>NC_140998.1:119029602-119362599 GCF_052327205.1 Somniosus microcephalus
GTAATCGAGACAAGTCTCCTCCCCACAGGAGGGAGAAATTGAGACAAGCCTCCTCCCCACAGGCAGGAGTAATCGAGACAAGTCTCCTTCCCACAGGAAATAGTAATTCAGACAAGACTCTTACCCTCGGGAGAGAGTAATCAAGGCAAGACTCCAGCTCACAGGAAGGAGTAATCGAGACAAGACTCCTCCCCACAGGAGGGAGTAATCGTGACATGACCCTTCCCCACAGGAGTGAGTAATCGAGACAAGGCTTTTCCTCAAATGAGGAAGTAATCGAGACAAGACTCTTTCTCACAGGAGGAAGTAATTGAGACAAGACTCCACCTCAGAAGAGGGAGTAATTGAGACAAGACTCATCCCCACAGGATGAAAAATCGAGAAAAGTCTCTTCCCCACAGGGAGGAGCAATCGAGACAATACTCCTCCCCACAGGAGGGAATAATCGAGACAAGACCCTCCCCACAGGAGGGAGTAATCGAGACAAGACTCCTCCTCACATGCGGGAGCAATTGAGACAAGACCCTTCACAACAGGAGGGAGTAATCGAGACAAGACTCTTCACTACAGGTGGGAGTAATTGAGACAAGACTCCTCCCCACAGGAGGGAGTAATCAAGACAAGACTCCTCCTCACAGGTGGGAGTAATTGAGACAAGACTCCTCCACACAGGCGGGAGTAATCGAGACAAGACTCTTCAAGACAGGAGAGAGTAATCGAGAGAAGACTGCTCCCAACATGAGGGAGTAATCGAGACAAGACTCCTCCCCACAGAAAGGAGTAATCGAGTCAAGGCTCCACCCCACAGGAAGGAGTAATCGAGACACGTATCGAATAATCGAGACAAGACTCTTCCCCACAGGAAGGAGTAATCGAGACAAGACTCCTTCCCACAGGAAGTAATAATCGAGACAAGACTCTTCCCCACAGGAGGGAGTAATCCAGACAAGACTCCACCCCACCGGAAGGAGTAATCGAGACAAGATTCCTCCTCACAGGGGTGAGTAATCGAGAAAAGCTTCTACCCCACCGGAAGAAGTAATCGAGGCAAGACTCCTCCCCACAGGAGGGAGAGATTGAGACAAGCCTCCTCCCCACAGAAGGGAGTTATCGAGACAAGACTCTTCCCCACCAGAGGGAGTGATTGCGAAAAGACACCTCCCCACAGGAGGGAGTAATTGAGACAAGACTCCTCCCCACAGGCAGGAGTAATCGAGACAAGTCTCCTTCCCACAGGAAGTAGTAATCGAGACAAGATTCTTCCCCTCGGGAGAGAGTAATCAAGACAAGACTCCAGCTCACAGGAAGGAGTAATCGAGACAAGACTCCTCCCCACAGGAGGGGGTAATCGTGACATGACCCTTCCCCACAGGAGTGAGTAATCGAGACAAGGCTTTTCCTCACAGGAGGAAGTAATCGAGACAAGACTCTTTCTCACAGGAGGAAGTCATTGAGACAAGACTCCACCTCAGAAGAGGGAGTAATTGAGACAAGACTCATTCCCGCAGGATGAATAATCAAGAATAGTCTCTTCCCCACAGGGAGGAGCAATCGAGACAATACTCCTCCCCACAGGAGGGAATAATTGAGACAAGGCTCTTCCCCACAGGCGGGAGTAATCGAGACAAGACCCTTCACAACAGGAGAGATTAATCGAGAGAAGACTGCTCCTCACAGGAGGGAGTAATTGAGACAAGACTACTCCTCACAGGTGGGAGTAATCGAGACAAGGCTCCTCCCCACAGGCAGGACAAGACCCTTCACTACAGGAGAGAGTAATCGAGAGAAGACTGCTCCCCACAGGAGGGAGTAATTGAGACAAGACTCCTCCTCACAGGCGGGAGTAATCGAGACAAGACTCTTCACTACAGGAGAGAGTATTGAGAGAAGACTGCTTGCCACTGGATGGAGTAATCAAGAGAAGACTCCTCCCCACAGGAGGGTGTAATCATGACAAGACACCTCCCCACAGGAAGGAGTAATCGATACAAGCGTTCTCCACACAGGAGGCAGTACTCGAGACAAGATGCCTCCTCACAGGAGAGAGTAATCAAGACAAGACTCTTCCCCACAGGAGGCAGTACTTGAGACAAGACTCCACCCCACATGAGGGAGTAATTGAGACAAGACTCCTCCCCACAGGAGAGAGTAATCAAGACAAGACTTCTCCCCACAGGAGGGAGTTATCGAGACAAGACTCCTCCCCACAGGGAGGAGTAATCGAGACAAGATTCTGCACTACAGGAGAGAGTTATTGAGAGAAGACTGCTCCCCACAGGAGGGAGTAATCGAGACAAGACTCCTCCCCACAGAAAGGTGTAATCGAGTCAAGACTCCTCCCCACAGCAGGGACTAATCGAGAAAAGACTCCTCCCCACAGGAGGAGTAATCATGACAAGAATCTTCACCATAGCTGGGAGTAATCGAGACAAGAGCTCCCCACCCACGATGTTGTAATCGAGACAAGATTCTTCCCCACAGGAAGGAGTAATCGAGACAAGACTCATCGCCACAGGAGGCAGTACTCGAGACAAGACATCTCCACACAGGAGGTAGTAATCGAGACAAGAATCTTCCTCACAGGAGTGAGTAATCAAGAAAAGCTCCTACCCCACCGGAAGAAGTAATCGAGACAAGTCTCCTCCCCACAGGAGGGAGAAATTGAGACAAGCCTCCTCCCCACAGGCAGGAGTAATCGAGACAAGTCTCCTTCCCACAGGAAGTAGTAATTCAGACAAGACTCTTCCCCTCGGGAGAGAGTAATCAAGACAAGACTCCAGCTCACAGGAAGGGGTAATCGAGACAAGACTTCTCCCCACAGGAGGGAGTAATTGTGACATGACCCTTCCCCACAGGAGTGAGTAATCGAGACAAGGCTTTTCCTCACATGAGGAAGTAATCGAGACAAGACTCTTTCTCACAGGAGGAAGTAATTGAGACAAGACTCCACCTCAGAAGAGGGAGTAATTGAGACAAGACTCATCCCCACAGGATGAAAAATCGAGAAAAGTCTCTTCCCCACAGGGAGGAGCAATCGAGACAATACTCCTCCCCACAGGAGGGAATAATCGAGACAAGACTCCTCCCCACAGGAGGGAGTAATCGAGACAAGACTCCTCCTCACATGCGGGAGTAATTGAGACAAGACCCTTCACAACAGGAGTGAGTAATCAAGACAAGACTCCTCCTCACAGGTGGGAGTAATTGAGACAAGGCTCCTCCCCACAGGCAGGAGTAATTGAGACAAGACCCTTCACTACAGGAGAGAGTAATCGAGAGAAGACTGCTCCACACAGGAGGGAGTAATTGAGACAAGACTCCTCCTCACAGGCGGGCGTAATCGAGACAAGACTATTCACTACAGGAGAGAGTAATTGAGAGAAGACTGCTTGCCACAGGAGTGAGTAATCGAGACAAGACTCCTCCACACAGGAAGGTGTCATCGAGTCAAGGCCTCACCCCACATGAGGGAGTAATCGAGACAAGACTCCTCCCCACAGGAGGGTGTAATCGAGACAAGACTCTTCCCCACAGGAGGGAGTAATCGAGACAACAATCTTCCTCACAGGAGTGAGTAACCGAGAAAGGATTGTTCCGCACCGGAAGAAGTAATCGAGACAAGTCTCCTCCCCACATGAGAGAGTAATCGAGACAAGACTCCACCCCACAGGAGGAAGCAATCGAAACGAGACTCCTCCTCACAGGCGGGAGTAATCGAGACAAGACTCCTCCCCACAGGTGGGAGTAATTGAGACAAGACTCCTCCTCACAGGCGGGAGTAATCGAGACAAGGCTCCTCCCCACAGGTGGGAGTAATTGAGACAAGACTCTTCACTACAGGAGAGAGTAATCGAGAGAAGACTGCTCCCCACAGGCGGGAGTAATCCAGACAAGGCTCCTCCACACAGGTGGGAGTAATTGAGACAAGACTCCTCCCTACAGGAGGGAGTAATCGAGACAAGACTCCTCCTCACAGGCGGGAGTAATCGAGACAAGGCTCCTCCCCACAGGTGGGAGTAATTGAGACAAGACTCTTCACTACAGGAGAGAGTAATCGAGAGAAGACTGCTGCCCACAGGAGGGAGTAATCGAGACAAGACCCCTCCTCACAGGCGGGAGTAATTTAGACAAGGCTTCTCCTCACAGGTGGGAGTAATCGAGACAAGACTCTTCACTACAGGAGAGAGTAATCGAGAGAAGGCTGCTTCCCACGGGAGGGAGTAATTGAGACAAGACTTCTCCTCACAGGTGGGAGTAATCGAGACAAGACTCTTCACTACAGGAGAGAGTAATCGAGACAAGACTGCTTGCCACAGCAGTGAGTAATCGAGATAAGACTCCACCCCACAGGAAGGTGTAATCGAGTCAAGGCTCCACCCCACATGAGGGAGTAATCGAGACAAGACTCCTCCCCACAGGAGGGAGTAATCATGACAAGACTCTTCACAACAGGAGGAAGTAATCAAGACAAGACTGTGCTCCACAGGAGGGACTAATCGAGACAAGACTCTTCCCCACAGGTGAGAGTAATCAAGACAAGACTCCGCCCCACAGGAGGGAGTAATCGAGACAAGAATCTTCCTCACAGGAGTGAGTAACCGATAAAGGATAGCTCTGCACCGGAAGAAGTAATCGAGACAAGTCTCCTCCCCACAGGAGAGAGTATTCGAGACAAGACTCTTCCAACAGGAGGGAGTCATCGAGACAAGTCTCCTCCCCACAGGAGGAGGTAATCGAGACGAGACTCCTCCTCACAGGCGGGGTTAATCGAGACAAGGCTCCTCCCCACAGGTGGGAGTAATTGAGACAAGACTCTTCACTACAGGAGAGAGTAATCGAGAGAAGACTGCTCCACACAGGAAGGAGTAATCGAGACAAGGCTCCTCCCCACAGGCAGGAGTAATTGAGACAAGACTCTTCACTACAGGAGAGAGTAATCGAGAGAAGATTGCTCCCCACAGGAGGGAGTAATCGAGACAAGACTCCTCCTCACATGCGGGAGTAATCGAGACAAGACTCTTCACTACAGGAGAGAGTAATCGAGAAAAGACTGCTCCCAACATGAGGGAGTAATCGAGACAAGACTGCTCCCCACAGGAGGGAGTAATCGAGACAAGACTCCTCCCCACAGAAAGGTGTAATCGAGTCAAGACTCCTCCCCACAGCAGGGACTAATCGAGACAAGACTCCTCCCCACAGGAGGAGTGATCATGACAAGAATCTTCACCATAGCTGGGAGTATTCGAGACAAGAGCTCCCCACCCACGATGTTGTAATCAAGAAAAGATTCTTCCCCACAGGAAGGAGTAATCGAGACAAGACTCATCGCCACAGGAGGCAGTACTCGAGACAAGACATCTCCGCACAGGAGGTAGTAATCTAGACAAGAATCTTCCTCACAGGAGTGAGTAATCAAGAAAAGCTCCTACCCCACCGGAAGAAGTAATCGAGACAAGTCTCCTCCCCACAGGAGGGAGAAATTGAGACAAGCCTCCTCCCCACAGGCAGGAGTAATCGAGACAAGTCTCCTTCCCACAGGAAATAGTAATTCAGACAAGACTCTTACCCTCGGGAGAGAGTAATCAAGGCAAGACTCCAGCTCACAGGAAGGAGTAATCGAGACAAGACTCCTCCCCACAGGAGGGAGTAATCGTGACATGACCCTTCCCCACAGGAGTGAGTAATCGAGACAAGGCTTTTCCTCAAATGAGGAAGTAATCGAGACAAGACTCTTTCTCACAGGAGGAAGTAATTGAGACAAGACTCCACCTCAGAAGAGGGAGTAATTGAGACAAGACTCATCCCCACAGGATGAAAAATCGAGAAAAGTCTCTTCCCCACAGGGAGGAGCAATCGAGACAATACTCCTCCCCACAGGAGGGAATAATCGAGACAAGACCCTCCCCACAGGAGGGAGTAATCGAGACAAGACTCCTCCTCACATGCGGGAGCAATTGAGACAAGACCCTTCACAACAGGAGGGAGTAATCGAGACAAGACTCTTCACTACAGGTGGGAGTAATTGAGACAAGACTCCTCCCCACAGGAGGGAGTAATCAAGACAAGACTCCTCCTCACAGGTGGGAGTAATTGAGACAAGACTCCTCCACACAGGCGGGAGTAATCGAGACAAGACTCTTCAAGACAGGAGAGAGTAATCGAGAGAAGACTGCTCCCAACATGAGGGGGTAATCGAGACAAGACTCCTCCCCACAGAAAGGAGTAATCGAGTCAAGGCTCCACCCCACAGGAAGGAGTAATCGAGACACGTATCGAATAATCGAGACAAGACTCTTCCCCACAGGAAGGAGTAATCGAGACAAGACTCCTTCCCACAGGAAGTAATAATCGAGACAAGACTCTTCCCCACAGGAGGGAGTAATCCAGACAAGACTCCACCCCACCGGAAGGAGTAATCGAGACAAGATTCCTCCTCACAGGGGTGAGTAATCGAGAAAAGCTTCTACCCCACCGGAAGAAGTAATCGAGGCAAGACTCCTCCCCACAGGAGGGAGAGATTGAGACAAGCCTCCTCCCCACAGAAGGGAGTTATCGAGACAAGACTCTTCCCCACCAGAGGGAGTGATTGCGAAAAGACACCTCCCCACAGGAGGGAGTAATTGAGACAAGACTCCTCCCCACAGGCAGGAGTAATCGAGACAAGTCTCCTTCCCACAGGAAGTAGTAATCGAGACAAGATTCTTCCCCTCGGGAGAGAGTAATCAAGACAAGACTCCAGCTCACAGGAAGGAGTAATCGAGACAAGACTCCTCCCCACAGGAGGGGGTAATCGTGACATGACCCTTCCCCACAGGAGTGAGTAATCGAGACAAGGCTTTTCCTCACAGGAGGAAGTAATCGAGACAAGACTCTTTCTCACAGGAGGAAGTCATTGAGACAAGACTCCACCTCAGAAGAGGGAGTAATTGAGACAAGACTCATTCCCGCAGGATGAATAATCAAGAATAGTCTCTTCCCCACAGGGAGGAGCAATCGAGACAATACTCCTCCCCACAGGAGGGAATAATTGAGACAAGGCTCTTCCCCACAGGCGGGAGTAATCGAGACAAGACCCTTCACAACAGGAGAGATTAATCGAGAGAAGACTGCTCCTCACAGGAGGGAGTAATTGAGACAAGACTACTCCTCACAGGTGGGAGTAATCGAGACAAGGCTCCTCCCCACAGGCAGGACAAGACCCTTCACTACAGGAGAGAGTAATCGAGAGAAGACTGCTCCCCACAGGAGGGAGTAATTGAGACAAGACTCCTCCTCACAGGCGGGAGTAATCGAGACAAGACTCTTCACTACAGGAGAGAGTATTGAGAGAAGACTGCTTGCCACTGGATGGAGTAATCAAGAGAAGACTCCTCCCCACAGGAGGGTGTAATCATGACAAGACACCTCCCCACAGGAAGGAGTAATCGATACAAGCGTTCTCCACACAGGAGGCAGTACTCGAGACAAGATGCCTCCTCACAGGAGAGAGTAATCAAGACAAGACTCTTCCCCACAGGAGGCAGTACTTGAGACAAGACTCCTCCCCACAGGAGAGAGTAATCAAGACAAGACTTCTCCCCACAGGAGGGAGTTATCGAGACAAGACTCCTCCACACAGGGAGGAGTAATCGAGACAAGATTCTGCACTACAGGAGAGAGTTATTGAGAGAAGACTGCTCCCCACAGGAGGGAGTAATCGAGACAAGACTCCTCCCCACAGAAAGGTGTAATCGAGTCAAGACTCCTCCCCACAGCAGGGACTAATCGAGACAAGACTCCTCCCCACAGGAGGAGTAATCATGACAAGAATCTTCACCATAGCTGGGAGTAATCGAGACAAGAGCTCCCCACCCACGATGTTGTAATCGAGACAAGATTCTTCCCCACAGGAAGGAGTAATCGAGACAAGACTCATCGCCACAGGAGGCAGTACTCGAGACAAGACATCTCCACACAGGAGGTAGTAATCGAGACAAGAATCTTCCTCACAGGAGTGAGTAATCAAGAAAAGCTCCTACCCCACCGGAAGAAGTAATCGAGACAAGTCTCCTCCCCACAGGAGGGAGAAATTGAGACAAGCCTCCTCCCCACAGGCAGGAGTAATCGAGACAAGTCTCCTTCCCACAGGAAGTAGTAATTCAGACAAGACTCTTCCCCTCGGGAGAGAGTAATCAAGACAAGACTCCAGCTCACAGGAAGGGGTAATCGAGACAAGACTCCTCCCCACAGGAGGGAGTAATTGTGACATGACCCTTCCCCACAGGAGTGAGTAATCGAGACAAGGCTTTTCCTCACATGAGGAAGTAATCGAGACAAGACTCTTTCTCACAGGAGGAAGTAATTGAGACAAGACTCCACCTCAGAAGAGGGAGTAATTGAGACAAGACTCATCCCCACAGGATGAAAAATCGAGAAAAGTCTCTTCCCCACAGGGAGGAGCAATCGAGACAATACTCCTCCCCACAGGAGGGAATAATCGAGACAAGACTCCTCCCCACAGGAGGGAGTAATCGAGACAAGACTCCTCCTCACATGCGGGAGTAATTGAGACAAGACCCTTCACAACAGGAGTGAGTAATCAAGACAAGACTCCTCCTCACAGGTGGGAGTAATTGAGACAAGGCTCCTCCCCACAGGCAGGAGTAATTGAGACAAGACCCTTCACTACAGGAGAGAGTAATCGAGAGAAGACTGCTCCACACAGGAGGGAGTAATTGAGACAAGACTCCTCCTCACAGGCGGGCGTAATCGAGACAAGACTATTCACTACAGGAGAGAGTAATTGAGAGAAGACTGCTTGCCACAGGAGTGAGTAATCGAGACAAGACTCCTCCACACAGGAAGGTGTAATCGAGTCAAGGCCTCACCCCACATGAGGGAGTAATCGAGACAAGACTCCTCCCCACAGGAGGGTGTAATCGAGACAAGACTCTTCCCCACAGGAGGGAGTAATCGAGACAACAATCTTCCTCACAGGAGTGAGTAACCGAGAAAGGATTGTTCCGCACCGGAAGAAGTAATCGAGACAAGTCTCCTCCCCACATGAGAGAGTAATCGAGACAAGACTCCACCCCACAGGAGGAAGCAATCGAAACGAGACTCCTCCTCACAGGCGGGAGTAATCGAGACAAGACTCCTCCCCACAGGTGGGAGTAATTGAGACAAGACTCTTCACTACAGGAGAGAGTAATCGAGAGAAGACTGCTCCCCACAGGCGGGAGTAATCCAGACAAGGCTCCTCCACACAGGTGGGAGTAATTGAGACAAGACTCCTCCCTACAGGAGGGAGTAATCGAGACAAGACTCCTCCTCACAGGCGGGAGTAATCGAGACAAGGCTCCTCCACACAGGTGGGAGTAATTGAGACAAGACTCTTCACTACAGGAGAGAGTAATCGAGAGAAGACTGCTGCCCACAGGAGGGAGTAATCGAGACAAGACCCCTCCTCACAGGCGGGAGTAATCGAGACAAGACTCTTCACTACAGGAGAGAGTAATCGAGAGAAGACTGCTCCCCACAGGAGGGAGTAATCGAGACAAGGCTCCTCCCCACAGGCGGGAGTAATTTAGACAAGGCTTCTCCTCACAGGTGGGAGTAATCGAGACAAGACTCTTCACTACAGGAGAGAGTAATCGAGAGAAGGCTGCTTCCCACGGGAGGGAATAATTGAGACAAGACTTCTCCTCACAGGTGGGAGTAATCGAGACAAGACTCTTCACTACAGGAGAGAGTAATCGAGACAAGACTGCTTGCCACAGCAGTGAGTAATCGAGATAAGACTCCACCCCACAGGAAGGTGTAATCGAGTCAAGGCTCCACCCCACATGAGGGAGTAATCATGACAAGACTCTTCACAACAGGAGGAAGTAATCAAGACAAGACTGTGCTCCACAGGAGGGACTAATCGAGACAAGACTCTTCCCCACAGGAGAGAGTAATCAAGACAAGACTCCGCCCCACAGGAGGGAGTAATCGAGACAAGAATCTTCCTCACAGAAGTGAGTAACCGATAAAGGATAGCTCTGCACCGGAAGAAGTAATCGAGACAAGTCTCCTCCCCACAGGAGAGAGTATTCGAGACAAGACTCTTCCAACAGGAGGGAGTCATCGAGACAAGTCTCCTCCCCACAGGAGGAGGTAATCGAGACGAGACTCCTCCTCACAGGCGGGGTTAATCGAGACAAGGCTCCTCCCCACAGGTGGGAGTAATTGAGACAAGACTCTTCACTACAGGAGAGAGTAATCGAGAGAAGACTGCTCCACACAGGAAGGAGTAATCGAGACAAGGCTCCTCCCCACAGGCAGGAGTAATTGAGACAAGACTCTTCACTACAGGAGAGAGTAATCGAGAGAAGATTGCTCCCCACAGGAGGGAGTAATCGAGACAAGACTCCTCCTCACATGCGGGAGTAATCGAGACAAGACTCTTCACTACAGGAGAGAGTAATCGAGAAAAGACTGCTCCCAACATGAGGGAGTAATCGAGACAAGACTCCTCCCCACAGAAAGGAGTAATCGAGTCAAGGCTCCACCCCACAGAAAGGAGTAATCGAGACAAGACTCCTTCCCACAGGAAGTAATAATCGAGACAAGACTCTTCCCCACAGGAGGGAGTAATCGAGACAAGAATCTTCCTCACAGGAGTGAGTAACCGAGAAAGGATTGTTCCGCACCGGAAGAAGTAATCGAGACAAGTCTCCTCCCCACATGAGAGAGTAATCGAGACAAGACTCCACCCCACAGGAGGAAGTAATCGAAACGAGACTCCTCCTCACAGGCGGGAGTAATTGAGACAAGACTCCTCCCCACAGGTGGGAGTAATTGAGACAAGACTCTTCACTACAGGAGAGAGTAATCGAGAGAAGACTGCTCCCCACAGGAGGGAGTAATCCAGAAAAGGCTCCTCCACACAGGTGGGAGCAATTGAGACAAGACTCCTCCCTACAGGAGGGAGTAATCGAGACAAGACTCCTCCTCACAGGCGGGAGTAATCGAGACAAGGCTCCTCCCCACAGGTGGGAGTAATTGAGACAAGACTCTTCACTACAGGAGAGAGTAATCGAGAGACGACTGCTCCCAACATGAGGAAGTAATCGAGACAAGACTCCTCCCCACAGAAAGGAGTAATCGAGTCAAGGCTTCACCCCACAGGAAGGAGTAAACGAGACAAGTTTCCTCCCCACAGGAAGGAGTAATCGAGACAAGATTCCTTCCCACAGGAAGTAATCATTGAGACAAGACTCTTCCTCACAGGAGGAAGTAATCGAGACAAGACTCCACCCCACTGGAAGTAGTAATAGAGATAAGATTGCTCCCCACAGGAGAGAGTAAACGAGACAAGACTCTTCCCCACTGGAGGGAGTAATCGAGACAAGAGCTCTCCACCCACGATGTTGTAATCGAGACAAGATTCTTCCCCACAGGAATGAGTACTCGAGACAAGACTCTTCCCCACAGGAGGGAGTAATCCAGACAAGACTCCACCCCACCGGAAGGAGTAATAGAGACAAGATTCCTCCTCACAGGCGGGAGTAATCGAGACAAAACTCCTCCCCACAGGAGGGAATAATCGAGAGAAGACTCTTCCCAACAGAAGGGAATCATCGAGCCAAGACTCTTCCTCACAGGAGGAAGTAATCGAGACAAGACTTCACCCCACTGGAAGTAGTAATAGAGATAAGGTTGCTCCCCACAGGAGAGAGTAATCGAGACAAGACTCTTCCCCACTGGAGGGAGTAATCGCGACAAGAGCTCTCCACCCACAATGTTGTAATCGAGACAAGATTCTTCCCCACAGGAATGAGTAATCGAGACAAGACTCTTCCCCACAGGAGGGAGTAATCCAGACAAGACTCCACCCCACCGGAAGGAGTAATCGAGACAAGATTCCTCCTCACAGGCGGGAGTAATCGAGACAAAACTCCTCCCCACAGGAGGGAATAATCGAGAGAAGACTCTTCCCAACAGAAGGGAATCATCGAGACAAGACTCTTCCTCACAGGAGGAAGTAATCGAGACAAGACTCCACCCCACTGGAAGTAGTAATAGAGATAAGATCGCTCCCCACAGGAGAGAGTAATCGAGACAAGACTCTTCCCCACTGGAGGGAGTAATCGAGACAAGAGCTCTCCACCCACGATGTTGTAATCGAGACAAGATTCTTCCCCACAGGAAGGAGTAATCGAGACAAGACTCATCACCACAGGAGGCAGTACTCGAGACAAGACACCTCCCCACAGGAGGTAGTAATCGAGACAATAATCATCCTCACAGGAGTGAGTAATCGAGAAATGCTTCTACCCCACCGGAAGAAGTAATCGAGACAAGACTCCTCCCCACAGGAGGGAGAAATTGAGACAAGCATCCTCCCCACAGAAGGGAGTGATCGAGACAAGACTCTTCCCCACCAGAGGGAGTGATCGTGAAAAGACACCTCCCCACAGGAGGGAGTAATCGAGACAAGACTCTTCCTCACAGGAGGAAGTAATTGAGACAAGACTCCTCCCCACAGGAGGGAGTAATCGAGATGCGACTTTCCTCACAGAATGGAGCAATCAAGACAAGACTCCTCCCCACAGGAAAGAGTAATCAAGGCAAGACTCATTCCCACAGGAAGTAGTAATCGAAACAAGACACCGCCCCTCCGGAAGAAGTAATCGAGATAAGACTCCTCACAGGATGGAGCAATCAAGACAAGACACCTCCCCACAGGATGGAGTAATCGAGAGAAGACTCCTCCCCACAGGAGGGTGTAATCGTGACAAGACACATCGCCACAGGAAGGAGTAATCGAGACAAGCGTTCTCCACACAGGAGGCAGTACTCGAGACAAGACGCCTCCCCACAGGAGGGAGTAATCAAGACAAGACTCTTCCCCACAGGAGGCAGTACTTGAGACAAGACTCCACCCCACAGGAGGAAGTAATTGAGACAAGTCTCCTCCCCACAGGAGAGAGTAATCAAGACAAGACTCCTCCCCACAGGAGGGAGTAATCGAGACAAAACTCCTCCCCACAGGGGGGAGTAATGAAGGCTGGACTCCTACTCACAGGTGGGAGTAATTGAGACAAGATGCCTCCTCACATTTGGGAGTAATCAGGACTAGACTCCAACCCACAGGAGAGAGTAATCAAGACAAGACTCCTCCCCACAGGAGAGAGTAATCGAGACAGGACCCTTCCCCACAGGAGAGGGTAATCAAGAGAGGACTCCTCCCCACAGGAGGGAGTAATCGAGAGAATATTCCTCCCCACAGCTGGGAGTCATCGAGACAAGATTCCTCCTCACTGGTGGGAGTAATCAAGGCAAGACTCATCACCACAGGAAGAAGTAATCAAGACAATAGTCCACCCCACAGGAGGGAGTAATTGAGAAAAGAATCCTCCCCACAGGGGAGAGTAATGAAGACTGGAATCCTACTCACAGGCGGCAGTAATCGAGACAAGATTACTCCTCACTGGTGGGAGTAATCAAGACCAGACTCCTCCCCACAGGATAGAGTAATCAAGACAAGACTCTACCCCACAGGAGTGAGTAATCGAGACAAGACTCTTTCTCACAGGAGGAAGTAATCAAGTCAAGACTCTTCCTCAGAGGAGGAAGTAATTGAGACAAGACTCCTCCCCACAGGAGGGAGTAATTGAGACAAGACTCCTCCCCACAGGAGGGAGTAATCGATACAAGATTCTTCATTACAGGAGAGAGTTATTGAGAGAAGACTGCTCCCCACAGGAGGGAGTAATCAAGACAAGATCCTCCCCACAGAAAGGTGTAATCGAGCCAAGGCTCCTCCCCACAGGAGGGAGTATTCAAGACAATACTCCTCCACACAGCTGGGAGTCATTGAGACAAGATTCCTCCTCACTGCTGGGAGTAATCAAGTCAAGTATCATCATCACAGGAAGAAGTAATCGAGACAATAGTCCACCCCACAGGAGGGAGTAATCGAGATAAGACTCCTCCCCACAGGAAGGAGTAATCGAGACAAGTCTCCTCCCCACATGAAGGAGTAATCGAGACACGACTTCTTCCCACAAGAAGTAGTAACCGAGACAAGACACTTCCCCACAGGAGTGTGTAATCGAGACAAGACACTTCCCACAGGAGGGAGTAATCGAGATAAGACTCTTTCTCACAGGAGGAAGTAATTGAGATAAGACTCCTCCCCACAGAAGGGAGTAATCGAGACAAGATTCTTCACTACAGGAGAGAGTTATTGAGAGAAGACTGCTCCCCACAGGAGGGAGTAATCAAGACAAGACTCCTCCCCACAAAAGGTGTAATCGAGTCAAGACTCCTCCCCACAGGAGGGACTAATCGAGACAAGACTCCTCCCCACAGGAGAGAATAATCGAGAAAAGACTCTTCCCCACAGCAGAGAGTAATCAAGACAAGATTCCACCCCACAGGAGGGAGTAATTGAGACAAGTATCATCCTCACAGGAGTGAGTAATCGAGAAAGGATAGTACCACACCGGAAGAAGTAATCGAGATAAGACTCCTCCTCGCAGGAGAGAGAAATTGAGAAACGCCTCCTCCCCACAGGATGGAGTGAATGAGACAAGACTCCTCCACACAGATGGGAGTAATTGAGACAAGACTCCTCCCCACAGGAAGGAGTAATCAAGACAAGACTCCGCCTCACAGGTGGGAGCAATCAAGACAAGACTCCTCCCCACAGGTGGGAGAAATCGTGACAGGACTCCTCCCCACAGGAACGAGTAATCGAGACAAGATTCTTCCCCACAGGAAGGAGTAATCGAGACAGGAATCTTCCTCACAGGAGGAAGTAATCGAGACCAGAGTCCTCCCCACAGGATGGAGTAATCGAGACGAGACTTTCCTCACAGGATGGAGCAATCAAGACAAGACACCTCCCCACAGGATGGATAATCGAGAGAAGACTCCTCCCCACAGGAGGGTGTAATCATGACAAGACACCTCCCCACAGGAAGGAGTAATCGAGACATGCATTCTCCACACAGGAGTCAGTACTCGAGACAAGACGCCTCCCCACAGGAGAGAATAATCGAGACAAGATTCTTCCCCACAGGAGTCAGTACTTAAGACAAGACTCTCCCCCACAGAAGGAAGTAATTCAGACAAGACTCCTCCCCACAGGAGAGAGTAATCAAGACAAGACTCCTCCACACAGGAGGGAGTAATCAAGACAAGACTCCTCCCCACAGGGGAGAGTAAACAAGACTGGACTCCTACTCACAGGCGGGGGTAATCGAGACAAGATTCCTCCTCACAGGTGGGAGTAATCAAGTCAAGACTCATCACCACAGGAGGAAGTAATCGAGACAAGAGTCCTCCCTACAGGAGGGAGTAATCGAGACAAGACTCTTCCCCACAGGAAGCAGTAATCGAGACTAGACTCCTTCCCACAGGAGGTATTAATCGAGACAAGTGTCCTCCTCACAGGTGGGAGGAATTGAGACAATACTCCTCCTCACAGGAAGGAGTAATTGAGACAAGCATTCTCCACTCAGGAGGCAGTACTCGAGACAAGACGCCTCCCCACAGGAGGGAGTAATCAAGACAAGACTCTTCCCCACAGGAGGCAGTACTTGAGACAGAACTCCTCCCCACAGGGGGTAGTAATGAAGACTGGACTCCTACTCACAGGTGGGAGTAATTGAGACAAGATGCCTCCTCACATTTGGGAGTAATCAGGACTAGACTCCAACCCACAGGAGAGAGTAATCAAGACAAGACACCTCCACACAGGAGAGAGTAATCGAGAGAGGACCCTTCCCCACAGGAGAGGGTAATCAAGAGAAGACTCCTCCCCACAGGAGGGAGTAATCGAGAGAATATTCCTCCCCACAGCTGGGAGTCATCGAGACAAGATTCCTCCTCACTGGTGGGAGTAATCAAGGCAAGACTCATCACCACAGGAAGAAGTAATCAAGACAATAGTCCACCCCACAGGAGGGAGTAATTGAGAAAAGAATCCTCCCCACAGGGGAGAGTAATGAAGACTGGAATCCTACTCACAGGCGGCAGTAATCGAGACAAGATTACTCCTCACAGGTGGGAGTAATCAAGACTAGACTCTTCCCCACAGGATAGAGTAATCAAGACAAGACTCTACCCCACAGGAGTGAGTAATCGAGACAAGACTCTTTCTCACAGGAGGAAGTAATCAAGTCAAGACTCTTCCTCAGAGGAGGAAGTAATTGAGACAAGACTCCTCCCCACAGGAGGGAGTAATTGAGACAAGACTCCTCCCCACAGGAGGGAGTAATCGATACAAGATTCTTCATTACAGGAGAGAGTTATTGAGAGAAGACTGCTCCCCACAGGAGGGAGTAATCAAGACAAGATCCTCCCCAAAGAAAGGTGTAATCGAGCCAAGGCTCCTCCCCACAGGAGGCACTAATCGAGACAAGACTCCTCCCCACAGGAGGAGTAATCATGACAAGAATCTTCACCACAGGTGGAAGTAATCAAGACAAGACTGCGCCCCACAGGAGGGAATAATCGAGACAAGACTCTTCCCCACAGGAGAGGATAATCAAGACAAGTGTCCGCCCCACAGGAGGGAGTAATCGAGACAAGTATCTTCCTCACAGGAGTGAGTAATCGAGACAGGATTGTTCCCCACCGGAAGAAGTAATCGAGACAAGACTCCTCCCCGCAGGAGAGAGAAATTGAGAAAAACCTCCTCCCCACAGGATGGAGTGATTGAGACAAGACCCCACCCCACAGGAAGGAATAATCAAGACAAGAGTCCACCTCACAGGTGCGAGTAATCAAGACAAGACTCCTCCCCAAAGGTGGGAGTAATTGAGACAGGACTCCTCCCCACAGGAAAGGGTAATCGAGACAAGATTCTTCCCCACAGGAAGGAGTAATTGAGACAAGATTCCTCCCCGCAGGAGAGAGAAATTGAGAAAAGGCTCCTCCCCACAGGATGGAGTGATTGAGACAAGACTCCTCCACACAGATGGGAGTAATTGAGACAAAACTCCACCCCACAGGAAGGAGTAATCAAGACAAGACTCCGCCTCACAGGTGGGAGTAATCAAGACTAGACTCATCCCCACAGGTGGGAGTAATTGAGGCAGGACTCCTCCCCACAAGAACGACTAATCGAGACAAGATTCTTCCCCACAGGAAGGAGTAATCGAGATGAGACTTTCCTCACAGGCTGGCGCAATCAAGACAAGACAGCTCCCCACAGGATGGAGTAATCGAGAGAAGACTCCTCCCCGCAGGAGGGTGTAATCGTGACAAGACACCTCCCCACAGGAAGGAGTAATCGAGACAAGCGTTCTCCACACAGGAGGCAGTACTCGAGACAAGATGCCTACCCACAGGAGGGAGTAATCGAGACAAGACTCTTCCCCACAGCAGGCAGTACTTGAGACAAGACTCCACCCCACAGGAGGAAGCAATTGAGGCAAGACTCCTCCCCACGGGAGAGAGTAATCAAGACAAGACTCCTCGCCAAAGGAGGGAGTAATTGAGACAAGACTCCTCCCCACAGGGGAGAGTAATCTAGACTGGACTCCTACTCACAGACGGGAGAATCGAGACAAGATTCCTCACAGGATGGAGCAATCAAGACAAGGCACCTCCCCACAGGATGGAGTAATCGAGAGAAGATTCCTCCCCACAGGAGGGTGTAATCATGACAAGACACCCCCCCCACAGGAAGGAGTAATCGAGACAAGCGTTCTCCACACAGGAGGCAGTACTCGAGACAAGATGCCTCCCTACAGGAGGGAGTAATCAAGATAAGACTCTTCCCCACAGGAGGGAGTAATTGAGACAAGACTCCTCCCCACAGGAGAGAGTAATCAAGACAAGACTCCTCCCCAAAGGAGGGAGTAAGCGAGACAAGACTCCTCCCCACAGGGGAGAGTAATGAACACTGGACTCCTACTCACAGGCGGGAGTAATCGAGACAAGATTCCTCCTCAAAGTTGGGAGTAATCAGGACTAGACCGCGCCCCACAGGAGAGAGTAATCAAGACAAGACTCCTCCCCACAGGAGAGAGTAATTGAAACGGGACCCTTCCCCACAGGAGAGGGTAATCAAGAGAAGACTCCTCCCCACAGGAGGGAGTAATCAAGACAATACTCCTCCCCACATCTGGGAGTCATTGAGACTAGATTCCTCCTTACTGGTGGGAGTAATCAAGACAAGATTCATCACCACAGGAAGAAGTAATCGAGACAATAGTCCACCCCACAGGAGGGAGTAATTGAGACAAGATTCCTCCCCACAGGAGAGAGTAATCAAGACAAGACTCCTCCCCACATGAGAGAGTAAACAAGACAAGACTCCTCCCCACAGGAGGGAGTAATTGAGACAAGACTCCTCCCCACAGGGGAGAGTAATGAAGACTGGACTCCTACTCACAGGCGGCAGTAATCGAGACAAGATTCCTCCTCACAGGTGGGAGTAATCAAGACTAGACTCCTCCCCACAGGAGAGAGTAATCGAGACAAGACTCTTCCCCACAGGAGTGAGTTATCGAGACAAGACTCTTTCTCACAGGAGGAAGTAATCAAGACAGGACTCTTCCTCACAGGAGGAAGTAATTGAGACAAGACTCCTCCCCACAGGGAGGAGTAATCGAGACAAGATTCTTCACTACAGGAGAGAGTTATTGAGAGATGACTGCTCCCCACAGGAGGGATAATCGAGACAAGACTCCTCCCCACAGAAAGGTGTAATCGAGTCAAGACTCCTCCCCACAGGAGGGACTAATTGAGACAAGACTCCTCCCCACAGGAGGAGTAATCATGACAAGAATCTTCACCACAGGTAGAAGTAATCAAGACAAGACTGCGCCCCACAGGAGGGAATAATCGAGACAAGACTCTCCCCCACAGGAGAGAGTAATCAAGACAAGATTCCACCCCACAGGAGGGAGTAATCGAGAAAAGTATCTTCCTCACAGGAGTGAGTAATCGAGAAAGGATTGTTCCCCACCGGAAGAAGTAATCGAGGCAAGACTCCTCCCTGCAGGAGAGAGAAATTGAGAAAAGCCTCCTCCCCACAGGATGGAGTGATTGAGACAAGATTCCTCCCCACAGGAAGGAGTAATCAAGACAAGACTCCACCTCACAGGTGGGAGTAATCAAGACAAGACTCCTCCCCACAGGAGGGTGTAATCGTGACAAGACACCTCCCCACAGGAAGGAGTAATCGAGACAAGCGTTATCCACACAGGAGGCAGTACTCGAGACAAGATGCCTCCCCACAGGAGGGAGTAATCGAGATAAGACTCTTCCCCACAGGAGAGAGTAATCAAGACAAGACTCCTCCCCACAGGAGGGAGTAATCGAGACAAGACTCCTCCCCACAGGGGAGAGTAATCAAGACTGGACTCCTACCCACAAGCGGGAGTAATAGAGACAAGATTCCTCCTCACAGGTGGGAGTAATCAAGACAAGACTCTGCCTCACAGGAGTGAGTAATCGAGAAAAGAGTCCTCCCCACAGGAGGGAGTAATCGAGACAAGACTCTCCCCCACAGGAAGCAGTAATCGAGACAAGACTCCTTCCCACAGGAAGTATTAATCGAGACAATTCTCCTCCTCGAAGTTGGGAGGAATTGAGACAATACTTCTCCTCACAGAAGGGAGTAATCGAGACAAGACTCTTCCCCACAGGAGTGAGTAATCGAGAGAAGAGTCTTCCTCACAGGAGGAAGTAATCGAGACAAGATTCCTCCCCACAGGAAAGAGTAATCGAGACAAGACTCATTCCCACAGGAAGTATTAATCGAAACAAGACTGCGACCCTCCGGAAGGAGTAATCGAGATAAGACTCCTCACAGGATGCAGCAATCAAGGCAAGACACCTCCCCACAGGATGGAGTAATTGAGAGAAGACTCCTCCCAACAGCAGGGTGTAATCGTGACAAGACTCCTCCCCACAGGAAGGAGTAATTGAGACAAGCATTCTCCACTCAGGAGGCAGTACTCGAGACAAGACGCCTCCCCACAGGAGGGAGTAAGCGAGACAAGACTCCTCCCCACAGGGGAGAGTAATGAAGACTGGACTCCTACTCACAGGCGGGAGTAATCGAGACAAGATTCCTCCTCAAAGTTGGGAGTAATCAGGACTAGACTGCGCCCCACAGGAGAGAGTAATCAAGACAAGACTCCTCCCCACAGGAGAGAGTAATTGAAACGGGACCCTTCCCCACAGGAGAGGGTAATCAAGAGAAGACTCCTCCCCACAGGAGGGAGTAATCAAGACAATACTCCTCCCCACATCTGGGAGTCATTGAGACTAGATTCCTCCTTACTGGTGGGAGTAATCAAGACAAGATTCATCACCACAGGAAGAAGTAATCGAGACAATAGTCCACCCCACAGGAGGGAGTAATTGAGACAAGATTCCTCCCCACAGGAGAGAGTAATCAAGACAAGACTCCTCCCCACAAGAGAGAGTAAACAAGACAAGACTCCTCCCCACAGGAGGGAGTAATTGAGACAAGACTCCTCCCCACAGGGGAGAGTAATGAAGACTGGACTCCTACTCACAGGCGGCAGTAATCGAGACAAGATTCCTCCTCACAGGTGGGAGTAATCAAGACTAGACTCCTCCCCACAGGAGAGAGTAATCGAGACAAGACTCTTCCCCACAGGGGAGAGTAATGAAGACTGGACTCCTACTCACAGGTGGCAGTAATCGAGACAAGATTCCTCCTCACAGGTGGGAGTAATCAAGACTAGACTCCTCCCCACAGGAGAGAGTAATCGAGACAAGACTCTTCCCCACAGGAGTGAGTTATCGAGACAAGACTCTTTCTCACAGGAGGAAGTAATCAAGACAGGACTCTTCCTCACAGGAGGAAGTAATTGAGACAAGACTCCTCCCCACAGGGAGGAGTAATCGAGACAAGATTCTTCACTACAGGAGAGAGTTATTGAGAGATGACTGCTCCCCACAGGAGGGATAATCGAGACAAGACTCCTCCCCACAGAAAGGTGTAATCGAGTCAAGACTCCTCCCCACAGGAGGAACTAATTGAGACAAGACTCCTCCCCACAGGAGGAGTAATCATGACAAGAATCTTCACCACAGGTAGAAGTAATCAAGACAAGACTGCGCCCCACAGGAGGGAATAATCGAGACAAGACTCTCCCCCACAGGAGAGAGTAATGAAGACAAGATTCCACCCCACAGGAGGGAGTAATCGAGAAAAGTATCTTCCTCATAGGAGTGAGTAATCGAGAAAGGATTGTTCCCCACCGGAAGAAGTAATCGAGGCAAGACTCCTCCCTGCAGGAGAGAGAAATTGAGAAAAGCCTCCTCCCCACAGGATGGAGTGATTGAGACAAGATTCCTCCCCACAGGAAGGAGTAATCAAGACAAGACTTCACCTCACAGGCGGGAGTAATCGAGACAAGATTCCTCCTCAAAGTTGGGAGTAATCAGGACTCGACTGCGCCCCACAGGAGAGAGTAATCAAGACAAGACTCCTCCCCACAGGAGAGAGTAATTGAAACGGGACCCTTCCCCACAGGAGAGGGTAATCAAGAGAAGACTCCTCCCCACAGGAGGGAGTAATCAAGACAATACTCCTCCCCACATCTGGGAGTCATTGAGACTAGATTCCTCCTTACTGGTGGGAGTAATCAAGACAAGATTCATCACCACAGGAAGAAGTAATCGAGACAATAGTCCACCCTACAGGAGGGAGTAATTGAGACAAGATTCCTCCCCACAGGAGAGAGTAATCAAGACAAGACTCCTCCCCACAAGAGAGAGTAAACAAGACAAGACTCCTCCCCACAGGAGGGAGTAATTGAGACAAGACTCCTCCCCACAGGGGAGAGTAATGAAGACTGGACTCCTACTCACAGGCGGCAGTAATCGAGACAAGATTCCTCCTCACAGGTGGGAGTAATCAAGACTAGACTCCGCCCCACAGGAGAGAGTAATCGAGACAAGACTCTTCCCCACAGGAGTGAGTTATCGAGACAAGACTCATTCTCACAGGAGGAAGTAATCAAGACAGGACTCTTCCTCACAGGAGGAAGTAATTGAGACAAGACTCCTCCCCACAGGGAGGAGTAATCGAGACAAGATTCTTCACTACAGGAGAGAGTTATTGAGAGATGACTGCTCCCCACAGGAGGGATAATCGAGACAAGACTCCTCCCCACAGGAGGAGTAATCATGACAAGAATCTTCACCACAGGTAGAAGTAATCAAGACAAGACTGCGCCCCACAGGAGGGAATAATCGAGACAAGACTCTCCCCCACAGGAGAGAGTAATCAAGACAAGATTCCACCCCACAGGAGGGAGTAATCGAGAAAAGTATCTTCCTCACAGGAGTGAGTAATCGAGAAAGGATTGTTCCCCACCGGAAGAAGTAATCGAGGCAAGACTCCTCCCTGCAGGAGAGAGAAATTGAGAAAAGCCTCCTCCCCACAGGATGGAGTGATTGAGACAAGATTCCTCCCCACAGGAAGGAGTAATCAAGACAAGACTCCACCTCACAGGTGGGAGTAATCAAGACAAGACTCCTCCCCACAGGAGGGTGTAATCGTGACAAGACACCTCCCCACAGGAAGGAGTAATCGAGACAAGCGTTCTCCACACAGGAGGCAGTACTCGAGACAAGATGCCTCCCCACAGGAGGGAGTAATCGAGATAAGACTCCTCCCCACAGGAGAGAGTAATCAAGACAAGACTCCTCCCCACAGGAGGGAGTAATCGAGACAAGACTCCTCCCCACAGGGGAGAGTAATCAAGACTGGACTCCTACCCACAAGCGGGAGTAATAGAGACAAGATTCCTCCTCACAGGTGGGAGTAATCAAGACAAGATTCTGCCTCACAGGAGTGAGTAATCGAGAAAAGAGTCCTCCCCACAGGAGGGAGTAATCGAGACAAGACTCTCCCCCACAGGAAGCAGTAATCGAGACAAGACTCCTTCCCACAGGAAGTATTAATCGAGACAATTCTCCTCCTCGAAGTTGGGAGGAATTGAGACAATACTTCTCCTCACAGAAGGGAGTAATCGAGACAAGACTCTTCCCCACAGGAGTGAGTAATCGAGAGAAGAGTCTTCCTCACAGGAGGAAGTAATCGAGACAAGATTCCTCCCCACAGGAAAGAGTAATCGAGACAAGACTCATTCCCACAGGAAGTATTAATCGAAACAAGACTCCGACCCTCCGGAAGGAGTAATCGAGATAAGACTCCTCACAGGATGCAGCAATCAAGGCAAGACACCTCCCCACAGGATGGAGTAATTGAGAGAAGACTCCTCCCAACAGCAGGGTGTAATCGTGACAAGACTCCTCCCCACAGGAAGGAGTAATTGAGACAAGCATTCTCCACTCAGGAGGCAGTACTCGAGACAAGACGCCTCCCCACAGGAGGGAGTAAGCGAGACAAGACTCCTCCCCACAGGGGAGAGTAATGAAGACTGGACTCCTACTCACAGGCGGGAGTAATCGAGACAAGATTCCTCCTCAAAGTTGGGAGTAATCAGGACTAGACTGCGCCCCACAGGAGAGAGTAATCAAGACAAGACTCCTCCCCACAGGAGAGAGTAATTGAAACGGGACCCTTCCCCACAGGAGAGGGTAATCAAGAGAAGACTCCTCCCCACAGGAGGGAGTAATCAAGACAATACTCCTCCCCACATCTGGGAGTCATTGAGACTAGATTCCTCCTTACTGGTGGGAGTAATCAAGACAAGATTCATCACCACAGGAAGAAGTAATCGAGACAATAGTCCACCCCACAGGAGGGAGTAATTGAGACAAGATTCCTCCCCACAGGAGAGAGTAATCAAGACAAGACTCCTCCCCACAAGAGAGAGTAAACAAGACAAGACTCCTCCCCACAGGAGGGAGTAATTGAGACAAGACTCCTCCCCACAGGGGAGAGTAATGAAGACTGGACTCCTACTCACAGGCGGCAGTAATCGAGACAAGATTCCTCCTCACAGGTGGGAGTAATCAAGACTAGACTCCTCCCCACAGGAGAGAGTAATCGAGACAAGACTCTTCCCCACAGGAGTGAGTTATCGAGACAAGATTCATTCTCACAGGAGGAAGTAATCAAGACAGGACTCTTCCTCACAGGAGGAAGTAATTGAGACAAGACTCCTCCCCACAGGGAGGAGTAATCGAGACAAGATTCTTCACTACAGGAGAGAGTTATTGAGAGATGACTGCTCCCCACAGGAGGGATAATCGAGACAAGACTCCTCCCCACAGAAAGGTGTAATCGAGTCAAGACTCCTCCCCACAGGAGGGACTAATTGAGACAAGACTCCTCCCCACAGGAGGAGTAATCATGACAAGAATCTTCACCACAGGTAGAAGTAATCAAGACAAGACTGCGCCCCACAGGAGGGAATAATCGAGACAAGACTCTCCCCCACAGGAGAGAGTAATCAAGACAAGATTCCACCCCACAGGAGGGAGTAATCGAGAAAAGTATCTTCCTCACAGGAGTGAGTAATCGAGAAAGGATTGTTCCCCATCGGAAGAAGTAATCGAGGCAAGACTCCTCCCTGCAGGAGAGAGAAATTGAGAAAAGCCTCCTCCCCACAGGATGGAGTGATTGAGACAAGATTCCTCCCCACAGGAAGGAGTAATCAAGACAAGACTCCACCTCACAGGTGGGAGTAATCAAGACAAGACTCCTCCGCACAGGAGGGTGTAATCGTGACAAGACACCTCCCCACAGGAAGGAGTAATCGAGACAAGCGTTCTCCACACAGGAGGCAGTACTCGAGACAAGATGCCTCCCCACAGGAGGGAGTAATCGAGATAAGACTCCTCCCCACAGGAGAGAGTAATCAAGACAAGACTCCTCCCCACAGGAGGGAGTAATCGAGACAAGACTCCTCCCCACAGGGGAGAGTAATCAAGACTGGACTCCTACCCACAAGCGGGAGTAATAGAGACAAGATTCCTCCTCACAGGTGGGAGTAATCAAGACAAGACTCTGCCTCACAGGAGTGAGTAATCGAGAAAAGAGTCCTCCCCACAGGAGGGAGTAATCGAGACAAGACTCTCCCCCACAGGAAGCAGTAATCGAGACAAGACTCCTTCCCACAGGAAGTATTAATCGAGACAATTCTCCTCCTCGAAGTTGGGAGGAATTGAGACAATACTTCTCCTCACAGAAGGGAGTAATCGAGACAAGACTCTTCCCCACAGGAGTGAGTAATCGAGAGAAGAGTCTTCCTCACAGGAGGAAGTAATCGAGACAAGATTCCTCCCCACAGGAAAGAGTAATCGAGACAAGACTCATTCCCACAGGAAGTAGTAATCGAAACAAGACTCCGACCCTCCGGAAGGAGTAATCGAGATAAGACTCCTCACAGGATGCAGCAATCAAGGCAAGACACCTCCCCACAGGATGGAGTAATTGAGAGAAGACTCCTCCCAACAGCAGGGTGTAATCGTGACAAGACTCCTCCCCACAGGAAGGAGTAATTGAGACAAGCATTCTCCACTCAGGAGGCAGTACTCGAGACAAGACGCCTCCCCACAGGAGGGAGTAATCAAGACAAGACTCTTCCCCACAGGAGGCAGTATTTGAGACAAGACTCCACCCCACAGGAGAAGTAATTGAGACAAGACTCCTCCCCACAGGAGAGAGTAATCAAGACAAGACTCCTCCCCACAGGAGGGAGTAATCGAGACAAGATACCTCCTCACAGTTGGGAGTAATCAAGACTAGACTCCGCCCCACAGGAGAGAGTAATCAAGACTAGAATCCTCCCCACAGGAGAGAGTAATCGAGACAGGACCCTTCCCCACAGGAGAGGATAATCAAGAGAAAACTCCTCCCCAAAGGAGGGAGTATTCAAGACAATACTCCTCCACACAGCTGGGAGTCATTGAGACAAGATTCCTCCTCACTGCTGGGAGTAATCAAGTCAAGTATCATCATCACAGGAAGAAGTAATCGAGACAATAGTCCACCCCACAGGAGGGAGTAATCGAGATAAGACTCCTCCCCACAGGAAGGAGTAATCGAGACAAGTCTCCTCCCCACATGAAGGAGGAATCGAGACATGACTTCTTCCCACAGGAAGTAGTAACCGAGACAAGACACTTCCCCACAGGAGTGTGTAATCGAGACAAGACACTTCCCACAGGAGGGAGTAATCGAGATAAGACTCTTTCTCACAGGAGGAAGTAATTGAGATAAGACTCCTCCCCACAGAAGGGAGTAATCGAGACAAGATTCTTCACTACAGGAGAGAGTTATTGAGAGAAGACTGCTCCCCACAGGAGGGAGTAATCAAGACAAGACTCCTCCCCACAAAAGGTGTAATCGAGTCAAGACTCCTCCCCACAGGAGGGACTAATCGAGACAAGACTCCTCCCCACAGGAGAGAATAATCGAGAAAAGACTCTTCCCCACAGCAGAGAGTAATCAAGACAAGATTCCACCCCACAGGAGGGAGTAATTGAGACAAATATCTTCCTCACAGGAGTGAGTAATCGAGAAAGGATAGTACCACACCGGAAGAAGTAATCGAGACAAGACTCCTCCTCGCAGGAGAGAGAAATTGAGAAACGCCTCCTCCCCACAGGATGGAGTGAATGAGACAAGACTCCTCCACACAGATGGGAGTAATTGAGACAAGACTCCTCCCCACAGGAAGGAGTAATCAAGACAAGACTGCGCCTCACAGGTGGGAGCAATCAAGACAAGACTCCTCCCCACAGGTGGGAGAAATCGTGACAAGATTCCTCCTCAAAGTTGGCAGTAATCAGGACTAGACTGCGCCCCACAGGAGAGAGTAATCAAGACAAGACTCCTCCCCACAGGAGAGAGTAATTGAAACGGGACCCTTCCCCACAGGAGAGGGTAATCAAGAGAAGACTCCTCCCCACAGGAGGGAGTAATCAAGACAATACTCCTCCCCACATCTGGGAGTCATTGAGACTAGATTCCTCCTTACTGGTGGGAGTAATCAAGACAAGATTCATCACCACAGGAAGAAGTAATCGAGACAATAGTCCACCCCACAGGAGGGAGTAATTGAGACAAGATTCCTCCCCACAGGAGAGAGTAATCAAGACAAGACTCATCACCACAAGAGAGAGTAAACAAGACAAGACTCCTCCCCACAGGAGGGAGTAATTGAGACAAGACTCCTCCCCACAGGGGAAAGTAATGAAGACTGGACTCCTACTCACAGGCGGCAGTAATCGAGACAAGATTCCTCCTCACAGGTGGGAGTAATCAAGACTAGACTCCTCCCCACAGGAGAGAGTAATCGAGACAAGACTCTTCCCCACAGGAGTGAGTTATCGAGACAAGACTCTTTCTCACAGGAGGAAGTAATCAAGACAGGACTCTTCCTCACAGGAGGAAGTAATTGAGACAAGACTCCTCCCCACAGGGAGGAGTAATCGAGACAAGATTCTTCACTACAGGAGAGAGTTATTGAGAGATGACTGCTCCCCACAGGAGGGATAATCGAGACAAGACTCCTCCACACAGAAAGGTGTAATCGAGTCAAGACTCCTCCCCACAGGAGGGACTAATTGAGACAAGACTCCTCCCCACAGGATGAGTAATCATGACAAGAATCTTCACCACAGGTAGAAGTAATCAAGACAAGACTGCGCCCCACAGGAAGGAATAATCGAGACAAGACTCTCCCCCACAGGAGAGAGTAATCAAGACAAGATTCCACCCCACAGGAGGGAGTAATCGAGAAAAGTATCTTCCTCACAGGAGTGAGTAATCGAGAAAGGATTGTTCCCCACCGGAAGAAGTAATCGAGGCAAGACTCCTCCCCGCAGGAGAGAGAAATTGAGAAAAGCCTCCTCCCCACAGGATGGAGTGATTGAGACAAGATTCCTCCCCACAGGAAGGAGTAATCAAGACAAGACTCCACCTCACAGGTGGGAGTAATCAAGACAAGACTCCTCCCCACAGGAACGAGTAATTGAGACAAGATTCATCCACACAGGATGGAGTAAGCGAGACAATAATCTTCCTCACAGGAGGAAGTAATCGAGACAAGACTCCTCCCCACAGGAGGGAGTAATCGAGATGAGACTTTCCTCACAGGATGGAGCAATCAAGACAAGACACCTCCCCACAGGATGGAGTAATCGAGAGAAGACTCCTCCCCACAGGAGGGTGTAATCGTGACAAGACACCTCCCCACAGGAAGGAGTAATCGAGACAAGCGTTCTCCACACAGGAGGCAGTACTCGAGACAAGATGCCTCCCCACAGGAGGGAGTAATCGAGATAAGACTCCTCCCCACAGGAGAGAGTAATCAAGACAAGACTCCTCCCCACAGGAGGGAGTAATCGAGACAAGACTCCTCCCCACAGGGGAGAGTAATCAAGACTGGACTCCTACCCACAAGCAGGAGTAATAGAGACAAGATTCCTCCTCACAGGTGGGAGTAATCAAGACAAGACTCTGCCTCACAGGAGTGAGTAATCGAGAAAAGAGTCCTCCCCACAGGAGGGAGTAATCGAGACAAGACTCTCCCCCACAGGAAGCAGTAATCGAGACAAGACTCCTTCCCACAGGAAGTATTAATCGAGACAATTCTCCTCCTCGAAGGTGGGAGGAATTGAGACAATACTTCTCCTCACAGAAGGGAGTAATCGAGACAAGACTCTTCCCCACAGGAGTGAGTAATCGAGAGAAGAGTCTTCCTCACAGGAGGAAGTAATCGAGACAAGATTCCTCCCCACAGGAAAGAGTAATCGAGACAAGACTCATTCCCACAGGAAGTAGTAATCGAAACAAGACTCCGACCCTCCGGAAGGAGTAATCGAGATAAGACTCCTCACAGGATGCAGCAATCAAGGCAAGACACCTCCCCACAGGATGGAGTAATTGAAAGAAGACTCCTCCCAACAGCAGGGTGTAATCGTGACAAGACTCCTCCCCACAGGAAGGAGTAATTGAGACAAGCATTCTCCACTCAGGAGGCAGTACTCGAGACAAGACGCCTCCCCACAGGAGGGAGTAATCAAGATATGACTCTACCCCACAGGAGGCAGTATTTGAGACAAGACTCCACCCCACAGGAGGAAGTAATTGAGACAAGACTCCTCCCCACAGGAGAGAGTAATCAAGACAAGACTCCTCCCCACAGGAGGGAGTAATCGAGACAAGATACCTCCTCACAGTTGGGAGTAATCAAGACTAGACTCCGCCCCACAGGAGAGTGTAATCAAGACTAGAATCCTCCCCACAGGAGAGAGTAATCGAGACAGGACCCTTCCCCACAGGAGAGGGTAATCAAGAGAAAACTCCTCCCCAAAGGAGGGAGTATTCAAGACAATACTCCTCCACACAGCTGGGAGTCATTGAGACAAGATTCCTCCTCACTGCTGGGAGTAATCAAGTCAAGTATCATCATCACAGGAAGAAGTAATCGAGACAATAGTCCACCCCACAGGAGGGAGTAATCGAGATAAGACTCCTCCCCACAGGAAGGAGTAATCGAGACAAGTCTCCTCCCCACATGAAGGAGTAATCGAGACACGACTTCTTCCCACAGGAAGTAGTAACCGAGACAAGACACTTCCCCACAGGAGTGTGTAATCGAGACAAGACACTTCCCACAGGAGGGAGTAATCGAGATAAGACTCTTTCTCACAGGAGGAAGTAATTGAGATAAGACTCCTCCCCACAGAAGGGAGTAATCGAGACAAGATTCTTCACTACAGGAGAGAGTTATTGAGAGAAGACTGCTCCCCACAGGAGGGAGTAATCAAGACAAGACTCCTCCCCACAAAAGGTGTAATCGAGTCAAGACTCCTCCCCACAGGAGGGACTAATCGAGACAAGACTCCTCCCCACAGGAGAGAATAATCGAGAAAAGACTCTTCCCCACAGCAGAGAGTAATCAAGACAAGATTCCACCCCACAGGAGGGAGTAATTGAGACAAATATCTTCCTCACAGGAGTGAGTAATCGAGAAAGGATAGTACCACACCGGAAGAAGTAATCGAGACAAGACTCCTCCTCGCAGGAGAGAGAAATTGAGAAACGCCTCCTCCCCACAGGATGGAGTGAATGAGACAAGACTCCTCCACACAGATGGGAGTAATTGAGACAAGACTCCTCCCCACAGGAAGGAGTAATCAAGACAAGACTCCGCCTCACAGGTGGGAGCAATCAAGACAAGACTCCTCCCCACAGGTGGGAGAAATCGTGACAGGACTCCTCCCCACAGGAACGAGTAATCGAGACAAGATTCTTCCCCACAGGAAGGAGTAATCGAGACAAGAATCTTCCTCACAGGAGGAAGTAATCGAGACAAGAGTCCTCCCCACAGGATGGAGTAATCGAGACGAGACTTTCCTCACAGGATGGAGCAATCAAGACAAGACACCTCCCCACAGGATGGATAATCGAGAGAAGACTCCTCCCCACAGGAGGGTGTAATCATGACAAGACACCTCCCCACAGGAAGGAGTAATCGAGACATGCATTCTCCACACAGGAGTCAGTACTCGAGACAAGACGCCTCCCCACAGGAGAGAATAATCGAGACAAGATTCTTCCCCTGAGGAGTCAGTACTTAAGACAAGACTCTACCCCACAGAAGGAAGTAATTCAGACAAGACTCCTCCCCACAGGAGAGAGTAATCAAGACAAGACTCCTCCACACAGGAGGGAGTAATCAAGACAAGACTCCTCCCCACAGGGGAGAGTAAACAAGACTGGACTCCTACTCACAGGCGGTGGTAATCGAGACAAGATTCCTCCTCACAGGTGGGAGTAATCAAGTCAAGACTCATCACCACAGGAGGAAGTAATCGAGACAAGAGTCCTCCCTACAGGAGGGAGTAATCGAGACAAGACTCTTCCCCACAGGAAGCAGTAATCGAGACAAGACTCCTTCCCACAGGAGGTATTAATCGAGACAAGTCTCCTCCTCACAGGTGGGAGGAATTGAGACAATACTCCTCCTCACAGAAGGGAGTAATCGAGACAAGACTCTTCCCCACAGGAGTGAGTAATCGAGAGAAGAGTCTTCCTCACAGGAGGAAGTAATCGAGACAAGACTCCTCGCCACAGGCAAGAGTAATCGAGACAAGACTCTTTCCTAAAGGAAGTAGTATTCAAAATAAGACTCTGCCCCTCCGGAAGGAGTAACTGAGATAAGACTCCTCACAGGCGGGAGTAATCGAAACAAAACTTCTCCCCACAGGAGGGAGTAATCGAGACCAGACTCTGCCCCACAGGAGTGAGTAATCGAGACAAGACTCTTCTTCACAGGAGGAAGTAATCGAGACAAGAGTCCTCCCCACAGGAATGAATAATCGAGACAAGAATATTCCCCACAGGAAGCAGTAATCGAGGCAAGACAAACCCCCACCAGGAGGAGTAATCGAGACAAGACTCCTTCCCACAGGAATTAGTAAGCGAGCCAAGACTCCTTCCCACAGGAAGCAGTAAACGAGACAAGACTCCTCACCACAGGAAGGAGTAATCGAGACAAGACTCCTCCCCACAGGAGGGAGTAATGGAGACAAGACTCTTCCCCACAGGAGGGAGTAATCGAGGCAAGATTCCTCCCCACAGTGGAGAGAAATTGAGACAAGCCTCCTCCCCACAGGAGGGAGTGATCGAGACAGGACACCTACGCACAGGAAGGAGTAGATGACACAAGACTCCTCCCCACAGGAGGGAGTAATTGAGACAAGAATCTTCCTCACAGGAGCGAGTAATCGAGAAAAGATTCTTCCCCACTGGAATAAGTAATCGAGACAAGACTCCATCCAACAGGAGAGAGAAATTGAGACAAGCCTCCTCCCCACAGGAGGGAGTGATCGAGGCAAGACACCTCCCCACAGGTGGGAGTAATCGAGACAACAATCTTCCTCACAGGAGGAAGTCATCGAGACAATACTCTTCCTCGCAGGAAGAAGTCATCGAGACAAGACTCTGCCCCACAGGAGGCTCTGATTGAGACAAGACTCCTCCCCACAGGAGGGAGTAATCATGACAAGACTCCTCCTCACAGGCGTGAGTAATCGAGACAAGTCTCCTCCACACAGCAGAGAGTAATTGAGAGACGACTGCTCCCCACAGGAGGGAGTACTCGAGATAAGATCCTTCCCCACAGGATGGAGTATTTGAGGCAAGACTCTTCCCCACAGAAAGGTGTTATCGAGACAAGACTCCACCCCACAGGAGGGAGTAATTGAGACAAGACGCCTGCCCACAGGAGGGATTAATGATGACAAGACTCTTCACCACAGGAGGCAGTAATCAAGACAAGACTCTTACCCACAGGAAGGAGTAATAGAGACAAGAGTTCTCCACACAAGATATTGTAATCGAGACAAGATTCTTCCCGCCAGGAAGGAGTAATCAAAACAAAACTCCTCGCCAAAGGATGCAGTGCTCGAGACAAGACTCTTCTCCACAGAAGGGAGTAATCGAGAGAACAATCTTCCTCACAGGAGTGAGTAATCGAGAAAAGATTCTTCCCCACCGGAAAAAGTAATCGAGACAAGACTCCTCCCCAGAGGAGAGGGAAATTGAGACAAGTCTCCTCCCTACATGAAGGAGTAATCGAGACAAGCCTGTTCCCCAGAGGAGGGAGTGATCATGACAAGACACCTCGCCACAGGAGGGAGTAATCAAGACAAGACTCCTCCCCACAGGAAGGAGTAATCAAGACAAGTCTCCTCCCCAAATGGAGTAATCAAGACAAGACCCCTTCCTGCAGCAAGTAGTAATCGAGACAAGACTCTTCCCCTCGGGAGGGAGTAATCGAGACAAGACACCTCCCCACAGGAGGGAGTAATCAAGACAAGGCCACTCCACATGAGGGAGTAATTGAGACAAGACTCCACCCCAAGGAGAGGGAAATTGAGACAAGCCTCCTCCCCTTAGGAGGGAGTGATCGAGACAGGACACCTACCCACAGGAAGGAGTAGTCGAGACAAGACTCCTTCCCACAGGCAGGAGTAATTGACACAAGAATCTTCCTCACAGGAGCAAGTAATCGAGAAAAGATTCTTCCCCACTGGAAGAAGTAATCGAGACAAGGCTCCAGCCAACAGGAGAGAGAAATTGAGATAAGCCTCCTCCCCAAAGGAAGGAGTGATCAAGACAAGACGCCTCCCCACAGGAGGGAGTAGTTGAGACAAGAATCTTCCTCACAGGAGGAAGTAATCGAGACAAGACTCTTCCTCACAGGAGGAAGTAATCGAGACAAGACTCTGCCCCACAGGAGGGAGTAATCGAGACAAGACTCCTCCCCACAGGAGCAAGTAATTGAGACAAGACTCTTCCTCACAGGAGGAAGTAATCGAGACAAGACTCTGCCCCACAGGAGGGAGTAATCGAGACATGTCTCCTCCCCACAGCAGAGAGTAACCGAGAGAAGACTGCTCCCCACAGGAGGGAGTACTTGAGACAAGAACCTTCCCCACAGGATGGAGTATTCGTGGCAAGACTCTTCCCAACAGAAAGTTGTAATCGAGACAAGACTCCACCCCACAGGAGGGAGTAATCGAGGCAAGACTCCTCCCCACAGGAGGGAGTACACCTTCTATGTATGTTTCTATGTAAAAGATTCTTCCCCACAGGAAGAAGTAATTGAGACAAGAGTTCTCCAGACAGGATGTTGTAATCGAGACAAGATTCTTCCACACAGGAAGGAGTAATCGAGACAAGAATCCTCGCCAAAGGATGCAGTTCTCGAGACAAGACTCCTCCCCACAGAGGGGAGTAATCAAGAGAACAATCTTCCTCACCGGAGTGAGTAATCGAGAAAAGATTCTTCCCCACCGGAAGAAGTAATCGAGACAAGACTCCTCCCCACAGGAGAGAGAAATTGAGACAAGCCTCCTCCCCACAGGAGGGCGTGATCGAGATAAGCCTGTTCCCCAGAGGAGGGAGTGGTCATGACAAGACACCTCGCCACAGGAGGGAGTAATCAAGACAAGACTCCTGCCCACAGGAAGGAGTAATCGAGACAAGTCTCCTCCCCACAGCAGAGAGTAATCAAGACAAGACTCCTTCCCGCAGGAAGTAGTAATCGAGACAAGAATCTTCCGCTCGGGAGGGAGTAATCAAGACAAGACTCCACCCCACAGGAGGGAGTAATCGAGACAAGACTCCTCCTCACTGGTGGGAGTAATTGAGACAAGTCTCCTCCCCACAGGGAGGAGTAACCGAGACAAGTCTCCTCCCCACAGGGAGGAGTAATCCAGACAATTCTCTTCACTACAGGAGAGAGTAATCGAGAGAAGACTGCTCCCCACAGGAGGGAGTAATCGAGACAAGACTCCTCCCCACAGAAAGGTGTAATCGAGTCAAGACTCCACCCCACAGGAGGGAGTAATCGAGGGAAGACTCCTCCCCACAGGATGGTGTAATCGAGACAAGACTCTTCACCACAGGAGGGAGTAATCGAGACAAGACTCCTCCCCACAGGAGGGAATAATTATGACATGACTCTTCACCACAGGACGAAGTAATCAAGACAAGACTGTGCCCCACAGGAGGGACTAATCGAAACAAGACTCTTCCCCACAGGAGAGAGTAATCAAGACAAGACAATGCCCCACAGGAGGGAGTAATCGAGACAAGAATCTTACTCACAGGAGTGAGTAATCGAGAAAGGATTGTTTCCCACCGGAAGAAGTAATCGAGACAAGACTCCTCCACACAGGCGGGAGTAATTGAGACAAGGCTCCTCCCCACAGGTGGGAGTAATTCAGACAAGATTCTTCACTACAGGAGAGAGTAATCGAGAGAAGACTGCTCCCCACAGGAGGGAGTAATCGAGACAAGGCTCCTCCCCACAGGCTTGAGTAATTGAGACAAGACTCCTCCCCATAGGAGAGAGTAATCAAGACAAGAGTCCTCCCCACAGGAGGGAGTAATCGAGACAAGACTCCTCCCCACAGGGGAGAGTAATCAAGACTGGACTCCTACTCACTGGCGGGAGTAATCGAGACAGGATTCCTCCTCACAGGTGGGAGTAATCAAGACAAGACTCATCACCACAGGAGGAAGTAATCGAGACAAGAGTCCTCCCCACAGGAGGGAGTAATCGAGAAAAGACTCTTCCCCACAGGAAGCAGTAATCGAGACAAGACTCCTTCCCACGGGAAGTCCTAATCGAGACAAGTCTCCTCCTCACAGATGGGAGGAATTGAGACTATACTCCTCCTCACAGAAGGGAGTAATTGAGACAAGACTCTTCCCCACAGGAGTGAGTAATCGAGAGAAAAGTCTTCCTCACAGGAGGAAGTAATCGAGACAAGACTCCTCCCCACAGGAAAGAGTAATCAAAACAATACTCATTCCCACAGGAAGTAGTAATCGAAACAAGACTCCGCCCCTCCGGAAGGAGTAATCGAGATAAGACTCCTCACAGGGCGGAGCAGTCAAGACAAGACACCTCCCCACAGGATGGAGTAATCGAGAGGAGACTCCTCCCCACAGGAGGGCGTAATCGTGACAAGACACCTCCCCACAGGAAGGAGTAATCGAGACAAGCGTTCTCCACACAGGAGGCAGTACTCGAGACAAGAGGCTGTGGGGGACTACGGTCTCCCGCGTAAAGAAGTAGGCAACACAGCGAGCTACAAGAAATAGGTCTTTACTCCAACTCTCACAATACAGTACTGAATTCCTGAAGCCCACGACCCTGTGATGACTCACGGATTGGTCACCTGCTGGAACCTGATTGGTTTTCCTTCTATCAGCAGCAGGCAAGTCTGAGCATGCCTTATTCCTCTCAGCTTGCAACTGTCTTGCGGGGGGAGGGGAATACAGCAGTTAAAAGGGGATTATACAGGTTTATCTACATACACACAGTGTTTCCCCAATGTGGCAACCACATACGCCCCCCCAGAATCCTCATTAACTGTAAAAGTCAGTCTCTGCGGAGGTTTGACAAAGCGGCCGTAGCGGCTGTAGTAGCCATCTGGCGTGTGAGGAGGGCTGTCTGGAAGGTCGGCCGGTTGGTTCGTCGGCTGGTCTGGCAGCTGGTCTGCCAGTGGGCTGGCTGGACGGGCTGCCGGCGAAGGTGGGGCGGCAGCTGGGAAGTACGGTTCTGGCATGTCTTGGTCCTCTTGTGGGGCCGCCACCAACGTGGGAGGTCTGCCCCGCCGTGGGGGAAGAGCCGGCCAAAACGGGAAGCTGAGGTCCAGGTGCGCTGGTTTGAGGCGGTCTACTTAAATAAGGTCCGGCTTCCCGCCGACATCGGTAAGAAAAGCTTTGTCCCCCGTCTCCAATACTGGGAAGGGGCTGGTGTATGGTGCCTGCAGTGGGCCTCTGTGCACGTCCCGGCGCACGAAGACGAACTCCGCATGTCGTAAGTCTCGAGGCACGTAGGACGGCTGCGGGCCGTGTTGCGAAGTGGGCACTGGACGGAATTGCTGGGCCGCGTCCTGGTGCAGGGAAAGCTGTCTGGCGGACGACCACGGCTCCGTTGTCAGGGGGAGGAAGTCGCCTGGTACTCTGAGCGGTTGGCCGTAGACCATCTCGGCCGCAGAGGCGCATAGGTCCTCTTTGGGCATGGTACGCAATCCCAGGAGAACCCAGAGTACTTTGTCGATCCAGCTGGTGTCGGCCAGGCTGGCGCGGAGGGAGGCTTTCAAAGAACGCTGAAAGCGCTCGCAGAGCCCATTGGCCTGCGGGTGGTAGGCTGTTGTCCTGTGCAACTTGGTGCCGAGGAGTCTTGGATGTGCGGAATGGGGTATCTATTGGGCGTGGTGGCATCATTGAGCCATCTGTAGTCGCCGCAAGGCCGCCAGCCACCGCCCGGCTTGGGCACAATGTGGAGGGGGGACGACCAAGGGCTGTTCGAGTGGTGGATGATGCCCAGTTTTTCCATTGTGGCGAATTCTTCCTTGGCCAATGCCATCTTGGCTGGTTCCAGGTGTCTGGCTTGAGGGAACACTGGTGGTCCCGTAGTGGCGATGTGGTGATCGACCCCATGCTTGGTTGCCGCGGCTGAGAAGGTCGGTTGTGTGAGCCTCGGGAAATCTGTGAGTAGGCGGGCATAGTCGTCATGCACCGGGGCGGAGCAGGACCCGACGAGGGCCGGGCTGTTGCTCTGCTGGCAGGCCAGTGAAGCGAAAGTTGCTGCATCGATCAGGCGCCTGTCGCGGACGTTGACCAGGAGTCCGTGGGCGCAAAGAAAATCGGCGCCCAGCAAAGGATGTGCCACCAAGGCCGTCACGAAATCCCACGTAAATCGCTGGCCGTTGAAACAAACCTCGGCCCGTCGCTTTCTGAAAGTAGCGATGGCTGCGCCATTTGCCGCCACGAGGGGTGGGCCGCTGCGGCCTGCCTGGATGTCGAGCTGGGAGGCAGGAATTATGCTGCATTGGGCTCCGGTGTCGCAAAGGAATCTGCGCCCTGAAAGAGAGTCGGTTATGTACAGCAGTTTACCTGCGGTGCCGATGGCCATCGTGGCAGCGGGGGTGCGGTCGAGCGGACCTAGGCGGCGGCGCAGGACTGGTGCATTGGGCCGGGCGGCCATCTTGCTTTGATCGAAAGAGCAGGGTGCTCTGCAGCGTTGGGCCTTGTGGCCGAAACGCGCATGGTAGTAGCATAGTTCTGCGGCCTGGCGTGGCGGCGCACGCTCGGTGATGTCGGGAAGCCTCGCGGCTGCACAGCCGAGTTGGGCGACGGCGAAAACTTTGTCTGCGGCGGCTGCCAGTTGTACGCAGTCCGTGATCGGGGACCCCGCAAGGGCAGTCTGTACCTGCTGAGGAAGCAGGCTGAGGAAAAGTGCCCAAAACAAAAAGCACTGCGGTTCAGAGCCCAGGAGCACAAGCATCTGGCTCATCAACTGGGTCGGGGTAGAATCGCCAAGGCCTGGTAGTGAGAGAAGCCTGCGGGCCCTCTCCTCCTTGGACAGGCCGTAAGTCTGCAGCAAGCGGCCCTTAATGGTTGAGTACTTGCCGGTCTGTGGTGGGTTCCCCAGCAGGTCGAGAACTTCGGCGGCGGTAGAGCTTGCCAGTGCTGAGACTACATGGAGATACCTTTCTTCATTGTCTTGAACCCTGCGAAGGGTGAATTGGGCCTCCGAGTGCACGAACCAAGCTGGTGCTTGGTGTTTCCAGAAGGTGGGGAGCTTCAAGGACGCGGCGCCGGCCGACATCAGGCTGCTGCTGGTTGCCATTGGGTCGTTGCTGCCCTCTGTAGGGCTGCGTGAGTCGGGGGCTTCGGCCGCTGACATTCGGGGTCACCAATGTGGGGGACTATGATCTCCCGCATAAAGAAATAGGCAACACAGCGAGCTACAAGAAATAGGTCTTTACTCCAACTCTCACAATACAGTACTGAATTCGTGAAGCCCACGAACCTGTGATGACTCACGGATTGGTCACCTGCTGGAACCTGATTGGTTTTCCTTCTATCAGCAGCAGGCAAGTCTGAACATGCCTTATTCCTCTCAGCTTGCAACTGTCTTGCGGGGGGAGGGGAATACAGCAGTTAAAAGGGGATTATACAGGTTTATCTACATACACACACTGTTTCCCCAACGCCTCCCCACAGGAGGGAGTAATCAAGACAAGACTCTTCCCCACAGGAGGCAGTACTTGAGACAAGACTCCACCCCACAGGAGGAAGTAATTGAGACAAGACTCCTCCCCACAGGAGAGTGTAATCAAGACAAGACCCCTCCCCACAGGAGGGAGTAATCAAGACAAGACTCCTCCCCACAGGAGAGAGTAATCGAGACAAGACTCTTCCTCACAGGAGTGAGTAATAGAGACAAGACTCTTTCTCACAGGAGGAAGTAATCAAGACAAGACTCCTCCTCACAGGAGGAAGTAATTGAGACAAGACTCCTCCCCACAGGGGAGAGTTATGAAGACTGGACTCCTACTCACAGGCGGCAGTAATCGAGACAAGATTCCTCCTCACAGGTGGGAGTAATCAAGACTAGACTCTGCCCCACAGGAAAGAGTAATCAAGACAAGACTCTGCCCCACAGGAGAGAGTAATCGAGACAAGACTCTTCCCCACAGTTGTGAGTAATCGAGACAAGGCTCTTTCTCACAGGAGGAAGTAATCAAGACAAGATTCTTCCTCACAGGAGGAAGTAATTGAGTCAAGACTCCTCCCCACAGGAGGGAGTAATTGAGACAAGACTCCTCCCCACACGGAGGAGTAATCGAGACAAGATTCTTCACTAGAGGAGAGAGTTATTGAGAGAAGACTGCTCCCCACAGGAGGGAGTAATCGAGACAAGACTCCTCCCCACATAAAGGCATAATCGAGTCAAGACTCCTCCCCACAGGGGGGACTAATCGAGACAAGACTCCTCCCCACAGGAGGAGTGATCATGACAAGAATCTTCACCACAGGTGGAAGTAATCAAGACAAGACTGCACCCCACAGGAGGGAATAATCAAGACAAGACTCTTCCCCACAGGAGAGATTAATCAAGACAAGATTCCGCCCCACAGGAGGGAGTAATCGAGACAAGTATCTTCCTCACAGGAGTGAGTAATCGAGAAAGGATTGTTCCCCACCGGAAGAAGTAATCGAGACAAGACTCCTCCCCGCAGGAGAGAGAAATTGAGAAAAGCCTCCTCCCCACTGGATGGAGTGATTGAGACAAGACTCCTCCACACAGATGGGAGCAATTGAGACAAGACTCCTCCCCACAGGAAGGAGTAATCAAGACAAGACTCCGCCTCACAGGTGGGAGTAATCAAGACAAGACTCCTCCCCACAGGTGGGAGTAATCGAGACAGGACTCCTCCCCACAGGAACGAGTAATCGAGACAAGATTCTACCCCACAGGAAGGAGTAATCACGACAAGAAGCTTCCTCACAGGAGGAAGTAATCGAGACGAGACTCCTCCCCACAGGAGGGAGTAATCGAGACGTGACTTTCCTCACAGGATGGAGAAATCAAGACAAGACACATCCCCACAGGATGGAGTAATCGTGACAAGACACCTCCCCACAGGAAGGAGTAATGGAGATAAGCGTTCTCCACACAGGAGGCAGTACTCGAGACAAGACGCCTCCCCACAGGAGGGATTAATCGAGACAAGACTCCTCCCCACAGGAGAGAGTAATCAAGTCAAGACTCCTCACCACAGGAGGGAGTAATCGAGACAAGATTCCTCCCCACAGGGGAGAGTAATCAAGACTGGACTCCTACTCACAGGTGGGAGTAATCGAGACAAGATTCCTCCTCACAGGTGGGAGTAATCAAGACAAGACTCATCACCACAGGAGGAAGTAATCGAGACAAGAGTCCTCCCCACAGGAGGGAGTAATCGAGACAAGACTCTTCCCCACAGGAAGCAGTAATCGAGACAAGACTCCTTCCCACAGGAAGTATTAATCGAGACAATTCTCCTCCTCACAGGTGGGAGGAATTGAGACTATACTATTCCTCACAGAAGGGAGTAATCGAGACAAGACTCTTCCCCACAGGAGTGAGTAATCGAGAGAAGAGTCTTCCTCACAGGAGGAAGCAATCGAGACAAGACTCCTCCCCACAGGAAAGAGTAATCGAGCAAAGACTCATTCCCACAGGAAGTAGTAATCGAAACAAGACTCCGCCCCTCCGGAAGGAGCAATCGAGAAAAGACTCCTCACAAGATGCAGCAATCAAGACAAGACACCTCCCCAAATGATGGAGTAATCGAGAGAAGACTGCTCCCAACAGGAGGGTGTAATCGTGACAAGACACCTCCCCACAGGAAGGAGTAATCGAGACAAGTGTTCTCCACATAGGAAGCAGAACTCGAGACAAGACGCCTCCCCACAGGAGGGAGTAATCAAGACAAGACTCTTCACCACAGGAGGCAGCACTTGAGACAAGATTCCACCTCACAGGAGGAAGTAATTGTGACAAGACTCCTCCCCACAGGAGAGAGTAATCAAGACAAGACTCCTCCCCACAGGAGGGAGTAATCGAGACAAGACTCCTCCCCACAGGGGAGAGTAATGAAGATTGGACTCCTACTCACAGGCGGGAGAAATTGAGACAAGATTCCTCCTCACAGTTGGGAGTAATCAAGACTAGACTCCGCTCCCACAGGAGAGAGTAATCAAGACAAGTCTCCTCGCGACAGGAGAGAGTAATCGAGACAGGGCCCTTCCCCACAGGAGGGGGTAATCAAGAGAAGACTCCTCCCCACAGGATGGAGTAATCAAGACAATACTCCTCCCCACAGCTGGGAGTCATCGAGACAAGATTCCTCCTCACTGGTGGGAGTAATCAAGACAAGACTCTTCACCACAGGAGGCAGTACTTGAGACAAGATTCCACCTCACAGGAGGAAGTAATTGTGACAAGACTCCTCCCCACAGGAGAGAGTAATCAAGACAAGGCTCCTCCCCACAGGAGGGTGTAATCGAGACAAGACTCCACCCCACAGGGGAGAGTAATGAAGATTGGACTCCTACTCACAGGCGGGAGAAATTGAGACAAGATTCCTCCTCACAGTTGGGAGTAATCAAGACTAGACTGCGCCTCCACAGGAGAGAGTAATCAAGACAAGTCTCCTCGCGACAGGAGAGAGTAATCGAGACAGGGCCCTTCCCCACAGGAGGGGGTAATCAAGAGAAGACTCCTCCCCACAGGATGGAGTAATCAAGACAATACTCCTCCCCACAGCTGGGAGTCATCGAGACAAGATTCCTCCTCACTGGTGGGAGTAATCAAGACAAGACTCATCACCACAGGAAGAAGTAATCGAGACAAAAGTCCACCCCGCAGGAGGGAGTAATCGAGACGAGACTCCTCCCCACAGGAAGGAGTAATTGAGACAGGTCTCCTCCCCACATGAAGGAGTAATTGAGACAAGACTCCTTCCCACAGGAAGTAGTAACCGAGATATGACATTTCCCCACAGGAGTGTGTAGTCGAGACAAGACACTTCCCACAGGAGGGAGTAATCGAGACAAGAGACTTCCCCACAGGAGTGAGTAATCGAGACAAGACACTTTCACACAGGAGGAAGTAATCAAGACAAGACTCCTCCCCACAGGAGGGAGTAATCGAGACAAGACTCCTCCCCACAGGGAGCAGTAATCGAGACAAGATACTTCACTTCAGGAGAGAGTTATTGAGAGAAGACTGCTCCCCACAGGAGGGAGTAATCGAGATAAGACTCCACCCCACAGAAGGTGTAATCGACTCATGACTCCTCCCCACAGGAGGGACAAATCGAGACAAGACTCCTCCCCATAGGAGGAGTAATCATGACAAGAATCTTCACCACAGGGGGAAGTAATCAAGACAAGACTGCGCCCCACAGGAGGGAATAATCGAGGCAAGTCTCTTCCCCACAGGAGAGAGTAATCAAGACAAGATTCCGCCCTACAGGAGGGAGTAATAGAGACAAGTATCTTCCTCACAGGAGTGAGTAATCGAGAAAGGATTGTTCCCCACCGGAAGAAGTAATCGAGACAAGACTCCTCCCCGCAGGAGAGAGAAATTGCGAAAAGCCTCCTCCCCACAGGATGGAGTGATTGAGACAAGACTCCTCCACACAGATGGGAGTAATTGAGACAAGACTCCTCCCCACAGGAAGGAGTAATCAAGACAAGACTCTGCCTCACATGTGGGAGTAATCAAGACAAGACTCCTCCCCACAAGTGGGAGTAATTGAGACAGGGCTCCTCCCCACAGGAACGAGTAATCGAGACAAGATTCTTCCCCACAGGAAGGAGTAATCAAGACAAGAATCTTCCTCACAGGAGGAAGTAATCAAGACAAGACTCCTCCCCACAGGAGGGAGTAATCAAGATGAGACTTTCCTCACAGGATGGAGCAATCAAGACAAGACACCTCCCCACAGGATGGATAATCGAGAGAAGACTCCTCCCCACAGGAGGGTGTAATTGTGACACGACAACTCCCCACAGGAAGGAGTAATCGAGACACGCATTCTCCACACAGGAGGCAGTACTCAAGACAAGACGCCACACCACAGGAGGAAGTAATCGAGACAAGACTCCTCCACACAGGAGAGAGTAATCAAGACAAGACTCCTCCCCACAGGGGAGAGTAATCAAGACTGGACTCCTACTCACAGGCGGGAGTAATCGAGACAAGATTCCTCCTCACAGGTGGGAGTAATCAAGACAAGACTCATCACCACAGGCGGGAGTAATTGAGACAAAAGTCCTCCCCACAGGAGGGAGTAATTGAGACAAGATTCTTCCCCACAGGAAGCAGTAATCGAGACAAGACTCCTTCCCACAGTAAGTATTAATCGAGTCAATTCTCCTCCTCACAGGTGGGAGGAATTGAGACAATACTGCTCCTCACAGAAGGGAGTAATCGAGACAAGACTCTTCCCCACAGGAGTGAGTAATCGAGAGAAGAGCCTTCCTCATAGGAGGAAGCAATCGAGACAAGACTCCTCCCCACAGGAAAAAGTAATCGAGCCAAGACACATTCCCACAGGAAGTAGTAATCGAAACAAGACTCTGCCCCTCCGGAAGGCTTAATCGAGATAAGACTCCTCACAGGATGGAGCAATCAAGACAAGACAACTCCCCACAAGATGGAGTAATCGAGAGAAGTCTCCTCCCAACAGGAGGGTGTAATCATGACAAGACACATCCCCCCGGAAGGATTAATCGAGACAAGCATTCTCCACACAGCAGGCAGTACTCGAGACAAGATGCCTCCCCACAGGAGGCATTAATCAAGACAAGACTCTTCACCACAGGAGGCATTACTTGAGACAAGACTCCACCCCACAGGAAGAAGTAATTGAGACAAGACTCCTCCCCACAGGAGAGAGTAATCAAGACAGACTTCTCGCCACAGGAGGGAGTAATCGAGACAAGACTCCTCCCCACAGGGGAGAGTAATGAAGACTGGACTCCAACCCACAGGCGTGAGTAATCGAGACAAAATTCCTCCTCACAGTTGGGAGTAATCAAGACTAGACTCTGCCCCACAGGAGAGAGTAATCAAGACAAGATTCTTCCCCACAGGAGAGAGTAATCGAGACAGGACCCTTCCCCACAGGAGGGGGTAATCAAGAGAAGACTCCTCCCCACAGGAGGGAGTAATCAAGACAATACTCCTCCCCACAGCTGGGAGTCATCGAGACAAGATTCCTCCTCACTGGTGGGAGTAATCAAGACAAGACTCATCACCACAGGAAGAAGTAATCGAGACAACAGTCCACCCCGCAGGAGGGAGTAATCGAGACAAGACTCCTCCCCACAGGAAGGAGTAATTGAGACAAGTCTCCTCCCCACATGAAGGAGTAGTCGAGACAAGACTCCTTCCCACAGGAAGTAGTAACCGAGACAAGGCACTTCCCCACAGGAGTGCGTAATCGAGACAAGACACTTCCCACAGGAGGGAGTAATCGAGACAAGACTCGTCCCCACAGGAGTGAGTAATCGAGACAAGACTCTTTCTCACAAGAGGAAGTAATCAAGACAAGACTCTTCCTCACAGGAGGAAGTAATTGAGATAAGACTCCTCCCCACAGGAGGGAGTAATTGAGACAAGACACCTCCCCACAGGGAGGAGTAATCGAGACAAGATTCTTCACTACAGGAGCGAATTATTGAGAGAAGAGTGCTCCCCACAGGAGGGAGTAATCGAGACAAGACTCCTCCCCATGGAAAGATATAATCGAGTCATGACTCCTCCCCACAAAAGGGAGTAATCGAGACAAGACTACTCCCCACAGGAGTAGTAATCATGAAAAGAATCTTCACCACAGGTGGAAGTAATCAAGAAAAGACTGCGCCCCACAGGAGGGAATAATCGAGACAAGACTCTTCCCCACAGGAGAGAGTAATCAAGACAAGATTCTGCCCTACAGGAGGGAGTAATTGAGACAAGACTCCTCCCCACAGGGGAGAGTAATCAAGACTGGACTCCTACTCACAGGCGGGAGTAATCGAGACAAGATTCCTCCTCACAGGTGGGAGTAATCAAGACAAGACTCATCACCACAGGAGGAAGTAATCAAGACAAGAGTCCTCCCCACAGGAGGGAGTAATCGAGACAAGACTCCTCCCCACAGAAAGCAGTAATCGAGACAAGACTCCTTAGCACAGGAAGTATTAATTGAGACAAGTCTCCTCCTCACAGGTGGGAGGAATTGAGACAATACTTCTCCTCACAGAAGGGACTAATCGAGACAAGACTCTTCCCCACAGGAGTGAGTAATCGAGAGAAGAGTCTTCCTCACAGGAGGAAGTAATCAAGACAAGACTCCTCCCCACAGGAAAGAGTAATCGAGACAAGAATCTCCCTCACAGGAGGTAGTATTCGAGACAAGACTCTTCCTCACAGGAGGAAGTAATCGAGACAAGACTCTGCCCCACAGGAGGGACTAATCGAGACAAGACTCCTCCCGACAGGAGAGAGTAATCAAGACAAGACTCCTCCCCACAGGAGGGAGTAATCGAGACAAGACTCCTCCCCACAGGAGGGAGTAATCGAGACAAGATCTCCTCCTCACAGGCGTGAGTAATCGAGACAAGTCTCCTCCACACTGCAGAGAGTAATCGAGAGACGACTGCTGCCCACAGGAGGGAGTACTCATTACAAGACCCTTCCCCACAGGATGGAGTATTCAAGGCAAGACTCTTCCCCACAGAAAGGTGAAATTGAGACAAGACTCCACCCCACAGGAGGGAGTAATCGAGACAAGACTCCTCCCCACAGGAGGGATTAATTATGACAAGACTCTTCACCACAGGAGGCAGTAATCAAGACAAGATTCTTCCACACAGGAACGATTAATTGAGACGAGTGTTCTCCACACAGGATGTTGTAATCGAGACAAGATTATTCCCGCCAGGAAGGAGAACTCGAGACAAAACTCCTCGCCAAAGGATGCAGTTCTCGAGGCAAGAATCTTCCCCACAGAAGGGAGTAATCAAGAGAACAATGTTCCTCACAGGAGTGAGTAATCGAGAAAAGATTCTTCCCCACTGGAAGAAGTAATCGAGACAAGACTCCTCCCCACAGGAGAGAGAAATTGAGACAAGCCTCCTCCCCACTGGAGGGAGTGATCGAGACAAGACTCCTCCCCACAGGAGGGAGTAATCGAGACAAGATTCCTCCTCACAGGCGTGAGTAATCGAGACAAGTCTCCTCCGCACAGCAGAGAGTAATCGAGAGACGACTGCTCCCCACAGGAGAGAGAAATTGAGACAAGCCTCCTCCCCACTGGAGGGAGTGATCGAGACAAGCCTGTTCCCCAGAGGAGGGAGTGATCATGACAAGACACCTCGCCACAGGAGGGAGTAATCAAGACAAGACTCCTCCCCACAGGAAGGAGTAATCGAGACAAGTCTCCTCCCCACATGAAGGAGTAATCAAGACAAGACTCCTTCCCGCAGGAAGTAGTAATCGAGACAAGACTCTTCCCATCGGGAGGGAGTAATCGATACAAAACACCTCCCCACAGGAGGGAGTAATCGAGACAAGACTTCACCCCACAGGAGGGAGTAATCGAGACAAGACTCCACCCCACAGGAGAGGGAAATTGAGACAAGCCTCCTCCCCACAGGAGGGAGTGATTGAGACAGGACACCTACCCACAGGAAGGAGTTGTCGAGACAAGACTCCTCCCCACAGGAGGGAGTAATTGAGACAAGAATCTTCCTCACAGGACCGAGTAATCGAGAAAAGATTCTTCCGCACTGGAAGAAGTAATCGAGACAAGACTCCATCCAACAGGAGAGAGAAATTGAGACAAGCCTCCTCCCCAAAGGTGGGAGTGATCGAAACAAGACACCTCCCCACAGGAGGGAGTAATCGAGACAAGAACCTTCCACACAGGGGGAAGTAATTGAGAAAAGACCCTTCCTCACAGGAGGAAGTATTCGAGACAAGACTCTGCCCCACAGGAGGGACTAATCGAGACAAGACTCCTCCCGACAGGAGAGAGTAATCGAGACAAGACTCCTCCCCACTGGAGGGAGTAATCGAGACAAGTCTCCTCCCCACAGCAGAGAGTAATCGAGAGAAGACTGCTCTCCACAGGAGGGAGTACTCGAGACAAGAACCTTCCCCACAGGATGGAATATTCGTGGCAAGACTCTTCCCGACAGAAAGTTGTAATCGAGACAAGACTCCACCCCACAGGAGGGAGTAATTGAGACAAGACTCCTCCCCACAGGAGAGAGTAATCAAGACAGACTCCACCCCACAGGAGGGAGTAATCGAGACAAGATTCCTCCCCACAGGGGAGAGGAATGAAGACTGGACTCCTACTGACAGGTGGGAGTAATCGAGACAAGATTCCTCCTCACAGTTGGGAGTAATCAAGACTAGACTCCACCCCACAGGAGAGAGTATTCAAGACAAGACTCCTCCCCACAGGAGGGAGTAATCGAGACAGGACCCTTCCCCACAGGAGGGGGTATTCAAGAGAAGACTCCTCCCCACAGGAGGGAGTAATCAAGACAATACGCCTCCCCACAGCTGGGAGTCATCGAGACAAGATTCCTCCTCAACGGTGGGAGTAATCAAGACAAGACTCATCACCACAGGAAGAAGTAATCAAGACAATAGTCCACCCCTCAGGAGGGAGTAATCGAGACAAGACTCCTCCCCACAGGAAGGAGTAATTGAGACATGTCTCCTCCCCATATGAAGGAGTAATCGAGACATGTCTCCTCCCCACATGAAGGATTAATCGAGACAAGACTCCTTCCCACAGGAAGTAGTAACCGAGACAAGACACTTCCCCACAGGAGTGTGTAATCGAGACAAGACACTTCCCACAGGAGGGAGTAGTCGAGACAAGACTCTTTCTCACAACAGGAAGTAATCAAGACAAGACTCTTCCTCACAGGAGGAAGTAATTGAGATAAGACTCCTCCCCACAGGAGGGAGTAATCGAGACAAGACTCCTCCCCACAGGGAGGAGTAATCGAGACAAGATTCTTCACTACAGGAGTGAATTATTGAGAGAAGAGTGCTCCCCACAGGAGGGAGTAATTCAGACAAGACCCCTCCCCACAGAAAGGTATAATCGAGTCATGGCTCCTCCCCACAGGAGGGACTAATCGAGACAAGACTCCTCCCCACAGGGGTAGTAATCATGACAAGAATCTTCACCACAGTTGGAAGTAATCAAGACAAGACTGCGCCCCACAGGAGGGAATAATCGAGACAAGACGCTTCCCCACAGGAGAGAGTAATCAAGACAAGATTGCGCCCTACAGGAGGGAGTAATCGAGACAAGACACCTCCCCACAGGGGAGAGTAATCAAGACTGGACTCCTACTCACAGGCTGGAGTAATCGAGACAAGATTCCTCCTCACAGGTGGGAGTAATGAAGACAAGACTCATCACCACAGGAGGAAGTAATCGAGACAAGAGTCCTCCCCACAGGAGGGAGTAATCGAGACAAGACTCTTCCCCACAGAAAGCAGTAATCGAGACAAGACTCCTTAGCACAGGAAGTATTAATTGAGACATGTCTCCTCCTCACAGGTGGGAGGAATTGAGACAATACTTCTCCTCACAGAAGGGAGTAATAGAGACAAGACTCTTCCCCACAGGAGTCAGTAATCGAGAGAAGAGTCTTCCTCACAGGAGGAAGTAATCAAGACAAGACTCCTCCCCACAGGAAAGAGTAATCGAGACAACAATCTCCCTCACAGGAGGTAGTAATCGAGACAAGACTCTTCCTCGCAGGAGGAAGTAATCGAGACAAGACTCTGCCCCACAGGAGGGACTAATCGAGACAAGACTCCTCCCGACAGGAGAGAGTAATCAAGACAAGACTCCTCCCCACAGGAGGGAGTAATCGAGACAAGACTCCTCCCCACAGGAGGGAGTAATCGAGACAAGACTCCTCCTCACAGGCGTGAGTAATCGAGACAAGTCTCCTCCACACTGCAGAGAGTAATCGAGAGATGACTGCTGCCCACAGGAGGGAGTACTCGATACAAGACCCTTCCCCACAGGATGGAGTATTCGAGGCAAGACTCTTCCCCACAGAAAGGTGAAATTGAGACAAGACTCCACCCCACAGGAGGGAGTAATCGAGACAAGACTCCTCCCCACAGGAGGGATTAATTATGACAAGACTCTTCACCACAGGAGGCAGTAATCAAGACAAGATTCTTCCCCACAGGAAGGATTAATTGAGACAAGTGTTCTCCACACAGGATGTTGTAATCGAGACAAGATTCTTCCCGCCAGGAAGGAGAACTTGAGACAAAACTCCTCGCCAAAGGATGCAGTTCTCGAGACAAGAATCTTCCCCACAGAAGGGAGTAATCAAGAGAACAATGTTCCTCACAGGAGTGAGTAATCGAGAAAAGATTCTTCCCCACTGGAAGAAGTAATTGAGACAAGACTCCTCCCCACAGGAGAGAGAAATTGAGACAAGCCTCCTCCCCACTGGAGGGAGTGATCGAGACAAGACTCCTCCCCACAGGAGGGAGTAATCGAGACAAGATTCCTCCTCACAGGCGTGAGTAATCGAGACAAGTCTCCTCCGCACAGCAGAGAGTAATCGAGAGACGACTGCTCCCCACAGGAGAGAGAAATTGAGACAAGCCTCCTCCCCACTGGAGGGAGTGATCGAGACAAGCCTGTTCCCCAGAGGAGGGAGTGATCATGACAAGACACCTCGCCACAGGAGGGAGTAATCAAGACAAGACTCCTCCCCACAGGAAGGAGTAATCGAGACAAGTCTCCTCCCCACATGAAGGAGTAATCAAGACAAGACTCCTTCCCGCAGGAAGTAGTAATCGAGACAAGACTCTTCCCATCGGGAGGGAGTAATCGATACAAAACACCTCCCCACAGGAGGGAGTAATCGAGACAAGACTTCACCCCACAGGAGGGAGTAATCGAGACAAGACTCCACCCCACAGGAGAGGGAAATTGAGACAAGCCTCCTCCCCACAGGAGGGAGTGATTGAGACAGGACACCTACCCACAGGAAGGAGTTGTCGAGACAAGACTCCTCCCCACAGGAGGGAGTAATTGAGACAAGAATCTTCCTCACAGGACCGAGTAATCGAGAAAAGATTCTTCCGCACTGGAAGAAGTAATCGAGACAAGACTCCATCCAACAGGAGAGAGAAATTGAGACAAGCCTCCTCCCCAAAGGTGGGAGTGATCGAAACAAGACACCTCCCCACAGGAGGGAGTAATCGAGACAAGAACCTTCCACACAGGGGGAAGTAATTGAGAAAAGACCCTTCCTCACAGGAGGAAGTATTCGAGACAAGACTCTGCCCCACAGGAGGGACTAATCGAGACAAGACTCCTCCCGACAGGAGAGAGTAATCGAGACAAGACTCCTCCCCACTGGAGGGAGTAATCGAGACAAGTCTCCTCCCCACAGCAGAGAGTAATCGAGAGAAGACTGCTCTCCACAGGAGGGAGTACTCGAGACAAGAACCTTCCCCACAGGATGGAATATTCGTGGCAAGACTCTTCCCGACAGAAAGTTGTAATCGAGACAAGACTCCACCCCACAGGAGGGAGTAATTGAGACAAGACTCCTCCCCACAGGAGAGAGTAATCAAGACAGACTCCACCCCACAGGAGGGAGTAATCGAGACAAGATTCCTCCCCACAGGGGAGAGGAATGAAGACTGGACTCCTACTGACAGGTGGGAGTAATCGAGACAAGATTCCTCCTCACAGTTGGGAGTAATCAAGACTAGACTCCACCCCACAGGAGAGAGTATTCAAGACAAGACTCCTCCCCACAGGAGGGAGTAATCGAGACAGGACCCTTCCCCACAGGAGGGGGTATTCAAGAGAAGACTCCTCCCCACAGGAGGGAGTAATCAAGACAATACGCCTCCCCACAGCTGGGAGTCATCGAGACAAGATTCCTCCTCAACGGTGGGAGTAATCAAGACAAGACTCATCACCACAGGAAGAAGTAATCAAGACAATAGTCCACCCCTCAGGAGGGAGTAATCGAGACAAGACTCCTCCCCACAGGAAGGAGTAATTGAGACATGTCTCCTCCCCATATGAAGGAGTAATCGAGACATGTCTCCTCCCCACATGAAGGATTAATCGAGACAAGACTCCTTCCCACAGGAAGTAGTAACCGAGACAAGACACTTCCCCACAGGAGTGTGTAATCGAGACAAGACACTTCCCACAGGAGGGAGTAGTCGAGACAAGACTCTTTCTCACAACAGGAAGTAATCAAGACAAGACTCTTCCTCACAGGAGGAAGTAATTGAGATAAGACTCCTCCCCACAGGAGGGAGTAATCGAGACAAGACTCCTCCCCACAGGGAGGAGTAATCGAGACAAGATTCTTCACTACAGGAGTGAATTATTGAGAGAAGAGTGCTCCCCACAGGAGGGAGTAATTCAGACAAGACCCCTCCCCACAGAAAGGTATAATCGAGTCATGGCTCCTCCCCACAGGAGGGACTAATCGAGACAAGACTCCTCCCCACAGGGGTAGTAATCATGACAAGAATCTTCACCACAGTTGGAAGTAATCAAGACAAGACTGCGCCCCACAGGAGGGAATAATCGAGACAAGACGCTTCCCCACAGGAGAGAGTAATCAAGACAAGATTGCGCCCTACAGGAGGGAGTAATCGAGACAAGACACCTCCCCACAGGGGAGAGTAATCAAGACTGGACTCCTACTCACAGGCTGGAGTAATCGAGACAAGATTCCTCCTCACAGGTGGGAGTAATGAAGACAAGACTCATCACCACAGGAGGAAGTAATCGAGACAAGAGTCCTCCCCACAGGAGGGAGTAATCGAGACAAGACTCTTCCCCACAGAAAGCAGTAATCGAGACAAGACTCCTTAGCACAGGAAGTATTAATTGAGACATGTCTCCTCCTCACAGGTGGGAGGAATTGAGACAATACTTCTCCTCACAGAAGGGAGTAATAGAGACAAGACTCTTCCCCACAGGAGTCAGTAATCGAGAGAAGAGTCTTCCTCACAGGAGGAAGTAATCAAGACAAGACTCCTCCCCACAGGAAAGAGTAATCGAGACAACAATCTCCCTCACAGGAGGTAGTAATCGAGACAAGACTCTTCCTCGCAGGAGGAAGTAATCGAGACAAGACTCTGCCCCACAGGAGGGACTAATCGAGACAAGACTCCTCCCGACAGGAGAGAGTAATCAAGACAAGACTCCTCCCCACAGGAGGGAGTAATCGAGACAAGACTCCTCCCCACAGGAGGGAGTAATCGAGACAAGACTCCTCCTCACAGGCGTGAGTAATCGAGACAAGTCTCCTCCACACTGCAGAGAGTAATCGAGAGATGACTGCTGCCCACAGGAGGGAGTACTCGATACAAGACCCTTCCCCACAGGATGGAGTATTCGAGGCAAGACTCTTCCCCACAGAAAGGTGAAATTGAGACAAGACTCCACCCCACAGGAGGGAGTAATCGAGACAAGACTCCTCCCCACAGGAGGGATTAATTATGACAAGACTCTTCACCACAGGAGGCAGTAATCAAGACAAGATTCTTCCCCACAGGAAGGATTAATTGAGACAAGTGTTCTCCACACAGGATGTTGTAATCGAGACAAGATTCTTCCCGCCAGGAAGGAGAACTTGAGACAAAACTCCTCGCCAAAGGATGCAGTTCTCGAGACAAGAATCTTCCCCACAGAAGGGAGTAATCAAGAGAACAATGTTCCTCACAGGAGTGAGTAATCGAGAAAAGATTCTTCCCCACTGGAAGAAGTAATTGAGACAAGACTCCTCCCCACAGGAGAGAGAAATTGAGACAAGCCTCCTCCCCACTGGAGGGAGTGGTCGAGACAAGACTCCTCCCCACAGGAGGGAGTAATCGAGACAAGACTCCTCCGCACAGCAGAGAGTAATCGAGAGATGACTGCTCCCCACAGGAGAGAGAAATTGAGACAAGCCTCTTCCCCACTGGAGGGAGTGATCGAGACAAGCCTGTTCCCCAGAGGAGGGAGTGATCGTGACAAGACACCTCGCCATAGGAGGGAGTAATCAAGACAAGACTCCTCCCCACAGGAAGGAGTAATCGAGACAAGTCTCCTCCCCACATGAAGGAGTAATCAAGATAAGGCACCTTCCCGCAGGAAGTAGTAATCGAGACAAGACTCTTCCCATCGGGAGGGAGTAATCGAGACAAAACACCTCCCCACAGGAGGGAGTAATCGAGACAAGACTCCACCCCACAGGAGGGAGAAATCGAGACAAGACTCCACCACACAGGAGAGGGAATTTGAGACAAGCCTCCTCCCCACAGGAGGGAGTGATTGAGACAGGACACCTACCCACAGGAAGGAGTAGTCGAGACAAGACTCCTCCCCACAGGAGTGAGTAATTGAGACAAAAATCTTCCTCACAGGAGCGAGCAATCGAGAAAAGATTCTTCCGCACTGCAAGAAGTAATCGAGACAAGACTCCATCCAACAGGAGAGAGAAATTGAGACAAGCCTCCTCCCCAAAGGTGGGAGTGATCGAGACAAGACGCCTCCCCACAGGAGGGAGTAATTGAGACAAGAACCTTCCACACAGGAGGAAGTAATCGAGACAAGACTCTTCCTCACAGGAGGAAGTGTTCGAGACAAGACTTTGCCCCACAGGAGGGACGAATCGAGACAAGACTCCTCCCGACAGGAGACATTAATCGAGACAAGTCTCCTCCCCACTGGAGGGAGTAATCGAGACAAGACTCCTCCCCACAGGTGGGAGTAATCAAGACAAGGCTCCTCCTCACAGGCGTGAGTAATCGAGACAAGTCTCCTCCCCACAGCAGAGACTAATCGAGAGAAGACTGCTCTCCACAGGAGGGAGTACTCGAGACAAGACCCTTCCCCACAGGATGGAATATTCGTGGCAAGACTCTTCCTGACAGAAAGTTGTACTCAAGACAAGACTCCACCCCACAGGAGGGAGTAATTGAGACAAGACTCCTCCCCACAGGAGAGAGTAATCAAGACAGACTCCACCCCAAAGGAGGGAGTAATCGAGACAAGACTCCTCCCCACAGGGGAGAGTAATGAAGGCTGGACTCCTACTCACAGGCGGGAGTAATCGAGACAAGATTCCTCCTCACAGTTGGGAGTAATCAAGACTAGACTCCACCCCCAGGAGAGACTAATCAAGACAAGACTCCTCCCCACAGGAGAGAGTAATCAAGACAAGACCCTTCCCCACAGGAAGGGGTAATCAAGAGAAGACTCCTCCCCACAGGAGGGAGTAATCAAGAAAATACTCCTCCCCACAGCTGGGAGTCATCGAGACAAAATTCCTCCTCACTGGTGGGAGTAATCAAGACAAGACTCATCACCACAGGAAGAAGTAATTGAGACAATAGTCCACCCCGCAGGAGGGAGTAATCGAGACAAGACTCCTCCCCACAGGAAGGAGTAATTGAGACAAGTCTCCTCCCCACATGAAGGAGTAATCGAGACAAGACTCCTTCCCACAGGAAGTAGTAACCGAGACAAGACACTTCCCCACAGGAGTGTGTAATCGAGACAAGAAACTTCCCACAGGAGGGAGTAATCGAGACAAGACTCTTTCTCACAAGAGGAAGTAATCAAGACAAGACTCTTCCTCACAGGAGGAAGTAATTGAGATAAGACTCCTCCCCACAGGAGGGAGTAATCGAGACAAGACACCTCCCCACAGGGAGGAGTAATCAAGACAAGATTCTTCACTACAGGAGAGAATTATTGAGAGAAGAGTGCTCCGCACAGGAGGGGGTAATCGAGACAAGACTCCTCCCCACAGAAAGGTATAATTGAGTCATGACTCCTCCCCACAGGAGGGACTAATCGAGACAAGACTCCTCCCCACAGGAGTAGTAATCATGACAAGAATCTTCACCACAGGTGGAAGTAATCAAGATAAGGCTGCGCCCCACAGGAGGGAATAATCGAGACAAGACTCTTCCCCACAGGAGAGAGTAATCAAGACAGGATTCCGCCCTACAGGAGGGAGTAATCGAGACAAGATTCCTCCCCACAGGGGAGAGTAATCAAGACTGGACTCCTACTCACAGGCGGGAGTAATCAAGACAAGATTCCTCCTCACAGGTGGGAGTAATCAAGACAAGACTCATCACCACAGGAGGAAGTAATCGAGACAAGAGTCCTCCCCAGAGGAGGGAGTAATTGAGACAAGACTCTTCCCCACAGAAAGCAGTAATCGAGACAAGAGTCCTTAGCACAGGAAGTATTAATTGAGACAAGTCTCCTCCTCACAGGTGGGAGGAATTGAGACAATACTTCTCCTCACAGAAGGGAGTAATCGAGACAAGACTCTTCCCCACAGGAGTGAGTAATCGAGAGAAGAGTCTTCCGCACAGGAGGAAGTAATCAAGACAAGACTACTCCCCACAGGAATGAGTAATCGAGACAAGACTCATTCCCACAGGAAGTAGTAGTCGAAACAAGACTCCGCCCCTCCAGAAGGAGTCATCGAGATAAGACTTCTCACAGGCGGGAGTAATCAAGACAAAACTTCTCCCCACAGGAGGGAGTAATCGAGACAAGACTATTCCCCACAGGAAGCAGTAATCGAGGCAAGACAAACCCCCACCAGGAGGAGTAATCGAGACAAGACTCCTTCCCACTGGAAGTAGTAATCGAGCCAAGACTCCTTCCCACAGGAAGCAGTAATCGAGACAAGACTCCTCGCCACAGGAAGGAGTAATCGAGACAAGACTCCTTCCCATAGGAAGTAGAAATGGAGACAAGACTCCTCCCCACAGGAGGGAGTAATCGAGACAAGACTCTTCCCCACAGGAGGGAGTAATCGAGACAAGACTCCTCCCCACAGGAGAGAGAAATTGAGACAAGCCTCCTCCCCATAGGAGGGAGAGATCGAGACATGACACCTACCCACAGGAAGGAGTAGTCGACACAAGACTCCTCCCCACAGGAGGGAGTAATTGAGACAAGCATCTTCCTCACAGGAGCCAGTAATGGAGAAAAGATTCTTCCCCACTGGAAGAAGTAATCGAGACAAGACTCCACCCCACAGGAGAGAGAAATTGAGACAAGCCTCCTCCCCACAGCAGGGAGTGATCGAGCCAAGACACCTCCCCACAGGTGGGAGTAATCGAGACAGGAATCTCCCTCATGGGAGGTAGTAATCGAGACAAGACTCTTCCTCGCAGGAGGAAGTAATCGAGACAAGACTCTGCCCCACAGGAGGGACTAATCGAGACAAGACTCCTCCCGACAGGAGAGAGTAATCAAGACAAGTCTCCTCCCCACTGGAGGGAGTAATCGAGACAAGACTCCTCCCCACAGGAGGGAGTAATCGAGACAAGACTCCTCCTCACAGGCGTGAGTAATTGAGACAAGTCTCCTCCACACAGCAGAGAGTAATCGAGAGACGACTGCTCCCCACAGGAGGGAGTATTCAATACAAGACCCTTCCCCACAGGATGGAGTATTCGAGGCAAGACTCTTCCCCACAGAAAGGTGAAATTGAGACAAGACTCCACCCCACAGGAGGGAGTAATCGAGACAAGACTCCTCCCCACAGGAGGGATTAATGATGACAAGACTCTTCACCACAGGGGGCAGTAATCAAGACAAGATTCTTTCCCACAGGAAGGATTAATTGAGACACGTGTTCTCCACACAGGATGTTGTAATCGAGACAAGATTCTTCCCGCCAGGAAGGAGAAATCAAGACAAAACTCCTCGCCAAAGGATGCAGTTCTCGAGACAAGAATCTTCCCCACAGAAGGGAGTAATCGAGAGAACAATCTTCCTCACAGGAGTGAGTAATCGAGAAAAGATTCTTCCCCACTGGAAGAAGTAATTGAGACAAGACTCCTCCCCACAGGAGAGAGAAATTGAGACAGGCCTCCTCCCCACTCGAGGGAGTGATCGAGAAAAGACTCGTCCCCACAGGAGGGAGTAATTGAGACAAGACTCCTCCTCACAGGCGTGAGTAATCAAGACAAGTCTCCTCCACACAGCAGAGAGTAATCGAGGGACGACTGCTCCCCACAGGAGGGAGTACTCGGCCCAGACGAGATGTATCCCAGGCTGCTGTGGGAGGCAAAGGAGGAGATTGCAGGGGCTCTGACACAAATTTTCAGAACCTCTCTGGCCACAGGGGATGTACCAGAGGACTGGAGAACAGCTAACGTAGTACCATTATTCAAGAAGGGTAGCAGGGATAAACCAGGGAATTACAGGCCAGTGAGCCTAACATCTGTGGTAGGGAAATTATTGGAAAAAATTCTGAGGGACAAAATTAGTCTCCACTTGGAGAGGCAAGGATTAATCGGGGATAGTCAGCATGGCTTTGTCAAGGGTAAATCATGTCTGACAAATTTGATTGAATTTTTCGAGGGGGTGACTAGTGGGGTGGATGAGGGAAATGCTGTGGATGTGGTTTACATGGACTTCAGTAAAGCTTTTGACAAAGTCCCGCATAGGAGACTGGTCAAGAAGGTAAGAGCCCATGGGATCCAGGGTGCCTTGGCGCGTTGGATCCTAAACTGGCTGAGTGGCAGGAGGCAGAGGGTGATGGTCGAAGGTTGCTTTTGTGACTGGAAGCCTGTGTCCAGTGGGGTACCTCAGGGATCGGTGCTGGGTCCCTTGTTGTTTGTGATCTACATAAATGATTTGGATGAGAATGTAAAAGGTATGATCAGTAAGTTCGCAGATGACACGAAAATTGGTGGGGTGGTAAATTGCGAGGAGGAAAGCCTCAGGCTACAGGACGATATAAACGGGTTGGTCAGATGGGCGGAAAAGTGGCAAATGGAATTTAACCCTGAAAAGTGCGAGGTGATGCATTTTGGATGGACAAATAAGGCAAGGGAATACACAATGAGTGGTAGGACCCTAGGAAGTACAGAGGGTCAGAGGGACCTTGGTGTACATGTACATAGATCCCTGAAGGCAGCAGAACAGGTAGATAAGGTGGTTAAAAAGGCATATGGGATACTTGCCTTCATTAGCCGAGGCATAGAATATAAGAGCAGGGAGGTTATGATGGAACTGTACAAAACGCTGGTGAGGCCACAGCTGGAGTACTGTGTGCAGTTCTGGTCGCCTCACTATAGGAAGGATGTGATTGCTTTGGAGAGGGTGCAGAGAAGATTCACCAGGATGTTACCTGGGATGGAGCGCCTCAGCTATGAAGAGAGGCTGGACAGGCTGGGGTTGTTTTCCTTGGAGCAAAGAAGGCTGAGGGGGGACCTGATTGAGGTGTACAAAATGATGAGGGGCATAGATAGGGTAGACAAAGAGGAACTTTTCCCCTTAGTAGGGGGGTCAATAACAAGGGGGCATAGATTCAGGGTAAGGGGCAGGAGATTTAGAGGGGATTTGAGGAGGAACTTTTTCACCCAGAGGGTGGTTGGAATGTGGAACTCAATGCCTGAAAGGGTGGTAGAGGCAGGAACCCTCACAACATTCAAGAAGCATTTGGATGAGCACTTGAAATGCCATTGCATACAAGGCTATGGACCAAATGCTGGAAAATGGGATTAGACTGGACAGGGATGGATGGGCGGCGCAGACACGATGGGCCAAAGGGCCTCTTTCTGTGCTGTAAAACTCTATGACTCTATGACTCTATGACAAGACCCTTCCCCACAAGATGGAGTATTCGAAGCAAGACTCTTCCCCACAGAAAGGTGTAATCGAGACAAGACACCACCCCACAGTAGGGAGTAATCGAGACAATACCCCTCCCCACCGGAGGGATTAATGATGAAAAGACTCTTCACCACAGGAGGCAGTAATCAAGACAAGATTCATCCCCACAGGAAGGATTAATTGAGACAAGAGTTCTCCACACAGGATGTTGTAATCGAGACAAGATTCTTCCCGCCAGGAAGGAGTAATCGAGACAAAACTCCTCGCCAAAGGATGCAGAGACAAGAATCTTCCCCACAGAAGGGAGTAATCGAGAGAACAATCTTCATCACAGGAGTGAGTAATCGAGAAATGATTCTTCCCCACCGGAAGAAGTAATCGAGACAAGGCTCCTCCCCACAGGAGAGAGAAATTGAGACAAGCCTCCTCCCCACTGGAGTGAGTGATCGAGACAAGCCTGTTCCCCAGAGGAGGGAGTGATCGTGACAAGACACCTCGCCACAGGAGGGAGTAATCAAGACAAGACTCCTCCCCACAGGAAGGAGTAATCGAGACAAGACTCTTCCCATCGGAAGGGAGTAATCGAGACAAAACACCTCTCCACAGGAGGGAGTAATCGAGACAAGACTCCACCCCACAGGAGGGAGTAATCGAGACAAGACTCCACCCCACAGGAGAGGGAAATTGAGACAAGCCTCCTCCCCACAGGAGGGAGTGATCGAGACAGGACACCTACCCACAGGAAGGAGTAGTCGAGACAAGACTCCTCCCCACAGGAGGGAGCAATTGAGACAAGAATCTTCCTCACAGGAGCGAGTAATCGAGAAAAGATTCTTCCCCACTGGAAGAAGTAATCGAGACAAGATTCCACCCAACAGGAGAGAGAAATTGAGACAAGCCTCCTCCCCAAAGGAGGGAGTGATCGAGACAAGACGCCTCCCCACAGGAGGGAGTAATCGAGACAAGAATCTTCCACACAGGAGGAAGTAATCGAGACAAGACTATTCATCACAGGAGGAAGTATTCGAGACAAGACTCTGCCCCACCGGAGGGACTATTCGAGACAAGACTCCTCCCGACAGGCGTGAGTAATCGAGAAAAGTCTCCTCCCCACAGCGAGAGTAATCGAGAGAAGACTGCTCTCCACAGGAGGGAGTACTCGAGACAAGACCCTTCCCCACAGGATGGAATATTCGTGGCAAGACTCTTCCCGACAGAAAGTTGTAATCGAGACAAGACTCCACCCCACAGGAGGGAGTAATTGAGACAAGACTCCTCCCCACAGGAGGCAGTAATTGAGACAAGTCTCCTCCCCACAGGAGGGAGTAATCGAGACAAGTCTCCTCCCCACAGGAGGGAGTAATGATGACAAGACTCCTCACCATAGGAGGCAGTATTCGAGGAAAGAGTCTTCCCCACTGGAAGAACTAATCGAGACAAGACTCCTCCCCACAGGAGAGAGCAATTGAGACAAGCCTCCTCCCCACAGGAGGGAGTGATCAAGACAAGCCTGTTCCCCAAAGGAGGGAGTGATCGTAACAAGACACCTCCCCACAGGAGGGAGTAATCAAGACAAGACTCCTGCCCACAGGAAGGAGTAATCGAGACAAGTCTCCTCCCCACATGAAGGAGTAATCAAGACAAGACTCCTTCCCGCAGGAAGTGGTAATAGAGACAATAATCTTCCCCGTCGGGAGGGAGTAATCGAGACAAGACACCTCCCCACAGGCGGGAGTAATCGAGTCAAGTCTCCTCCCCACAGGGAGGAGTAATCGAGACAAGTCTCTTCACTACAGGAGAGAGTAATCAAGAGAACACTGCTCCCCACAGGAGGGAGTAATCGAGACAAGACTCCTCCTGACAGGAGTGAGTAATTATGACATGACTCTTCACCACAGGAGGAAGTAATCAAGACAAGACTGCGCCCCACAGGAGGGACTAATCGAGACAAGGCTCTTCCACACAGGAGACAGTAATCAAGACAAGACAATGCCCCACAGGAGGGAGTAATCGAGATAAGAATCTTCCTCACAGGAGTGAATAATCGAGAAAGGATTGTTCCCCACCGGAAGAAGTAATCGAGACAAGACTCCTCCACACAGGCGGGAGTAATTGAGACAGGGCTCCTCCCCACAGGTGGGAGTAATTGAGACAAGACTCTTCACTACAGGAGAGAGTAATCAAGAGAAGACTGCTCCCCACAGGAGGGAGTAATCGAGACAAGACTCCTCCCCACAGAAAGGTGTAATCGAGTCAAGGCGCCACCCCACAGGAAGGAGTAATCGAGTCAAGTATCCTCCCCACAGGAGGGAGTATTCGAGACAAGACTCTTCAGCACAGGAGGGAGTAATCAAGACGAGACTCCTCCCCAGAGGAAGCAGCAATCGAGACAAGTCTCCTTCACACAGGAAGAAGTTGTAATCGAGACAACACTCCTTCCCACAGGAAGTAGTAATCGAGACAAGTCTCTTCCCCACAGGAGGGAATAATCAAGACAAGACTCCTCTCCACCGGAAGGAGTAATCGAGACAAGACTCCTCCTCACAGGTGGGAGTAATCGAGGCAATACTCCTCCCCACTGAAGGGAGTAATCGAGACAAGACTCTTCGCCACAGGAGTGAGTAATCGAGAGAAGAATCTTCCTCACAAGATGAAGTAATCGAGACAAGACCCTTCCTCACAGGAGGAAATAATCAAGAAAAGACTCCACCCCACAGGAGAGAGTAATCAAGACAAGACTCCTCCCCACAGGAGGGAGTAATCAAGACAAGACTCCTCCCCACAGCTGGGAGTCATCGAGACAAGATTTCTACTAACTGGTGGGAGTAATCAATACAAGACTCATCACCACAGGAGGAAGTAATCGAGACAATAGTCCACGCCACAGGAGGGAGTAATCGAGAAAAGACACCTCCCCACAGGAAGGAGTAATCAAGAGCAGATTCTTCCCCACAGGAAGGGGTAATCGAGACAAGAATCTTCCTCACAGGAGGAAGTAATCAAGACAAGACTCCTCCCCACAGGTGGAAGTAATCGAGACAGGACTCCTCCCCACAGGAATGAGTAATCAAGCCAAGATTCTTCCCCACAGGAAGGAGTAATCGAGACAAGAATCTTCCTCACAGGAGGAAGTAATCGAGACAAGACTACTCCCCACAGGATGGAGTAATCGAGAGAAGACTCCTCCCCACAGGAGGGTGTAATCGTGAAAAGACACCTCCCCACAGGAAGGAGTAATCGAGGCAAGCGTTTTCCACACAGGAGGCAGTACTCGAGACAAGGCGCCTCCCCACAGGAGGGAGTAATCGAGACAATACTCCTCCCCACAGGAAGGAATACTTGAGACAAGTCTCCTCCCCACATGAAGGAGTAATTGAGATGAGACTCCTTCCACAGGAAGTAGTAATCGAGACAAGACTCTTCCCCTGGGGAGAGAGAATTTGAGACAAGCCTCCTCCCCACAGGAGGGAGTGATTGAGACAAGACTCCTCCACACAGATGGGAGTAATTGAGACAAGACTCCTTCCACACAGGAAGGAGTAATCAAGACAAGACACCACCTCACAGGTGGGAGTAATAGAGACAAGTCTCCTCCTCCCAGGCTGAGTGGTCGAGACAAAACTCCTCCCTACAGGAGGGAATAATCGAGAAAAGACACCTCCCAACAGGAGGGAGCTTTCGAGAAAAGACTCCTCCCCACAGGAGGGAGTAATCAAGACAAGACTCTTCACCACAGGAGGGAGTAATAGAGGCAAGATTCCTCCCCACAGGAGGGATTAATCGTGACAAGATACCTCCCCACAGGAAGGAGCAATTGAGAAAAGACTCCTTCCCACATGAAGTAGTAATCGAGACAGGACTCCTCCCCACAGGAGGGAGTAATCGAGACAAGACTCTTCCCCACAGGAGGCTGCACTTGAGACAAGACTCCACCCCACAGGAGGAAGTAATTGAGACAAGACTCCTCCCCACAGGAGAGAGTAATCAAGACAAGACTCCTCCCCACAGGAAGGAGTAATCGAGACAAGACTCCTCCCCACAGGGGAGAGTAATCAAGACTGGACTCCTACTCACAGGTGGGAGTAATCAAGACACGATTCCTCCTCACAGGTGGGAGCAATCAAGACAAGACTCATCACCACAGGAGGAAGTAATCGAGACAAGAGTCCTCCCCATAGGAGGGAGTAATCGAGACAAGACGCTTCCCCACAGGAAGCAGTAATTGAGACAAGACTCCTTCCCACAGGAAGTATTAATTGAGACAAGTCTCCTCCTCACAGGTGGGAGGAATTGAGACAATACTCCTGCTCACAGAAGGGAGTAATCGAGACAAGACTCTTCCCCAGAGGAATGAGTAATCGAGAGAAGAGTCTTCCTCACAGGAGTAAGCAATCGGGACAAGACTCCTCCCCACAGGAAAGAGTAATCGAGAGAAGACTCATTCCCACAGGAAGTAGTAATCGAAAAAAGACTCCGCCACTCCGGAAGGCGTAATCGAGATAAGACTTCTCACAGGCGGGAGTAATCGAGACAAAACTTCTCCCCACAGGAGGGAGTAATCGAGACAAGACTCTTCCTCACTGGAGGAAGTAATCGAGACAAGAGTCCTCCCCACAGGAGTGAATAATCGAGACAAGACTATTCCCCACAGGAAGCAGTAATCGAGGCAAGACAACCCCCCACCAGGAGGAGTAATCGAGACAAGACTCCTTCCCACAGGAAGTAGTAATCGAGCCAAGACTCCTTTCCACAGGAAGCAGTAAATGAGACAAGACTCCTCGCCACAGGAAGGAGTAATCGAGACAAGACTCCTTCCCACAGGAAGTAGTAATGGAGACAAGACTCCTCCCCACAGGAGGGAGTAATCGAGACAAGACTGTTCCTCACAGGAGGGAGTAATTGAGACAAGACACCTCCCCACAGGAGAGCAAAATTGAGAAAAGCCTCCTCCACACAGGAGGGAGTGATTGAGACAGGACACCTACCCACAGGAAGGAGTAATTGAGACAAGATTCTTCCCCACAGGAAGGAGTAATCGAAACAAAACTCCTCGCTAAAGGATGCAGTTCTCGAGATGAGACTCTTCCCCACAGAAGGGAGTAATCGAGAGAACAATCTTCCTCACAGGAGTGAGTAATCATGAAAAGATTCTTCCCCACCGGAAGAAATAATCGAGACAAGACTCCTCCCCACAGGAGAGAGAAATTGAGACAAGCCTCCTCCCCACAGGAGGGAGTGATCGAGACAAGCCTGTTCCCCAGAGGAGGGAGTGATCGTGAAAAGACACCTCGCCACAGGAGGGAGTAATCAAGACAAGACTCCTGCCCACAGGAAGGAGTAATCGAGACAAGTCTCCTCCCCACATGAAGGAGTAATCAAGACAAGACTCCTTCCCGCAGGCAGTAGTAATCGAGACAAGAATCTTCCACTCGGGAGGGAGTAATCAAGACAAGACTCCTCCCCACAGGAGGGAGTAATCAAGACAAGACTCCACCCCACAGGAGGGAGTAATCGAGAAAAGACTCCTCCTCACAGGCGGGAGTAATCGAGACAAATCTCCTCCCCACAGGGAGGAGTAATCGAGACAAGTCTCCTCCACACAGGGAGGAGTAATCGAGGGAGGACTCCTCCCCAGAGGAGGGAGTAATCGAGACAAGACTCTTCCCCACAGAAAGCAGTAATCGAGACAAGAGTCCTTAGCACAGGAAGTATTAATTGAGACAAGTCTCCTCCTCACAGGTGGGAGGAATTGAGACAATACTTCTCCTCACAGAAGGGAGTAATCGAGACAAGACTCTTCCCCACAGGAGTGAGTAATCGAGAGAAGAGTCTTCCGCACAGGAGGAAGTAATCAAGACAAGACTACTCCCCACAGGAATGAGTAATCGAGACAAGACTCATTCCCACAGGAAGTAGTAGTCGAAACAAGACTCCGCCCCTCCAGAAGGAGTCATCGAGATAAGACTTCTCACAGGCGGGAGTAATCAAGACAAAACTTCTCCCCACAGGAGGGAGTAATCGAGACAAGACTACTCCCCACAGGAAGCAGTAATCGAGGCAAGACAAACCCCCACCAGGAGGAGTAATCGAGACAAGACTCCTTCCCACTGGAAGTAGTAATCGAGCCAAGACTCCTTCCCACAGGAAGCAGTAATCGAGACAAGACTCCCCGCCACAGGAAGGAGTAATCGCGACAAGACTCCTTCCCACAGGAAGTAGAAATGGAGACAAGACTCCTCCCCACAGGAGGGAGTAATCGAGACAAGACTCTTCCCCACAGGAGGGAGTAATCGAGACAAGACTCCTCCCCACAGGAGAGAGAAATTGAGACAAGCCTCCTCCCCATAGGAGGGAGAGATCGAGACATGACACCTACCCACAGGAAGGAGTAGTCGACACAAGACTCCTCCCCACAGGAGGGAGTAATTGAGACAAGCATCTTCCTCACAGGAGCCAGTAATGGAGAAAAGATTCTTCCCCACTGGAAGAAGTAATCGAGACAAGACTCCACCCCACAGGAGAGAGAAATTGAGACAAGCCTCCTCCCCACAGCAGGGAGTGATTGAGCCAAGACACCTCCCCACAGGTGGGAGTAATCGAGACAGGAATCTCCCTCATGGGAGGTAGTAATCGAGACAAGACTCTTCCTCGCAGGAGGAAGTAATCGAGACAAGACTCTGCCCCACAGGAGGGACTAATCGAGACAAGACTCCTCCCGACAGGAGAGAGTAATCAAGACAAGTCTCCTCCCCACTGGAGGGAGTAATCGAGACAAGACTCCTCCCCACAGGAGGGAGTAATCGAGACAAGACTCCTCCTCAAAGGCGTGAGTAATTGAGACAAGTCTCCTCCACACAGCAGAGAGTAATCGAGAGACGACTGCTCCCCACAGGAGGGAGTATTCAATACAAGACCCTTCCCCACAGGATGGAGTATTCGAGGCAAGACTCTTCCCCACAGAAAGGTGAAATTGAGACAAGACTCCACCCCACAGGAGGGAGTAATCGAGACAAGACTCCTCCCCACAGGAGGGATTAATGATGACAAGACTCTTCACCACAGGGGGCAGTAATCAAGACAAGATTCTTTCCCACAGGAAGGATTAATTGAGACACGTGTTCTCCACACAGGATGTTGTAATCGAGACAAGATTCTTCCCGCCAGGAAGGAAAAATCGAGACAAAACTCCTCGCCAAAGGATGCAGTTCTCGAGACAAGAATCTTCCCCACAGAAGGGAGTAATCGAGAGAACAATCTTCCTCACAGGAGTGAGTAATCGAGAAAAGATTCTTCCCCACTGGAAGAAGTAATTGAGACAAGACTCCTCCCCACAGGAGAGAGAAATTGAGACAGGCCTCCTCCCCACTCGAGGGAGTGATCGAGAAAAGACTCCTCCCCACAGGAGGGAGTAATTGAGACAAGACTCCTCCTCACAGGCATGAGTAATCAAGACAAGTCTCCTCCACACAGCAGAGAGTAATCGAGGGACGACTGCTCCCCACAGGAGGGAGTACTCGATACAAGACCCTTCCCCACAAGATGGAGTATTTGAAGCAAGACTCTTCCCCACAGAAAGGTGTAATCGAGACAAGACACCACCCCACAGTAGGGAGTAATCGAGACAATACCCCTCCCCACCGGAGGGATTAATGATGAAAAGACTCTTCACCACAGGAGGCAGTAATCAAGACAAGATTCATCCCCACAGGAAGGATAAATTGAGACAAGAGTTCTCCACACAGGATGTTGTAATCGAGACAAGATTCTTCCCGCCAGGAAGGAGTAATCGAGACAAAACTCCTCGCCAAAGGATGCAGAGACAAGAATCTTCCCCACAGAAGGGAGTAATCGAGAGAACAATCTTCATCACAGGAGTGAGTAATCGAGAAATGATTCTTCCCCACCGGAAGAAGTAATCGAGACAAGGCTCCTCCCCACAGGAGAGAGAAATTGAGACAAGCCTCCTCCCCACTGGAGTGAGTGATCGAGACAAGCCTGTTCCCCAGAGGAGGGAGTGATCGTGACAAGACACCTCGCCACAGGAGGGAGTAATCAAGACAAGACTCCTCCCCACAGGAAGGAGTAATCGAGACAAGTCTCCTCCCCACATGAAGGAGTAATCAAGACAAGACTCCTTCCCACAGGAAGTAGTAATCGAGACAAGACTCTTCCCATCGGAAGGGAGTAATCGAGACAAAACACCTCTCCACAGGAGGGAGTAATCGAGACAAGACTCCACCCCACAGGAGGGAGTAATCGAGACAAGACTCCACCCCACAGGAGAGGGAAATTGAGACAAGCCTCCTCCCCACAGGAGGGAGTGATCGAGACAAGACACCTACCCACAGGAAGGAGTAGTCGAGACAAGACTCCTCCCCACAGGAGGGAGCAATTGAGACAAGAATCTTCCTCACAGGAGCGAGTAATCGAGAAAAGATTCTTCCCCACTGGAAGAAGTAATCGAGACAAGATTCCACCCAACAGGAGAGAGAAATTGAGACAAGCCTCCTCCCCAAAGGAGGGAGTGATCGAGACAAGACGCCTCCCCACAGGAGGGAGTAATCGAGACAAGAATCTTCCACACAGGAGGAAGTAATCGAGACAAGACTATTCATCACAGGAGGAAGTATTCGAGACAAGACTCTGCCCCACCAGAGGGACTATTCGAGACAAGACTCCTCCCGACAGGCGTGAGTAATCGAGAAAAGTCTCCTCCCCACAGCAGAGAGTAATCGAGAGAAGACTGCTCTCCACAGGAGGGAGTACTCGAGACAAGACCCTTCCCCACAGGATGGAATATTCGTGGCAAGACTCTTCCCGACAGAAAGTTGTAATCGAGACAAGACTCCACCCCACAGGAGGGAGTAATTGAGACAAGACTCCTCCCCACAGGAGGCAGTAATTGAGATAAGTCTCCTCCCCACAGGAGGGAGTAATCGAGACAAGTCTCCTCCCCACAGGAGGGAGTAATGATGACAAGACTCTTCACCATAGGAGGCAGTATTCGAGGAAAGAGTCTTCCCCACTGGAAGAACTAATCGAGACAAGACTCCTCCCCACAGGAGAGAGCAATTGAGACAAGCCTCCTCCCCACAGGAGGGAGTGATCGAGACAAGCCTGTTCCCCAAAGGAGGGAGTGATCGTAACAAGACACCTCCCCACAGGAGGGAGTAATCAAGACAAGACTCCTGCCCACAGGAAGGAGTAATCGAGACAAGTCTCCTCCCCACATGAAGGAGTAATCAAGACAAGACTCCTTCCCGCAGGAAGTGGTAATAGAGACAATAATCTTCCCCGTCGGGAGGGAGTAATCAAGACAAGACTCCTCCCCACAGGCGGGAGTAATCGAGTCAAGTCTCCTCCCCACAGGGAGGAGTAATCGAGACAAGTCTCTTCACTACAGGAGAGAGTAATCAAGAGAACACTGCTCCCCACAGGAGGGAGTAATCGAGACAAGACTCCTCCTGACAGGAGTGAGTAATTATGACATGACTCTTCACCACAGGAGGAAGTAATCAAGACAAGACTGCGCCCCACAGGAGGGACTAATCGAGACAAGGCTCTTCCACACAGGAGACAGTAATCAAGACAAGACAATGCCCCACAGGAGGGAGTAATCGAGATAAGAATCTTCCTCACAGGAGTGAATAATCGAGAAAGGATTGTTCCCCACCGGAAGAAGTAATCGAGACAAGACTCCTCCACACAGGCGGGAGTAATTGAGACAGGGCTCCTCCCCACAGGTGGGAGTAATTGAGACAAGACTCTTCACTACAGGAGAGAGTAATCAAGAGAAGACTGCTCCCCACAGGAGGGAGTAATCGAGACAAGACTCCTCCCCACAGAAAGGTGTAATCGAGTCAAGGCGCCACCCCACAGGAAGGAGTAATCGAGTCAAGTATCCTCCCCACAGGAGGGAGTATTCGAGACAAGACTCTTCAGCACAGGAGGGAGTAATCAAGACGAGACTCCTCCCCAGAGGAAGCAGCAATCGAGACAAGTCTCCTTCACACAGGAAGAAGTTGTAATCGAGACAACACTCCTTCCCACAGGAAGTAGTAATCGAGACAAGTCTCTTCCCCACAGGAGGGAGTAATCAAGACAAGACTCCTCTCCACCGGAAGGAGTAATCGAGACAAGACTCCTCCTCACAGGTGGGAGTAATCGAGGCAATACTCCTCCCCACTGAAGGGAGTAATCGAGACAAGACTCTTCGCCACAGGAGTGAGTAATCAAGAGAAGAATCTTCCTCACAAGATGAAGTAATCGAGACAAGACCCTTCCTCACAGGAGGAAATAATCAAGAAAAGACTCCACCCCACAGGAGAGAGTAATCAAGACAAGACTCCTCCCCACAGGAGGGAGTAATCAAGACAAGACTCCTCCCCACAGCTGGGAGTCATCGAGACAAGATTCCTACTAACTGGTGGGAGTAATCAATACAAGACTCATCACCACAGGAGGAAGTAATCGAGACAATAGTCCACGCCACAGGAGGGAGTAATCGAGAAAAGACTCCTCCCCACAGGAAGGAGTAATCAAGAGCAGATTCTTCCCCACAGGAAGGGGTAATCGAGACAAGAATCTTCCTCACAGGAGGAAGTAATCGAGACAAGACTACTCCCCACAGGATGGAGTAATCGAGAGAAGACTCCTCCCCACAGGAGAGAGTAATCGAGAAAAGACTCCTCCTCACAGGCGGGAGTAATCGAGACATGTCTCCTCCCCACAGGGAGGAGTAATCGAGACAAGTCTCCTCCCCACAGGGAGGAGTAATCGAGGGAGGACTCCTCCCCACAGGAGGGTGTAATCGAGACAAGACTCTGCACCACAGGAGTGAGTAATTATGGCAAGACTCTTCACCACAGGAGGAAGTAATCAAGACAAGTCTGCGCCCCACAGGAGGGACTAATCGAGACAAGACTCTTCCCCACAGGAGAGTGTAATGAAGACAAGACTCTGCCCCACAGGAGGGAGTAATCGAGTCAAGAATCTTCCTCACAGGAGTGAGTAATCGAGAAAGGATTGTTCCCCACCGGAAGAAGTAATCGAGACAAGACTCCTCCACACAGGCGGGAGTAATCGAGACAAGGCTCCTCCCCACAGGATTGCGTAATTGAGACAAGACTCCTCCTCACAGGAAGGAGTAATCGAGACAAGGCTCCTCCCCACAGGCGGGAGTAATTGAGACAAGATTCTTCACTACAGGAGAGAGTTATTGAGAGAAGACTGCTCCCCACAGGAGGGAGCAATCAAGTCAAGACGCCTCCCCACAGGAGGGACTAATTGAGACAAGACTGCACCCCACAGGAGGGAATAATCGAGACAAGACTCTTCCCCACAGGAAGGAGTAATCGAGACAAGCGTTCTCCATACAGGAGGCAGTACTCGAGGCAAGACGCCTCCCCACAGGAGGGAGTAATCGAGACAAGACTCTTCCCCACAGGAGGCAGTACTTAAGACAAGTCTCCACCCCACAGGAGGAAGTAATTGAGACAAGACTCCTCCCCACAGGAGGGAGTAATCATGACAAGACTCCACCCCACAGGAGGGAGTAATTGAGACAAGACTCCACCCCACAGGGGAGAGTAATCAAGACTGGACTCCTACTAACAGGCGGGAGTAATCAAAACAAGATTCCTCATCACAGCTGTGAGTAATCAAGACAAGACTCATCACCACAGGAGGAAGTAATCGAGACAAGAGTCCTCCCCATAGAGGGAGTAATCGAGACAAGACTCTTCCCCACAGGAAGCAGTAATCGAGACAAGACTCCTTCCCACAGGAAGTATTAATCGAGACAAGTCTCCTCCTCACAGGTGGGAGGAATTGAGACAATACTCCTCCTCACAGAAGGAAGTAATCGAGACAAGACTCCACCCCACAGGAGAGAAAAATTGAGACAAGCCTCCTCCCCACAGGAGGGAGAGATCGAGACATGACACCTACCCACAGGAAGGAGTAGTCGACACAAGACTCCTCCCCACAGGAGGGAGTAATTGAGACAAGCATCTTCCTCACAGGAGCCAGTAATGGAGAAAAGATTCTTCCCCACTGGAAGAAGTAATCGAGACAAGACTCCTCCCCACAGGAGAGAGAAATTGAGACAAGCCTCCTCCCCACAGGAGGGAGTGATCGAGACAAGCCTGTTCTCCAGAGGAGGGAGTGGTCATGAAAAGACACCTCACCACAGGAGGGAGTAATCAAGACAAGACTCCTGCCCACAGGAAGGAGTAATCGAGACAAGTCTCCTCCCCACATGAAGGTGTAATCAAGACAAGACTCCTTCCCGCAGGCAGTAGTAATCGAGACAAGAGTCTTCCCCTCGGGAGGGAGTAATCGAGACAAGGCTCCTCCCCACAGGAGGGAGTAATCAAGACAAGACTCCACCCCACAGGAGGGAGTAATCGAGAAAAGACTCATCCTCACAGGCAGGAGTAATCGAGACAAGTCTCCTCCCCACAGCGAGGAGTAATCGAGGGAGGACTCCTCCCCACAGGAGGGTGTAATCGAGACAAGACTCTTCACCACAGGAGGGAGTAATTGAGACAAGATTCCTCCCCACAGGAGTGAGTAATTATGGCAAGACTCTTCACCACAGGAAGAAGTAATCAAGACAAGACTGCGCCCCACAGGAGGGACTAATCATGACAAGACACTTCCCCACAGGAGAGTGTAATGAAGACAAGACTCTGCCCCACAGGAGGGAGTAATCGAGTCAAGAATCTTCCTCACAGGAGTAAGTAATCGAGAAAGGATTGTTCCCCACCGGAAGAAGTAATCGAGACAAGACTCCTCCACACAGGCGGGAGTAATCGAGACAAGGCTCCTCCCCACAGGCTTGAGTAATTGAGACATGATTCTTCACTACAGGAGAGAGTTATTGAGAGAAGACTGCTCCCCACAGGAGGGAGCAATCGAGTCAAGACGCCTCCCCACAGGAGGGACTAATTGAGACAAGACTGCACCCCACAGGAGGGAATAATCGAGACAAGACTCTTCCCTACAGGAGAGAGTAATCGAGACAGGGCTCCTCCCCACAGGAACGAGTAATCGAGACAAAATTCTTCACTACAGGAGAGAGTTATTGAAAGAAGTCTGCTCCCCACAGGAGAGAGTAATCGGGACAAGACTCCTCCCCAGAGAAAGTTGTAATCGAGTCAAGACTACTCCCCACAGGAGGGTCTAATTGAGACAAGACTCCTCCCCACAGGAGGAGTAATCATGACAACAATCTCCACCACAGGAGGAAGTAATCAAGACAAGACTGTGCCACACATGAGGGAATAATCGAGACAAGACTCTTCCCCACAGGAGAGAGTAATCAAGACAAGTATCTTCCTCACAGGAGTGAGTAATCGAGAAAGGATTGTTCCCCACCGGAAGAAGTAATCGAGAGAAGATTCCTCCCCGCAGGAGAGAGAAATTGAGAAAAGCCTCCTCCCCACAGGATGGAGTGATTGAGACAAGTCTCCTCCACACAGATGGGAGTAATTGAGACAAGACTCCTCCCCACAGGAAGCAGTAATCAAGACAAGATTCCACCTCACAGGTGGGAGTAATCAAGACAAGACTCCACCTCACAGGTGGGAGTAATCGAGACAAGTCTCCTCCCCACAGGGAGGAGTAATCGAGACAAGTCTCATCACCACAGGGAGGAGTAATCGAGGGAGGACTCCTCCACACAGGAGGGTGTAATCGAGACAAGACTCTTCACCACAGGAGGGAGTAAGTGAGACAAGATTCTTCCCCACAGGAGAGAGTAATCAAGACAAGATTCCACCCCACAGGAGGGAGTAATAGAGTCAAGAATCTTCCTCACAGGAGTGAGTAATCGAGAAAGGATTGTTCCCCACCGGAAGAAGTAATCGAGAAAATACTCCTCCACACAGGCGGGAGTAATTTAGTCAAGGCACATCCCCACAGGCTTGCGTAATTGAGACAAGACTCGTCCTCACAGGCAGGAGTAATCGATACAAGGCCCCTCCCCACAGGCGGGAGTAATTGAGACAGGATTCTTCACTGCCGGAGAGAGTTATTGAGAGAAGACTGCTCCCCACAGGAGGGAGCAATCGAGTCAAGATGCCTCCCCACAGGAGGGAATAATCGAGACAAGACTCTTCCCCACAGGAGAGAGTAATCGAGACAGGACTCCTCCCCACATGAACTAATAATCGAGACAAGATTCTTCACTACAGGTGAGAGTTATTGAAAGAAGTCTGCTCCCCACAGGAGGGAGTAATCGAGACAAGACTCCTCCCCACAGAAAGGTGTACTCCTCCCCACAGAAAGGTGTAATCGAGTCAAGACTACTCCCCACAGGAGGGACTAATTGAGACAAGACTCCTCCCCACAGGAGGAGTAATCATGACAACAATCTTCACCACAGGAGGAAGTAATCAAGACAGGACTGTGCCACACCGGAGGGAATAATCGAGACAAGACGCTTCCCCACAGGAGAGCGTAATCAAGACAAGATTCAGCCCCACAGGAGGGAGTAATCGAGACAAGTATCTTAGTCACAGGAGTGAGTAATCGAGAAAGGATTGTTCCCCAGCGGAAGAAGTAATCGAGCGAAGATTCCTCCCCGCAGGAGAGAGAAATTGAGAAAAGCCTCCTCCCCACAGGATGGAGTGATTGAGACAAGTCTCCTCCACACAGATGGGAGTAATTGAGACAAGACTCCTCCCCACAGGAAGGAGTAATCAAGACAAGACTCCACCTCACAGGTGGGTGTAATCAGGACAAGACTCCTCCCCACAGGTGGGAGTAATCGAGACAGGACTCCTCCCCAAAGGTGCGAGTAATCGAGACAAGATTCTTCCCCACAGGAAGGAGTAATCGAGACAAGAATCTTCCTCACAGGAGGAAGTAATCGAGACAAGACGCCTCCCAACAGGAGGGAGTAATCGAGACGAGACTTTCCTCACAGGATGGAGCAATCAAGACAAGACAGCTCCCCACAGGATGGAGTAATCGAGAGAAGACTCCTCCCCACAGGAGGGTGTAATCATGACAAGACACCTCCCCACAGGAAGGAGTAATCGAGACAAGCGTTCTCCATACAGGAGGCAGTACTCGAGACAAGACACCTCCCCACAGGAGGGAGTAATCGAGACAAGACTCTTCCACACAGGAGGCAGTACTTGAGGCAAGACTCCACCCCACAGGAGGAAGTAATTGAGACAAGACTCCTCCCCACAGGAGGGAGTAATCATGACAAGACACCTCCCCACAGGAGGGAATAATTGAGACAAGACTCCTCCCCACAGGGGAGAGTGATCAAGACTGGACTCCTACTCACAGGCGGGAGTAATCAAGACAAGATTCCTCATCACAGCTGGGAGTAATCAAGACAAGACTCGTCACCACAGAAGGAAGTAATCGAGACAAGAGTCCTCCCCACAGAGGGAGTAATCGAGACAAGACTCTTCCCCACAGGAAGCAGTAATCGAGACAAGACTCCTTCCCACAGAAACTATTAATCGAGACAAGTCTCCTCCTCACAGGTGGGAGGAATTGAGACAATACTCCTCCTCACAGAAGGGAGTAATCGAGGCAAGACACCACCCCACAGGAGAGAGAAATTGAGACAAGCCTCCTCCCCACAGGAGGGAGAGATCGAGACATGACACTTACCCACAGGAAGAAGTAGTCGACACAAGACTCCTCCTCACAGGAGGGAGTAATTGAGACAAGCATCTTCCTCACAGGAGCCAGTAATGGAGAAAAGATTGTTCCCCACTGGAAGAAGTAATAGAGACAAGACTCCTCCCCACAGGAGAGAGAAATTGAGACAAGCCTCCTCCCCACAGGAGGGAGAGATCGAGACAAGCCTGTTCCCTAGAGGAGGGAGTGATCGTGAAAAGACACCTCGCCACAGGATGGAGTAATCAAGACAAGACTCCTGCCCACAAGAAGGAGTAATCGAGACAAGTCTCCTCCCCACATGAAGGAGTAATCAAGACAAGACTCCTTCCTGCAGGCAGTAGTAATCGAGACAAGGATCTTCCCCTCGGGAGGGAGTAATCAAGACAAGACTCCTCCCCACAGGAGGGAGAAATCAAGACAAGACTCCACCCCACAGGAGGGAGTAATCGAGAAAAGACTCCTCCTCCCAGGTGGGAGTAATCGAGACAAGTCTCCTCCCCACAGGGAGGAGTAATCGAGGGAGGACTCCTCCCCACAGGAGGGTGTAATCGAGACAAGACTCTTCACCACAGGAGGGAGTAATTGAGACAAGATTCCTCCACACAGGAGTGAGTAATTATGGCAAGACTCTTCACCACAGCAGGGAGTAATCAAGACAAGGCTGCGCCCCACAAGAGGGACTAATCATGACAAGACTCTTCCCCACAGGAGAGTGTAATGAAGAAAAGACTCTGCCCCACAGGAGGGAGTAATCGAGTCAAGAATCTTCCTCACAGGAGTGAGTAATCGAGAAAGGATTGTTCCCCACCGGAAGAAGTAATCGAGACAAGACTCCTCCACACAGGCGGGAGTAATCGAGACAAGGCTCCTCCCCGCAGGCTTGAGTAATTGAGACAAGATTCTTCACTACAGGAGAGAGTTATTGAGAGAAGACTGCTCCCCACAGGAGGGAGCAATCGAGTCAAGAAGCCTCCCCACAGGAGGGACTAATCGAGACAAGACTGCACCCCACAGGAGGGAATAATCGAGACAAGATTCTTCCCCACAGGAGGGAGTAATTGAGACAAGACTCCTCCCCACAGGGGAGAGTAATCAAGACTGGACTCCTACTCACAGGCGGGAGTAATCAAGACAAGATTCCTCATCACAGCTGGGAGTAATCAAGACAAGACTCATCACCACAGGAGGAAGTAATCGAGACAAGAGTCCTCCCCACAGAGGGAGTAATCGAGACAAGACTCTTCCCCACAGAAAGCAGTAATCGAGACAAGACTCCTTCCCACATGAACTATTAATCGAGACAAGTCTCCTCCTCACAGGTGGGAGGAATTGAGACAATAATCCTCCTCACAGAAGGGAGTAATCGAGGCAAGACACCACCCCACAGGAGAGAGAAATTGAGACAAGCGTCCTCCCCACAGGAGGGAGTGATCGAGACAAGCCTGTTCCCCAGAGGAGGGAGTGATCGTGAAAAGACACCTCGCCACAGGAGGGAGTAATCAAGACAAGGCTCCTGCCCACAGGAAGGAGTAATCGAGACAAGTCTCCTCCCCACAGCAGGGAGTAATTGAGACAAGCATCTTCCTCACAGGAGCCAGTAATGGAGAAAAGATTGTTCCCCACTGGAAGAAGTAATCGAGACAAGACTCCTCCCCACAGGAGAGAGAAATTGAGACAAGCCTCCTCCCCACAGGAGGGAGTGATCGAGACAAGCCTGTTCCCCAGAGGAGGGAGTGATCGTGAAAAGACACCTCGCCACAGGAGGGAGTGATCGAGACATGACACCTACCCACAGGAAGGAGTAGTCGACACAAGACTCCTCCCCACAGGAGGGAGTGATCGAGACAAGCCTGTTCCCCAGAGGAGGGAGTGATCGTGAAAAGACACCTCGCCACAGGAGGGAGTAATCAAGACAAGGCTCCTGCCCACAGGAAGGAGTAATCGAGACAAGTCTCCTCCCCACATGAAGGAGTAATCAAGACAAGACTCCTTCCCGCAGGCAGTAGTAATCGAGACAAGAATCTTCCCCTCGGGAGGGAGTAATCGAGACAAGACTCCACCCCACAGGAGGGAGTAATCGAGAAAAGACTCCTCCTCACAGGCGGGAGTAATCGAGACAAGTCTCCTCCCCACAGGGAGGAGTAATTGAGACAAGTCTCCTCCCCACAGCGAGGAGTAATCGAGGGAGGACTCCTCCCCACAGGAGGGTGTAATCGAGACAAGACTCTTCACCACAGGAGGGAGTAATTGAGACAAAATTCCTCCCCACAGGAGTGAGTAATTATGGCAAGACTCTTCACCACAGGAGGGAGTAATCAAGACAAGACTGCGCCCCACAGGAGGGACTAATCATGACAAGACTCTTCCCCACAGGAGAGTGTAATGAAGACAAGCCTCTGCCCCACAGGAGGGAGTAATCGAGTCAAGAATCTTCCTCACAGGAGTGAGTAATCGAGAAAGGATTGTTCACCACTGGAAGAAGTAATCGAGACAAGACTCCTCCACACAGGCGGGAGTAATCGAGACAAGGCTCCTCCCCACAGGCTTGAGTAATTGAGACAAGATTCTTCACTACAGGAGAGAGTTATTGAGAGAAGACTGCTCCCCACAGGAGGGAGCAATCGAGTCAAGACGCCTCCCCACAGGAGGGACTAATCGAGACAAGACTGCACCCCACAGGAGGGAATAATCGACACAAGATTCTTCCCCACAGGAGAGAGTAATCGAGACAGGACTCCTCCTCACAGGAACGAGTAATCGAGACAAGATTCTTAACTACAGGAGAAAGTTATTGAAAGAAGTCTGCTCCCCACAGGAGGGAGTAATCAAGACAAGACTCCTCCCCACAGAAAGGTGTAATCGAGTCCAGACTACTCCCCACAGGAGGGAGTAATTGAGACAAGACTCCTCCCCACAGCAGGGGTAATCATGACAACAATCTTCACCACAGGAGGAAGTAATCAAGACAAGACTGCGCCACACAGGAGGGAATAATCGAGCCAAGACTCTTCCCCACAGGAGAGAGTAATCAAGGCAAGTATCTTCCTCACAGGAGTGAGTAATCGAGAAAGGATTGTTCCCCACCGGAAGAAGTAATCGAGAGAAGATTCCTCCCCGCAGGAGAGAGAAATTGAGAAAAGCCTCCTCCCCACAGGATGGAGTGATTGAGACAAGTCTCCTCCACACAGATGGGAGTAATTGAGACAAGACTCCTCCCCACAGGAAGGAGTAATCAAGACAAGACTCCACCTCACAGGTGGGAGTAATCAGGACAAGACTCCTCCCCACAGGAGGAAGTAATCGAGACAAGAGTCCTCCCCACAGGAGGGAGTAATCGAGACAAGGCTCTTCCCCACAGGAAGCAGTAATCGAGACAAGACTCCTTCCCACAGGAAGTATTAATCGAGACAAGTCTCCTCCTCACAGGTGGGAGGATTTGAGACAATACTCCTCCTCACAGAAGGGAGTAATCGAGACAAGACTCTTCCCCACAGGAGTGAGTAATCGAGAGAAGGGTCTTCCTCACAGGAGGAAGTAATCGAGACAAGACTCCTCCCCACAGGAAAGAGTAATCCAGACAAGACTCATTCCCACTGAAAGTAGTAATCCAGACAAGACTCTGCCCCTCCGGAAGGAGTAATCGAGATAAGACTCCTCACAGGCGGGAGTAATCGAGACAAAACTTCTCCCCACAGGAGTGAGTAATCGAGACAAGACTCTTCCTCACAGGAGGAAGTAATCGAGACAAGAGTCCTACCCACAGGAGTGAATAATTGAGACACGACTGATGTAAAAAGGAGTCCCACACATCAAGGAACTTTAAAGTAAGCTTTAAGCAACTTATAATTATACTATATACAAGAGCGGTCTTCACCATGCCTCCAGGAGAAGCCCTTTTACCATACTGAGCAGTTCAGTATTTATACTAGTCCAAACACAGGAAGTGACGTATGCACAGGAAGTGATGTATGCACAGAGTTCACAGTTCACAGTTCACAGGAAGTGATGTGCACATAACTTCATCCGGAAGTTATTTATTATTATTACATTCTTCCCTCCTGCGAGATTAGAAGGCTGTGGTCTTCCTTTTATTCCGCAGCCGCCGAACGAGGAAGAGTCGCACCCGTTTGGGTTCCCGTCGTAGAGGGTCTCTGGTCCGCTTACATGCTGTTGGCCATTGGTCAGTGTCTGTGTGGCCTGGATTACCCTGTGAAGGGTCGGGGAGATCATGGCTTCGTGTACGAGCCCCAATAGGTGCAGAGTTGGTCTGTCTCTGTTCAGAGGGAGGTGCAGAGCTGGTCTGTGGTGGATCAGTACTTTGGTGCGCGGTACTGGGAGGGTCGCAACTTTGAGTATGGGGTTCTACTGGCACCAAGCTAGTTGGTGTCAGATCAGGATCCTGGAGAGGGGTACCCGGTAGGTTCCAAGAGGCTCCTGGTAAAATACCATCACTCGATGTCCCACTAGGTCCTGGTGGGCAGGGAGCCAGATCCCGTAATGATACAGTAGATTCTCGGCCGTCGGGATATCGTATGTATGCATAGGTGGGGTTGGCATCGGTTAGTTCGACCTCGTCTATGAGAGGGTCATTTTTAGACGTCCGAACGTATCTTCGGAGTAGTACAGCTCCAGGAGTAGTTAGCCATGACGGGAGGGATGTCCCATAAGATGATCGACGCTGGAATCCAAAGAACCGCTCATGAGGTGTAGTATTTGTGGCTGTAGAAAGAAGGGACCGTATAGAGTGCAATGCATCCGGAAGCACTGCTTCCCATTGCTGGTTTGGTAGGACCCGAGATCTTAAAGCAAGATGTATGGAATTCCAGATGATACCGTTATACCTCTGTACCTGCCCATTTCCGATGGGATGATATGGCGTCGTTTTGCTTGCAGCAATTCCCCGTTCTGAGAGGTAGTCCTTGAGTTCCCTTGACATAAAGGATGGACCTCGATCCGAGTGAATGTAAGCCGTCATGCCACAGAGAGAAAATACCTGCTCAAGGCAGGAGATTACTGTGGACGCCAGCATATTGGAGCAGGGAAAGGCAAACGGAAAACGTGAACATTCATCAATCATGGTGAGCAAATATGTGTTGCGAGTTGAAGAGGGCACTGGGCCCTTAAAATCGATGCTAAGTCGTTGCATCGGTTGGGTTGCCTGTATGAGCATACCATCTGAGGGGCGGAAGAACTGAGGTTTTAATTCTGCACAAAGCCGGCATTCTGAGCACATTTTCTTTACATCTCCAGTAGAAAAAGGGAGATTCCGTGATCGTACGAAATGTAGCATGCGCGTAACGCCAGGATGACACAATCCATTATGGACATCTACGAGAGTAAAGGACGATATAGTGGAGCAGAATGCCCGTGTGAGGGTATCCGGGGCCACATTCTCCTTGCCAGGTCGATAGTGAATGGTGTAACCAAAAGAGGCCAGTTCCATCCTCCAATGCTGTATTTTATTATTCTTAATTTTGGTTCGTTTTCGATTATCGAGCATGAAGGTGACTGATCGCTGGTCCGTGATTAATGTAAAGTGCTGGCGAGCTAGGAAATGGTTCCACTTCCGTACCGCCTCTATGATGGCTGTGGCTTCCTTCTCAACCGGAGGATAATGTAGCTCGGCACCTTGTAAGGTCCTGGACATAAATGCTACAGGACGACCTTCCTGATTTAGAGTAGCCAAGATCGCCACCTCCGAGGCATCACATTCGACTATGAAAGGGAGATTCTCATCGATGGAGTGAAGAGCCGCTTTCTCCAACTGTTTTTTGAGAAGGTTAAAGGCTGCAACAGCCGCTGTTTCCAATGGAAATGATCTAGCATGCAGCAAGGGTTGGATTTTGTCTGAAAAATGAGGAATCCATTTAGCGTAGTATGCAAACAGAGCGAGAGCCCGACGTAAAGAAGTCAGATTCTTAGGTGACGGGAGCTCTTGGAGCGGGCGAAGTCTTTCTGGGTCTGGCTTAATGATACCATTGCCTACGCAGTAGCCAAGGATGTTGATGGTCGGTTGCGACTCAACAGATTTAGATTCATTCAAAGTTAAGTTACGATGATGGAGGGCATCCCGAAACTTTTGGAGGTTGGTGTCGTGTTCCTGTTGATCGTGACCTGCAATAGTAATGTTATCAAGATAGGGAAAAGTGTCCCTTAAATTTTCCTGCTTAACCAGGCCATCCATTGCCCGTTGGAAGACAGCCACTCCATTAGTAACCCCGAATGGGAGGCGACAAAATTGGTACAGCCGTCCATTAGCCTCAAAGGCCGTGTACTGCTTATCTGAGACCATCAAGGGTACCTGATGATAGGCACTTTTTAAATCGTAAGTTGAGAACACTTTGTATTCGACCAGTTTATTAACCATATCATCAATGCATGGCAATGGGTAGGCATCCAAGTCAGTATATTGATTGATGGTTTGCGAATAATCAATGCATAGTCGTTGTTTGTGAGGTTTTAGAGGGTTCTTGACGATGATGACTTGAGCCCGCCAGGGCGACGAACATGGTTCGATGATATCCTCTGCTAAAAGTCGAGAGATTTCAGCCTCAATAAAAGATTGGTCTTCCTGACTAAAGCACCGCGATTTCGTTATTATTGGTTTGCATCGAGGAGGAATACTGGCAAATAATGAGGGTTCATCAAGTGAAGCTGCTGATAATGCACAAAATGGTAATTTAGACAGTATATTAGAAATAGTAAGTCCAGGTTTGGATCTGCCGAACTCAATGGTGAGTTTCTTATGCTGTTTTTGAAAATCCAGCCCTAAGATGAGATCACTACATAAGTCCTTGAGCACCGAAAGTCGGGTGGAGGGATACATGCGACCATTAAGTGTCATATCAATAATACAAAAGCCGGAGATTCTGGTATTAAGTGATGACTGAGCCATCGCAATTGCCTGGTCCGATGGGAAGATATGTAGTTTCAATTTCGCAACAATCTGTTCTCTAGTGAAACTATCAGTACTTTCTGAGTCAATTAAGGCATCTAAGGTATGCCCATTAATTGAAACTTTTGTAGCTGCATGAAACAGGTTCTGTGGGCAAGCAACTGTAATTGGTGTGGTTGCACAGAGAGTGGCTGAAACTCTAGGTGTGCTTCTTCGGGAGAGAGCTCGAGAGGAAGCTTGATAGGTCCTAGCCGGAGCATCTTGATAGGCCCTAACTGGGGCAGTTCGGTAGGCCTTAGCTGGATAGGCCCTCGTAGAGGCTTTTGATTGGCAAACTTTTGCAAAGTGTCCCTTTTTATCGCAATGACTGCAGATCGCATTGCGAGCAGGGCAGAATCTCCACAAAAGAAGCATTCCCTCCTAGATTGCCAAGAGGCTGCTAAAGTGGGGTCATCCTCCTCTTCTTCATCAGAATTATCATCAGGATTAGATTCCTCCATGAAAAGGTTCACCTGAGGCCACTTGAATCGTCTGGTTGTTACAGCAGCAGATCGAGATCTGGGCAGCTGACAGAGATCTGCATTTTTTTTTGCCAAATCCAGAGAACAAGCCAGGTCAAAAGCCTTTTGTAGCTCAAGTGTTTTACTTTCTAGTAGACGCTGGCGTATAAATGGAGAGGCAATCCCGCAGATGAAAGCATCATGAATCATTTCTTCGCGGTACAGCTCAGCCGAGGCTGCCTGAAAGTTACAATCTATGCTGAGCCTGCAAAGTTCTTGAAGGAATTTGTTAATCGATTCCCCTGGCCCTTGTCGGGCTGTGGCCAGTAGATTTCTAGCATAGACCTCATTTGCGGTCTTGGCATATAGTGTTTTAAGTGCCCGGATCACCTCATCGTAATTATCCCATTCATCAACATATTCAAACACTGTTGGGGTCACATATTTGATAAGTATCCTCAGTTTAGTACAAGCATTCGCTTTACATTCATCAAGAAAATTCTCAAAAGTATGGTACCAATGCTTCCATACCCTGCCAGCTGCTGGTGCGTTTGGGTTCAAGTCCAGACGAGTAGGTTTAAGGATGTTTTCCATGATGGGTGGTTCCCTGGATCCTTAACTCTGAGTTTGTCCGAAGGTCTAGTATTTGTGAGTGTAAATACTAAGTTGCTTAAATTGATGTAAAAAGGAGTCTCACACATCAAGGAACTTTAAAGGAAGTTTTAAGCAACTTATAATTATACTAGGAGAAGCACTTTTACCAGACTGAGCAGTTCAGTACTTATACTAGTCCAAACACAGGAAGTGACATATGCACAGGAAGTGATGTATGCACAGAGTTCACAGTTCACAGGAAGTGATGTGCACATAACATCATCCGGAAGTTATTTATTATTATTACAACGACTATTCCCCACAGGAAGCAGTAACCGAGGCAAGACAACCCACCACCAGGAGGAGTAATCGAGACAAGACTCCTTCCCACAGGAAGTAGTAATCGAGCCAAGACTCCTTCCCACAGTAAGCAGTAATCGAGACAAGAAACCTCGCCACAGGAAGGAGTAATCGAGACAAGACTCCTTCCCACAGGAAGTAGTAATGGAGACAAGACTCCTCCCCACAGGAGGGAGTAATCGAGACAAGTCTCTTCCCCACAGGAGGGAGTATTTGAGACAAAACTCCTCCCCACAGGAAGTAGTAATCGAGACAAGGCTCCTCCCCACAGGAATGAGTAATCGAGACAGGACTCCTTCCCACAGGCAGGAGTAATTGAGAAAAGATTCATCCTCACAAGTGGGAGTAATCGAGAAAAAACTCCTCCTTACAGGAGCGAATAATCGAGACAAGACTCATCCCCACAGGAGTGAGTAATCGAGACTAGACTCTTCCTCACAGGAGCAAGTAATCGAGTCAAGACTCCTCCCCACAGGAGGGAGTAATCGAGACAAGACTCCTCCCCACAAGAGGGAGAATTGAGACAAGACTCCTCCTCACAGGCGTGAGTAATCGAAACAATCTCCTCCCCACAGCAGAAAGTAATCGAGAGAAGACTGCTCCCCACTGGAGTGAGTAATCAAGACAAGACTCTTCACCACATGAGGGAGTAATCGAGTCAAGACTCCTCCCCACAGGAGGGAGTAATCGTGACAAGACTCTTCACCACAGGATGGAGTAATCGAGAGAAGACTCCTCCCCACAGGAGGGAGTAATGATGACAAGTCTGTTCACCACAGGAGGCAGTAATCGAGACAAGACTCATCCCCACAGGAAGGAGTAATCGAGACAAGAATTCTCCACACAGGATCTTGTAATAGAGACAAGATTCTTCCCCACAGGAAGGAGTAATCGAGACAAGACTCCTCCCCACAGGAGAGAGAAATTGAGACAAGCCTCCTCCCCACAGGAGGGCGTGATCGAGACAAGACTCTTCCCCACTGGAGGAAGTGATCGTGACAAGACACCTCCCTACAGGGGGGAGTAATCGAGACAAGACTCCTCTTCACAGGAAGGAGTAATCGAGACAAGACTCCTCCCCACAGGTGGGAGTAATGGAGACAGGACTCCTCCCCACAGGAACGAGTAATCGAGACAAGATTCTTCCCCACAGGAAGGAATAATCGAGACAAGAATCTTCCTCACTGAAGGAAGTAATCGAGACAAGACGCCTCCCCACAGGAGGGAGTAATCAAGACGAGACTTTCCTCACAGGATGGAGCAATCAAGACAGGACACCTCCCCACAGGATGGAGTAATCGAGAGCAGACTCCTCCCCACAGGAGGGTGAAATCGTGACAATACACCTCCCCACAGGAAGGAGTAATCGAGACAAGCGTTCTCCACACAGGAGGCAGTACTCGAGACAAGATGCCTCCCCACAGGAGGGAGTAAACGAGATAAGACTCTTCCCCACAGGAGGCAGTACTTGAGACAAGACTCCACCCCACAGGAGGAAGTAATTGAGACAAGACTCCTCCCCACAGGAGGGAGTAATCGAGACAAGACTCTGCCCCTCCGGAAGGAGTAATCGAGATAAGACTCCTCACAGGCGGGAGTAATCGAGACAAAACTTCTCCCCACAGGAGTGAGTAATCGAGACAAGACTCTTCCTCACAGGAGGAAGTAATCGAGACAAGAGTCCTCCACACAGGAGTGAATAACCGAGACAAGATTATTCCCCACAGGAGGCAGTAATCGAGGCAAGACAACCACCCACCAGGAGGAGTAATCGAGACAAGACTCCTTCCCACAGGAAGTAGTAATCGAGCCAAGACTCCTTTCCACAGTAAGCAGTAACCGAGACAAGACTCCTCGCCACAGGAAGGAGTAATCGAGACAAGGCTGCTTCCCACAGGAAGTAGTAATGGAGACAAGACTCCTACCCACAGGAGAGAGTAATCGAGACAAGACTCTTCCCTACAGGAGGTAGTAATCGAGACAAGACTCCTCCCCACAGGAAGTAATAATCGAGACAAGGCTCCTTCCCACAGGAAGGTGTAATCGAGACACGACTCCTTCCCACAGGCAGGAGTAATTGAGAAATGATTCCTCCTCACAAGTGGGTGTAATCGAGACAAAACTCTTCCTTACAGGAGGGAATAATCGAGACAAGACTCATCCCCACAGGAGGGAGTAATCGAGACAAGTCTCTTCCCCACAGGAAGGAGTAATCGAGACAAGACTCCTTCCCACAGGCAAGAGTAATTGAGAAAAGATTCCTCCTCACAGGTGGGAGTAATTGAGACAAAACTCCTCCTTACAGGAGGGAATAATCGAGACAAGACTCATCTCCACAGGAGTGAGTATTCGAGACAAAACTCTTCCTCACAGGAGGAAGTAATCGAGACAAGACTCCTCCCAACAGGAGGGAGTAATCGAGACAAGACTCCTCCCCACAGGAAGTATTAATCGAGACAAGTCTCCTCCTCACAGGTGGGAGGACTTGAGACAATACTCCTCCTCACAGAAGGGAGTAATCGAGACAAGACTCTTCCCCACAGGAGTGAGTAATCGAGAGAAGAGTCTTCCTCAAAGGAGGAAGTAATCGAGTCAAGACTCCTCCCCACAGGAAAAAGGAATCGAGACAAGTCTCATTCCCACAGGAAGTAGTAATCGAAACAAGACTCCGCCCCTCCGGAAGGAGGAATCGAGACAAGACTCCTCACAGGCGGGAGTAATCAAGACAAAACTTCTCCCCACAGGAGGGAATAATCGAGACAAGACTCTGCCCCACAGGAGTGAGTAATCGAGACAAGACTCCTTCCCACAGGAAGTAGTAATCGAGCCAAGACTCCTTTCCACAGCAAGCAGTAACCGAGACAAGACACCTCACCACAGGAAGGAGTAATCGAGACAAGACTGCTTCCCACAGGAAGTAGTAATGGAGACAAGACTCCTACCCACAGGAGGGAGTAATAGAGACAAGACTCTTCCCTACAGGCGGTAGTAATCGAGACAAGACTCCTCCCCACAGGAAGAAATAATCGAGACAAGGCTCCTTCCCACAGGAAGGTGTAATCGAGACAAGACTCCTTCCCACAGGCAGGAGTAATTGAGAAAAGATTCCTCCTCACAAGTGGCTGTAATCGAGACAAAACTCTTCCTTACAGGAGGGAATAATCGAGACAAGACTCATCCCCACAGGAGTGAGTAATCGAGACAAGACTCTTCCTCACAGGAGGAAGCAATCGAGACAAGACTCCTCCCTACAGGAAGGAGTAATCGAGACAAGACTCCTCCCGACAGGAGGGAGTAATCAAGACAAGACTCCTCCCGACAGGAGGGAGTAAGCGAGACAAGACTCCTCCTCACAGGCGTGAGTAATCGAATCAATCTCCTCCCCACCGCAGAGAGTAATCGAGAGAAGACTGCTCCCCACTGGACGGAGTAATCGAGACAAGAATCTTCCCCACAGGATGGAGTATTCGAAGCAAGACTCTTCCCCACAGAAAGGTGTAATCGAGACAAGACTCCACCACACAGGAGGGAGTAATCGAGCCAAGACTTCTCCCCACAGGAGGGAGTAATTGAGACAAGACTCTTCACCACAGGAGGGAGTAATCGAGACAAGACTCCTCCCCACAGGAGGGAGTAATGATGACAAGTCTCTTCACCACAGGAGGCAGTAATCGAGACAAGACTCATCCCACAGGAAGGCGTAATCGAGACAAGAGTTCTCCACACAGGATGTTGTAATCGAGACAAGATTCTTCCCCACAGGAAGGAGTAATCGAGACAAGACTCCTCCCCACAGGAGAGAGAAATTGAGACAAGCCTCCTCCCCACAGGAGGGCGTGATCGAGACAAGACTCTTCCCCACCGGAGGGAGTGATCGTGACAAGACACCTCCCTACAGGGCTGAGTAATCGAGGAAAGACTCCACTCCACAGGAAGGAGTAATCAAGACAAGACTCTGCCTCACAGGTGTTAGTAATCGAGACAAGACTCCTCCTGACAGGAGGGAGTAATCGAGACAAGACTCCTCCCTACAGGAGGCAGTAATCGAGACAAGACTCCTTCCCACAGGAAGTATTAATCGAGACAAGCCTCCTCCTCACAGGCGGGAGGAATTGAGACAATACTCATCCTCACAGAAGGGAGTAATCGAGACAAGACTCTTCCCCACAGGAGTGAGTAATCGAGGGAAGAGTCTTCCTCACAGGAGGAAGTAATCGAGACAAGACTCCTCCCCACAGGAAAGAGTAATCAAGACAAGACTCATTCCCACAGGAATTAGTAATCGAGACAAGTCTCTGCCCCTCCAGAAGGAGTAATCGAGATAAGACTCCTCAAAGGCGGGAGTAATGGAGACAAAACTTCTCCCCACAGGAGGGAGTGATTGAGACAAGAGTCTGCCCCACAGGAGTGAGTAATCGAGACAAGACTATTCCCCACAGGAAGCAGTAATCGAGGCACGACAACCCCCCACCAGGAGGAGTAATCGAGACAAGACCCCTTCCCACAGGAAGTATTAATCGAGCCAAGACTCCTTCCCACAGGAAGCAGTAATCGAGACAAGACTCCTCAGCACAGGAAGGAGTAATCGAGACAAGACTCCTTCCCACAGGAAGTAGTAATGGAGACAAGACTCCTCCCCACAGGAGGGAGTAATCGAGCCAAGTCTCTTCCCCACAGGAAGGAGTAATCGAGACAAGACTCCTTCCCACAGGCAAGAGTAATTGAGAAAAGATTCCTCCTCACAGGTGGGAGTAATTGAGACAAAACTCCTCCTTACAGGAGGGAATAATCGAGACAAGACTCATCCCCACAAGAGTGAGTATTCGAGACAAAACTCTTCCTCACAGGAGGAAGTAATCGAGATAAGACTCCTCCCCACAGGAGGTAGTAATCGAGACAAGACTCCTCCCAACAGGAGGGAGTAATCGAGACAAGACTCCTCCCCACAGGAAGTATTAATCGAGACAAGTCTCCTCCTCACAGGTGGGAGGACTTGAGACAATACTCCTCATCACAGAAGGGAGTAATCGAGACAAGACTCTTCCCCACAGGAGTGAGTAATCGAGAGAAGAGTCTTCCTCAAAGGAGGAAGTAATCGAGTCAAGACTCCTCCCCACAGGAAAAAGTAATCGAGACAAGTCTCATTCCCACAGGAAGTAGCAATCGAAACAAGACTCGGCCCCTCCGGAAGGAGGAATCGAGACAAGACTCCTCACAGGCGGGAGTAATCAAGACAAAACTTCTCCCCACAGGAGGGAATAATCGAGACAAGACTCTGCCCCACAGGAGTGAGTAATCGAGACAAGACTCCTTCCCACAGGAAGTAGTAATCGAGCCAAGACTCCTTTCCACAGTAAGCAGTAACCGAGACAAGACTCCTCGCCACAGGAAGGAGTAATCGAGACAAGACTGCTTCCCACAGGAAGTAGTAATGGAGACAAGACTCCTACCCACAGGAGGGAGTAATCGAGACAAGACTCTTCCCTACAGGAGGTAGTAATCGAGACAAGACTCCTCCCCACAGGAAGTAATAATCGAGACAAGGCTCCTTCCCACAGGAAGGTGTAATCGAGACAAGACTCCTTCCCACAGGCAGGAGTAATTGAGAAAAGATTCCTCCTCACAAGTGGCTGTAATCGAGACAAAACTCTTCCTTACAGGAGGGAATAATCGAGACAAGACTCATCCCCACAGGAGTGAGTAATCGAGACAAGACTCTTCCTCACAGGAGGAAGTAATCGAGACAAGACTCCTCCCTACAGGAAGGAGTAATCGAGACAAGACTCCTCCCCACAGGAGGGAGTAATCGAGACAAGACTCCTCCCGACAGGAGGGAGTAATCGAGACAAGACTCTTCCCCACAGGAGTGAGTAATCGAGGGAAGAGTCTTCCTCACAGGAGGAAGTAATCGAGACAAGACTCCTCCCCACAGGAAAGAGTAATCAAGACAAGACTCATTCCCACAGGAATTAGTAATCGAGACAAGTCTCTGCCCCTCCAGAAGGAGTAATCGAGATAAGACTCCTCAAAGGCGGGAGTAATTGAGACAAAACTTCTCCCCACAGGAGGGAGTGATTGAGACAAGAGTCTGCCCCACAGGAGTGAGTAATCGATACAAGACTATTCCCCACAGGAAGCAGTAATCGAGGCAAGACAACCCCCCACCAGGAGGAGTAATCGAGAAAAGACCCCTTCCCACAGGAAGTATTAATCGAGCCAAGACTCCTTCCCACAGGAAGCAGTAATCGAGACAAGACTCCTCAGCACAGGAAGGAGCAATCGAGACAAGACTCCTTCCCACAGGAAGTAGGAATGGAGACAAGACTCCTCCCCACAGGAGGGAGTAATCGAGACAAGTCTCTTCCCCACAGGAAGGAGTAATCGAGACAAGACTCCTTCCCACAGGCAAGAGTAATTGAGAAAAGATTCCTCCTCACAGGTGGGAGTAATTGAGACAAAACTCCTCCTTACAGGAGGGAATAATCGAGACAAGACTCATCCCCACAGGAGTGAGTGTTCGAGACAAAACTCTTCCTCACAGGAGGAAGTAATCGAGACAAGACTCCTCCCAACAGGAGGGAGTAATCGAGACAAGACTCCTCCCCACAGGAAGTATTAATCGAGACAAGTCTCCTCCTCACAGGTGGGAGGACTTGAGACAATACTCCTCCTCACAGAAGGGAGTAATCGAGACAAGACTCTTCCCCACAGGAGTGAGTAATCGAGAGAAGAGTCTTCCTCAAAGGAGGAAGTAATCGAGTCAAGACTCCTCCCCACAGGAAAAGGTAATCGAGACAAGTCTCATTCCCACAGGAAGTAGTAATCGAAACAAGACTCCGCCCCTCCGGAAGGAGGAATCGAGACAAGACTCCTCACAGGCGGGAGTAATCAAGACAAAACCTCTCCCCACAGGAGTGAGTAATCGAGACAAGACTCCTTCCCACAGGAAGTAGTAATCGAGCCAAGACTCCTTTCCACAGTAAGCAGTAACCGAGACAAGACTCCTCGCCACAGGAAGGAGTAATCGAGACAAGACTGCTTCCCACAGGAAGTAGTAATGGAGACAAGACTCCTACCCACAGGAGGGAGTAATCGAGACAAGACTCTTCCCTACAGGAGGTAGTAATCGAGACAAGACTCCTCCCCACAGGAAGTAATAATCGAGACAAGGCTCCTTCCCACAGGAAGGTGTAATCGAGACAAGACTCCTTCCCACAGGCAGGAGTAATTGAGAAAAGATTCCTCCTCACAAGTGGCTGTAATCGAGACAAAACTCTTCCTTACAGGAGGGAATAATCGAGACAAGACTCATCCCCACAGGAGTGAGTAATCGAGACAAGACTCTTCCTCACAGGAGGAAGTAATCGAGACAAGACTCCTCCCTACAGGAAGGAGTAATCGAGACAAGACTCCTCCCCACAGGAGGGAGTAATCGAGACAAGACTACTCCCGACAGGAGGGAGTAAGCGAGACAAGACTCCTCCTCACAGGCGTGAGTAATCGAATCAATCTCCTCCCCACCGCAGAGAGTAATCGAGAGAAGACTGCTCCCCACTGGACGGAGTAATCGAGACAAGAATCTTCCCCACAGGATGGAGTATTCGAAGCAAGGCTCTTCCCCACAGAAAGGTGTAATCGAGACAAGACTCCACCACACAGGAGGGAGTAATCGAGCCAAGACTTCTCCCCACAGGAGGGAGTAATTGAGGCAAGACTCTTCACCACAGGAGGGAGTAATCGAGACAAGACTCCTCCCCACAGGAGGGAGTAATGATGACAAGTCTCTTCACCACAGGAGGCAGTAATCGAGACAAGACTCATCCCACAGGAAGGCGTAATCGAGACAAGAGTTCTCCACACAGGATATTGTAATCGAGACAAGATTCTTCCCCACAGGAAGGAGTAATCGAGACAAGACTCCTCCCCACAGGAGAGAGAAATTGAGACAAGCCTCCTCCCCACAGGAGTGCGTGATCGAGACAAGACTCTTCCCCACCGGAGGGAGTGATCGTGACAAGACACCTCCCTACAGGGCTGAGTAATCGAGGAAAGACTCCACTCCACAGGAAGGAGTAATCAAGACAAGACTCTGCCTCACAGGTGGGAGTAATCGAGACAAGACTCCTCCTCACAGGAGGGAGTAATCGAGACAAGACTCCTCCCTACAGGAGGCAGTAATCGAGACAAGACTCCTTCCCACAGGAAGTATTAATCGAGACAAGCCTCCTCCTCACAGGCGGGAGGAATTGAGACAATACTCATCCTCACAGAAGGGAGTAATCGAGACAAGACTCTTCCCCACAGGGGTGAGTAATCGAGGGAAGAGTCTTCCTCACAGGAGGAAGTAATCGAGACAAGACCCCTCCCCACAGGAAAGAGTAATCAAGACAAGGCTCATTCCCACAGGAATTAGTAATCGAGACAATTCTCTGCCACTCCAGAAAGAGTAATCGAGATAAGACTCCTCAAAGGCGTGAGTAATGGAGACAAAACTTCTCCCCACAGGAGGGAGTGATTGAGACAAGAGTCTGCCCCACAGGAGTGAGTAATCGAGACAAGACTATTCCCCACAGGAAGCAGTAATCGAGGCAAGACAACCCCCCTCCGGGAGGTGTAATCGAGACAAGACTCCTTCCCACAGGAAGTATTAATCGAGCTAAGACTCCTTCCCACAGGAAGCAGTAATCGAGACAAGACTCCACACCACAGGAAGGAGTAATCGAGACAAGACTCCTTCCCACAGGAAGTAGTAATGGAGACAAGACTCCTCCCCACAGGAGGGAGTAATCGAGACAAGTCTCTTCCCCACAGGAAGGAATAATCGAGACAAGACTCCTTCCCACAGGCAAGAGTAACTGAGAAAAGATTCCTCCTCACAGGTGGGAGTAATCGAGACAAAACTCCTCCTTACAGGAGTGAGTAATCGAGACAAAACTCATCCTCACAGGAGGAAGTAATCGAGATAAGACTCCTCCCCACAGGAGGTAGTAATCGAGACAAGACTCCTCCCAACAGGAGGGAGTAATCGAGACAAGACTCCTCCCCACAGGAAGTATTAATCGAGACAAGTCTCCTCCTCACAGGTGGGAGGACTTGAGACAATACTCCTCCTCATGAAGGGAGTAATCGAGACAAGACTCTTCCCCACAGGAGTGAGTAATTGAGAGAAGAGTCTTCCTCAATGGAGGAAGTAATCGAGTCAAGACTCCTCCCCACAGGAAAAAGTAATCAAGGCAAGAGTCATTCCCACAGGAAGTAGTAATCGAAACAAAACTCCGCCCCTCCGGAAGGAGGAATCGAGACAAGACTGCTCACAGGCGGGAGTAATCAAGACAAAGCTTCTCCCCACAGGAGGGAGTAATTGAGACAAGACTCTGCCCCACAGGAGTGAGTAACCGAGACAAGACTCTTCCTCACAGGAGGATGTAATCGAGACAAGAGTCCTCCCCACAGGAGTGAATAATCAAGACAAGACTATGCCCCACAGGAAGCAGTAATCAAGGCAAGACAACCCCCCACCAGGAGGAGTAATCGAGACAAGCATCCTTCCCACAGGAAGTAGTAATCGAGTCAAGACTCCATCCCACAGGAAGCAGTAATCGAGACAAGACTCCTCGCCACAGGAAGGAGTAATCGAGACAAGATACCTTCCCACAGGAAGTAGTAATGGAGACAAGACTCCTCCCCACAGGAGGGAGTAATCGAGACAAGACTCTTCCTCACAGGAGGGAGTAATCGAGACAAGACACCTCCCCACAGGAGAGAGAAATTGAGACAAGCCTCCTCCTCACAGGAGGGAGTGATCGAGACAGGACACCTACCCAAAGGAAGGAGTAGTCGACACAAGACTCCGCCCCACAGGATGGAGTAATTGAGACAAGAAACTTCCTCACAGGAGCGAGTAATCGAGAAAAGATTCTTCCCCACTGGAAGAAGTAATCGAGACAAGACTCCACCCCACAGGAGAGAGAAATTGAGACAAGCCTCCTCCCCACAGGACGGAGCGATCGAGACAAGACATCTGCCCACAGGAGGGAGTAATCGAGACAAGAATCTTCCTCACAGGAGGAAGTAATCGAGACAAGACTCTTCCTCACAGGAGGAAGTAATCGAGAAAAGACTCTGCCCCACAGGAGGGACTAATCGAGACAAGACTCCTCCCGACAGGAGAGAGTAATCGAGACAAGACTCCTCCCCACAGGAGGGAGTAATCGAGACAAGACTCCGCCCCACAGGAGGGAGTAATCGAGACAAGACTCCTCCTCACAGGCGTGAGTAATTGAGACAAGTCTCCTCCCACAGCAGAGAGTAATCGAGAGATGACTGCTTCCCACAGGAGGGAGTACTCGAGACAAGACCCTTCCCCACAGGATGGAGTATTCGATGGAAGAATCTTCCCAACAGAAAGGTCTAATCGAGACAAGACTCCACCCCACAGGAGGGAGTAATCGAGACAAGACCCCTCCCCACAGGAGGGATTAATGATGACAAGACTCTTCACCACAGGAGGCAGTAATCGAGACAAGACTCTTCCCCACAGGAAGGAGTAATTGAGACAAGAGTTCTCCACACAGGATGCTGTAATCGAGACAAGATTCTTCCCCACAGGAAGGAGTAATCAAGACAAAACTCCTCGCTAATGGATGCTGTTCTCGAGACAAGACTCTTCCCCACAGAAGGGAGTAATTGAGAGAAAAATCTTCCTCACAGGAGTGAGTAATCGAGAAAAGATTCTTCCCCACCGGAAGAAGTAATCAAGAAAATACTCCTCCCCACAGGAGAGAGAAATTGAGACAAGCCTCCTCCCCACAGGAGGGAATGATCGAGACAAGCCTGTTCCCCAGAGGAGGGAGTGATCGTGACAAGACACCTCGCCACAGGAGGGAGTAATCAAGACAAGACTCCTCCCCACAGGAAGGAGCAATCGAGACAAGTCTCCTCCCCACATGAAGGAGTAATCAAGACAAGACTCCTTCCCGCACGAAGTAGTAATCGAGACAAGACTCTTCCCCTCGGGAGGGAGTGATCGAGACAAGACTCTTCCCCACAGGAGGGAGTAATCAAGACAAGACTCCACCCCACAGAAGGCAGTAATCGAGGCAAGACTCCACCCCACAGGAGAGGGAAATTGAGACAAGCCTCCTCCCAACAGGAGGGAGTGATCAAGACAGGACACCTACCCACAGGAAGGAGTAGTTGACACAAGACTCCTCCCCACAGGAGGGCATAATGGAGACAAGAATCTTCCTCACAGGTGCGGGTAATCGAGAAAAGTTTCTTCCCTACTGGAAAAAGTAATCGAGACAAGTCTCCATCCCACAGGAGAGAGAAATTGAGACAAGGCTCCTCCCCACAGGAGCGAGTGATTGAGACAAGACGCCTGCCCACATAAGGGAGTAATCGAGACAAGAATCTTCCTCACAGGAGGAAGTAATCGAGGCAAGACTCTTCCTCACAGGAGGAAGTAATTGAGACAAGACTCTGCCCCACAGGAGGGACTAATCGAGACAAGACTCCTCCCGACAGGAGAGAGTAATTGAGACAAGACTCCACCCCACAGGAGGGAGTAATCGAGACAAGACTGCTCCCCACAGGAGGGAGTACTCGATACAAGACCCTTCCCCACAGGATGGTGTATTCGTGGCAAGACTCTTCCCGATAGAAAGTTGTAATCGAGACAAGACTCCACCCCACAGCAGGGACTAATCGAGACAAGACTTCTCCCCACAGGAGGGAGTAATCGAGACAAGACTCCTCCCCACAGGAGGGAGTAATGATGATAAGATGCTTCACCACAGGTGGCAGTAATCGAGACATGACTCTTCCCCACAGGAAGGAGTAATTGAGACAAGAGTTCTCCAGACAGGATGTTGTAATCGAGACAAGATTCTTCCCCACAGGAAGGAGTAATCGAGACAAGAATCCTCGCCAAAGGATGCAGTTCTCGAGACAAGACTCCTCCCCACAGAAGGGAGTAATCGAGAGAACAATCTTCCTCACAGGAGTGGGTAATCTAGAAAAGATTCTTCCCCACCGGAAGAAGTAATCGAGACAAGACTCCTCCCCACAGGAGAGAGAAATTCAGACAAGCCTCCTCCCCACAGGAGGGAGTGATCGAGACAATGCTGTTCCCCAGAGGAGGGAGTGATCATGACAATACACCTGGCCACAGGAGGGAGTAATCAAGACAAGACTCCTGCCCACAGGAAGGAGTAATCGAGACAAGTCTCCTCCCCACATGAAGGAGTAATCAAGACAAGACTCCTTCCCGCAGGATGTAGTAATCGAGACAAGAATCTTTCCCTCGGGAGGGAGTAATTGAGACAAGACTCCTCCCCACAGGAGGGAGTAATCGAGACAACACTCCACCCCACAGAAGGGAGTAATCGAGACAAGACTCCTCCTCACAGGCGGGAGTAATTGAGACAAGTCTCCTCCCCACAGGGAGGAGTAATCGAGACAAGTCTCTTCCCCACAGGGAGGAGTAATCGAGACAAGTCTCTTCACTACAGGAGAGAGTAATCGAGAGAAGACTGCTCCCCACGTTAGGGAGTAATCGAGACAAGACTCCTCCCCACAGAAAGGTGTAATCGAGTGAAGACTCCACCCCACAGGATGGAGTAATCGAGGGAAGACTCCTCCCCACAGGAGGGTGTAATCGAGACAAGACTCTTCACCACAGGAGGAAGTAAACAAGACAACAGTGCACCCCACAGGAGGGACGAATCGAGACAAGACTCTTCCCCACAGGAGAGAGTAATCAGGACAAGACTCTGCCCCACAGGAGGCAGTAATCGAGACAAGAATCTTCCTCACAGCAGTGAGTCATCGAGAAAGGATTGTTCCCCACCGGAAGAAGTACTCGAGAAAAGACTCCTCCACACAGGCGGGAGTAATGGAGTCAAGTCTCCTCCCCACAGGAAGCAGTAATCAAGACAGGACACCTCGCCACAGGAAGGAGTAATCGAGACAAGACTCCTTCCCTCAGGAAGTAATAATCGAGCCAAGACTCCTTCCCACAGGAAGCAGTAATCGAGACAAGACTCCTCGCCACAGGAAGGAGTAATCGAGACAAGATTCCTTCCCACAGGAAGTAGTAATGGAGACAAGACTCCTCCCCACAGGATGGAGCGATCGAGACAAGACATCTCCCCACAGGAGGGTGTAATCGAGACAAGAATCTTCCTCACAGGAGGACGTAATCGAGACAAGACTCTTCCTCACAGGAGGAAGTAATCGAGAAAAGACTCTGCCACACAAGAGGGACTATTCGATTCAAGACTCCTCCCGACAGGAGAGAGTAATCGAGACAAGACTCCTCCCCACAGGAGGGAGTAATCAAGACAAGTCTCCTCCACACAGGAGGGAGTAATCGAGTCAAGACTCCTCCTTACAGGCGTGAGTAATCGAGACAAGTCTCCTCCCACAGCAGAGAGTAATCGAGAGACGACTGCTCCCCACATGAGGGAGTACTCGAGACAAGAACCTTCCCCAAAGGATGGAGTATTCGAGGCAAGAATCTTCCCCACAGAAAGGTGTAATCGAGACAAGACTCCACCCCACAGGAGGGAATAATCGAGACAAGACCCCTCCCCACAGGAGGGATTAATGATGACAAGACTCTCCACCACAGGAGGCAGTAATCGAGACACGACTCATCCCCACAGGAAGGAGTAATTGAGACAAGAGTTCTCCACACAGAATGTTGTAATCGAGACAAGATTCTTCCCCACAGGAAGGAGTAATCGAGGCAAAACTCCTCGCTAATGGATGCAGTTCTCGAGACAACTCTTCCCCACAGAAGGGAGTAATCGAGAGAACAATCTTCCTCACAGGAGTGAGTAATCGAGAAAAGATTCTTCCCCACCGGAAGAAGTAATCAAGACAAAACTCCTCCCCACAGGAGAGAGAAATTGAAACAAGCCTCCTCCCCACAGGAGGGAGTGATTGAGACAAGCCTGTTCCCCTGAGGAGGGAGTGATCGTGACAAGACACCTCGCCACAGGAGGGAGCAATCAAGACAAGACTCCTCCCCACAGGAAGGAGTAATCGAGACAATGCTCCTCCCCACAGGAAGCAGTAATTGAGACAAGACACCTCACCACAGGAAGGAGTAATCGAGACTAGACTCCTTCCCACAGGAAGTAGTAATGGAGACAAGACTCTTCCCCACAGGATGGAGTAATCGAGGGAAGACTCCTCCCCATAGGAGGGTGTAATCGAGACAAGACTCTTCACCACAGGAGGGAGTAATTGAGACAAGACTCCTCCCCACAGGAGGGAGTAATTAAGACAAGACTCTTCACCACAGGAGGAAGTAATCAAGACAAGACTGCGCCCCACAGGAGGGACTAATCGAGACAAGACTCTGCCCCACAGGAGGGAGTAATCGAGACAAGAATCTTCCTCACAGGAGTGAGTAATCGTGAAAGGATTGTTCCCCACCAGAAGAAGTAATCGAGACAAGACTCCTCCACACAGGTGGGAGTAATCGAGACAAGGCTCCTCTCCACAGGTGGGAGTAATTGAGACAAGATTCTTCACAACAGGAGAGAGTTATTGAGAGAAAACTGCTCCCCACAGGAGGGAGCAATCGAGTCAAGACTCCTCCCCACAGGAGGGACTAATCGAGACAAGACTGTGCCCCACAGGAGGGAATAATCGAGACAAGACTCTTCCCCACAGGAGAGAGTAATTGAGACAGGACTCCTCCCCACAGGAACGAGTAATCGAGACAAGATTCATGACAAGAATCGTCACCACAGGAGGAAGTAATCAAGACAAGACTGCACCCCACAGGAGGGAATAATCGAGACAAGACTCTTCCCCAAAGAAGAGAGTAATCAAGACAAGATTCCACCCCATAGGAGGGAGTAATCGAGACAAGTATCTTCCTCACAGGAGTCAGTAATCGAGAAAGGATTGTTCCCCACCGGAAGAAGTAATTGAGACAAGGCTCCTCCCCACAGGAGAGAGAAATTGAGAAAAGTCTCCTCCCCACAGGATGGAGTGATTGAGACAAGGCTCCTCCACACAGATGGGAGTAATTGAGACAAGACGCCTCCCCACAGGAAGGAGTAATCAAGACAAGACTCTTCCTCACAGGAGGAAGTAATTGAGACAAGACTCCTCCCCACAGGGAGGAGTAATCGAGACAAGATTCTTCACTACAGGAGAGCGTTATTGAGAGAAGTCTGCTCCCCAAAGGAGGGAGTAATTGAGACAAGACTCCTCCCCCCAGAAAGGTGTAATTGAGTCAAGACTCCTCCCCACAGGAGGGACTAATCGAGACAAGACTCCTCCCCACAGAAGGAGTGATCATGACAAGAATCTTCACCACAGGAGGAAGTAATCAAGACAAGACTGCACCCCACAGGAGGGAATAATTGAGACAAGGCTCTTCCCCACAGGAGAGAGTAATCAAGAGAAGATTCCACCCCACAGGAGGGAGTATTCGAGACAAGTTTCTTCCTCATAGGAGTGAGTAATCGAGAAAGGATTGTTCCCCACCGGAAGAAGTGATCGAGACAATACTCCTCCCCGCAGGAGAGAGAAATTGAGAAAAGCCTCCTCCCCACAGGAAGGAGTGATTGAGATAAGATTCCTCCCCACAGGTGGGAGTAATCGAGATAGGACTCCTCCCCACAGGAACGAGTAATCGAGACAAGATTCTTCCCCACAGGAAGGAGTAATCGAGACAAGAATCTTCCTCACAGGAGGAAGTAATCGAGACAAGACACCTCCCCACAGGTGGGAGTAATCGAGACCAGACTTTCCTCACAGGATGGAGCAATCAAGACAAGACACCTCCCCACAGGATGGAGTAATCGAGAGAAGGCTCCTCCCCACAGAAGGGTGTAATCATGACAAGACACCTACGCACAGGAAAGAGTAATCGAGACACGCGTTCTCCACAAAGAAGGCAGTACTCGAGACAAGACGCCGCCCCACAGGAGGGAGTAATCGAGACAAGACTCTTCCCCACAGGAGGCAGTACTTGAGACAAGACTCCACACCACAGGAGGAAGTAATTGAGACAAGACTCCTCCCCACAGGAGGGAGTAATCAAGACAAGACTCCTCCCCACAGGGGGGAGTAATCAAGACAAGACTCCTCCCCACAGGGGAGAGTAATCAAGACTGGACTCCTACTTACAGGCCGGAGTAATCAAGACAAGATTCCTCATCACAGGTGGGAGTAATCAAGACAAGACTCATCACCACAGGAGGAAGTAATCGAGACAAGAGTCCTCCCCAGAGGAGGGAGTAATCGAGACAAGACTCTTCCCCACAGGAAGCAGTAATCGAGACAAGACTCAGCCCCTCTGGAAGGAGTAATTGAGATAAGACTCCCCACAGGAGTGAGTAATCGAGATAAGACTTTTCCTCACAGGAGGAAGTAATCAAGACAAGAGTCCTCCCCACAGGAGTGAATAATCGAGACAAGACTATTCCCCACAGGAAGCAGTAATCGAGGCAAGACAACCCCCCACCAGGAGGAGTAATCGAGACAAGACTCCTTCCCACAGGAAGTAGTAATCGAGCCAAGATTCCTTCCCACAGTAAGCAGTAATCAAGGCAAGACTCCTCGCCACAGGAAGCAGTAATCGAGACAAGACTCCTTCCAACAGGAAGTAGTAATGGAGACAAGAATCCTCCCCACAGGAGGGAATAATCAAGACAAGACTCTTCCCCACAGGAGGGAGTAATCAAGACAAGACTCTTCCCCACAGGAAGTAGTTATCGAGACAAGGCTCCTTCCCACAGGAAGGAGTATTCGAGACAAGACTCCTTCCCACAGCCAGGAAGTAATTGAGAAAACATTCCTCCTCACAAGTGGGAGTAATCGAGACAAAACTCCTCCTTACAGGAGGGAATAATCGAGACAAGACTCATCCCCACAGGAGTGAGTAATCGAGACAAGACTGTTCCTCGCAGGTGGAAGTAATTGAGTCAAGACTCCTCCCCACAGGTGGGAGTAATCGAGACAAGACTCCTCCCCACAGGAGGGAGTAATCGAGACAAGACTGCTTCCCACAGGAGGGAGTACTCGAGACAAGACCCTTCCCCACAGGATGGTGTATTCGTGGCAAGACTCTTCCCGATAAAAAGTTGTAATCGAGACAAGACTCCACCCCACAGCAGGGACTAATCGAGACAAGACTTCTCCCCACAGGAGGGAGTAATCGAGACAAAACTCCTCCCCACAGGAGGGAGTAATGATGATAAGATGCTTCACCACAGGTGGCAGTAATCGAGACATGACTCTTCCCCACAGGAAGGAGTAATTGAGACAAGAGTTCTCCAGACAGGATGTTGTAATCGAGACAAGATTCTTCCCCACAGGAAGGAGTAATCGAGACAAGAATCCTCGCCAAAGGATGCAGTTCTCGAGATAAGACTCCTCCCCACAGAAGGGAGTAATCGAGAGAACAATCTTCCTCACAGGAGTGGGTAATCTAGAAAAGATTCTTCCCCACCGGAAGAAGTAATCGAGACAAGACTCCTCCCCACAGGAGAGAGAAATTGAGACAAGCCTCCTCCCCACAGGAGGGAGTGATTGAGACAATGCTGTTCCCCAGAGGAGGGAGTGATCATGACAATACACCTGGCCACAGGAGGGAGTAATCAAGACAAGACTCCTGCCCACAGGAAGGAGTAATCGAGACAAGTCTCCTCCCCACATGAAGGAGTAATCAAGACAAGACTCCTTCCCGCAGGATGTAGTAATCGAGACAAGAATCTTCCCCTCGGGAGGGAGTAATTGAGACAAGACTCCTCCCCACAGGAGGGAGTAATCGAGACAACACTCCACCCCACAGGAGGGAGTAATCGAGACAAGAGTCCTCCTCACAGGCGGGAGTAATTGAGACAAGTCTCCTCCCCACAGGGAGGAGTAATCGAGACAAGTCTCTTCCCCACAGGGAGGAGTAATCGAGACAAGTCTCTTCACTACAGGAGAGAGTAATCGAGAGGAGACTGCTCCCCACGTTAGGGAGTAATCGAGACAAGACTCCTCCCCACAGAAAGGTGTAATCGAGTGAAGACTCCACCCCACAGGATGGAGTAATCGAGGGAAGACTCCTCCCCACAGGAGGGTGTAATCGAGACAAGACTCTTCACCACAGGAGGAAGTAAACAAGACAACAGTGCACCCCACAGGAGGGACGAATCGAGACAAGACTCTTCCCCACAGGAGAGAGTAATCAAGACAAGACTCTGCCCCACAGGAGGCAGTAATTGAGACAAGAATCTTCCTCACAGCAGTGAGTAATCGAGAAAGGATTGTTCCCCACCGGAAGAAGTACTCGAGACAAGACTCCTCCACACAGGCGGGAGTAATGGAGTCAAGTCTCCTCCCCACAGGAAGCAGTAATCAAGACAAGACACCTCGCCACAGGAAGGAGTAATCGAGACAAGACTCCTTCCCACAGGAAGTAATAATCGAGCCAAGACTCCTTCCCACAGGAAGCAGTAATCGAGACAAGACTCCTCGCCACAGGAAGGAGTAATCGAGACAAGATTCCTTCCCACAGGAAGTAGTAATGGAGACAAGACTCCTCCCCACAGGATGGAGCGATCGAGACAAGACATCTCCCCACAGGAGGGAGTAATCGAGACAAGAATCTTCCTCACAGGAGGACGTAATCGAGACAAGACTCTTCCTCACAGGAGGAAGTAATCGAGAAAAGACTCTGCCACACAAGAGGGAGTAATCGAGTCAAGACTCCTCCTTACAGGCGTGAGTAATCGAGACAAGTCTCCTCCCCACAGCAGAGAGTAATCGAGAGATGACTGCTCCCCACATGAGGGAGTACTCGAGACAAGACCCTTCCCCACAGGATGGAGTATTCGAGGCAAGAATCTTCCCCACAGAAAGGTGTAATCGAGACAAGACTCCACCCCACAGGAGGAAGTAATTGAGACAAGACTCCTCCCCACAGGAGGGAGTAATCAAGACAAGACTCCTCCCCACAGGGGGGAGTAATCGAGACAAGACTCCTCCCCACAGGGGAGAGTAATCAAGACTGGACTCCTACTTACAGGCCGGAGTAATCAAGACAAGATTCCTCATCACAGGTGGGAGTAATCAAGACAAGACTCATCACCACAGGAGGAAGTAATCGAGACAAGAGTCCTCCCCAGAGGAGGGAGTAATCGAGACAAGACTCTTCCCCACAGGAAGCAGTAATCGAGACAAGACTCAGTCCCTCTGGAAGGAGTAATTGAGATAAGACTCCCCACAGGAGTGAGTAATCGAGATAAGACTTTTCCTCACAGGAGGAAGTAATCAAGACAAGAGTCCTCCCCACAGGAGTGAATAATCGAGACAAGACTATTCCCCACAGGAAGCAGTAATCGAGGCAAGACAACCCCCCACCAGGAGGAGTAATCGAGACAAGACTCCTTCCCACAGGAAGTAGTAATCGAGCCAAGACTCCTTCCCACAGTAAGCAGTAATCGAGGCAAGACTCCTCGCCACAGGAAGCAGTAATCGAGACAAGACTCCTTCCAACAGGAAGTAGTAATGGAGACAAGAATCCTCCCCACAGAAGGGAATAATCAAGACAAGACTCTTCCCCACAGGAGGGAGTAATCAAGACAAGATTCCTCCCCACAGGAAGTAGTAATCGAGACAAGGCTCCTTCCCACAGGAAGGAGTATTCGAGACAAGACTCCTTCCCACAGCCAGGAAGTAATTGAGAAAACATTCCTCCTCACAAGTGGGAGTAATCGAGACAAAACTCCTCCTTACAGGAGGGAATAATCGAGACAAGACTCATCCCCACAGGAGTGAGTAATCGAGACAAGACTCTTCCTCGCAGGTGGAAGTAATTGAGTCAAGACTCCTCCCCACAGGTGGGAGTAATCGAGACAAGACTCCTCCCCACAGGAGGGAGTAATCGAGACAAGACTGCTTCCCACAGGAGGGAGTACTCGAGACAAGACCCTTCCCCACAGGATGGTGTATTCGTGGCAAGACTCTTCCCGATAGAAAGTTGTAATCGAGACAAGACTCCACCCCACAGCAGGGACTAATCGAGACAAGACTTCTCCCCACAGGAGGGAGTAATCGAGACAAGACTCCTCCCCACAGGAGGGAGTAATGATGATAAGATGCTTCACCACAGGTGGCAGTAATCGAGACATGACTCTTCCCCACAGGAAGGAGTAATTGAGACAAGAGTTCTCCAGACAGGATGTTGTAATCGAGACAAGATTCTTCCCCACAGGAAGGAGTAATCGAGACAAGAATCCTCGCCAAAGGATGCAGTTCTCGAGATAAGACTCCTCCCCACAGAAGGGAGTAATCGAGAGAACAATCTTCCTCACAGGAGTGGGTAATCTAGAAAAGATTCTTCCCCACCGGAAGAAGTAATCGAGACAAGACTCCTCCCCACAGGAGAGAGAAATTGAGACAAGCCTCCTCCCCACAGGAGGGAGTGATCGAGACAATGCTGTTCCCCAGAGGAGGGAGTGATCATGACAATACACCTGGCCACAGGAGGGAGTAATCAAGACAAGACTCCTGCCCACAGGAAGGAGTAATCGAGACAAGTCTCCTCCCCACATGAAGGAGTAATCAAGACAAGACTCCTTCCCGCAGGATGTAGTAATCGAGACAAGAATCTTCCCCTCGGGAGGGAGTAATTGAGACAAGACTCCTCCCCACAGGAGGGAGTAATCGAGACAACACTCCACCCCACAGGAGGGAGTAATCGAGACAAGACTCCTCCTCACAGGCGGGAGTAATTGAGACAAGTCTCCTCCCCACAGGGAGGAGTAATCGAGACAAGTCCCTTCCCCACAGGGAGGAGTAATCGAGACAAGTCTCTTCACTACAGGAGAGAGTAATCGAGAGGAGACTGCTCCCCACGTTAGGGAGTAATCGAGACAAGACTCCTCCCCACAGAAAGGTGTAATCGAGGGAAGACTCCTCCCCACAGGAGGGTGTAATCGAGACAAGACTCTTCACCACAGGAGGAAGTAAACAAGACAACACTGCACCCCACAGGAGGGACTAATCGAGACAAGACTCTTCCCCACAGGAGAGAGTAATCAAGACAAGACTCTGCCGCACAGGAGGCAGTAATCGAGACAAGAAACTTCCTCACAGCAGTGAGTAATCGAGAAAGGATTGTTCCCCACCGGAAGAAGTACTCGAGACAAGACTCCTCCACACAGGCGGGAGTAATGGAGTCAAGTCTCCTCCCCACAGGAAGCAGTAATCAAGACAAGACACATCGCCACAGGAAGGAGTAATCGAGACAAGACTCCTTCCCACAGGAAGTAATAATCGAGCCAAGACTCCTTCCCACAGGAAGCAGTAATCGAGACAAGACTCCTCGCCACAGGAAGGAGTAATCGAGACAAGTTCCTTCCCACAGGAAGTAGTAATGGAGACAAGACTCCTCCCCACAGGATGGAGCGATCGAGACAAGACATCTCCCCACAGGAGGGAGTAATCGAGACAAGAATCTTCCTCACAGGAGGACGTAATCGAGACAAGACTCTTCCTCACAGGAGGAAGTAATCGAGAAAAGACTCTGCCACACAAGAGGGACTAATCGAGTCAAGACTCCTCCCGACAGGAGAGAGTAATCGAGACAAGACTCCTCCCCACAGGAGGGAGTAATCAAGACAAGTCTCCTCCACACAGGAGGGAGTAATCGAGTCAAGACTCCTCCTTACAGGCGTGAGTAATCGAGACAAGTCTCCTCCCACAGCAGAGAGCAATCAAGAGACGACTGCTCCCCACATGAGGGAGTACTCGAGACAAGACCCTTCCCCACAGGATGGAGTATTCGAGGCAAGAATCTTCCCCACAGAAAGGTGTAATCGAGACAAGACTCCACCCCACAGGAGGGAGTAATCGAGACAAGACCCCTCCCCACAGGAGGGATTAATGATGACAAGACTCTCCACCACAGGAGGCAGTAATCGAGACATGACTCAGCCCCACAGGAAGGAGTAATTGAGACAAGAGTTCTCCACACAGAATGTTGTAATCGAGACAAGATTCTTCCCCACAGGAAGGAGTAATCGAGGCAAAACTCCTCGCTAATGGATGCAGTTCTCGAGACAACTCTTCCCCACAGAAGGGAGTAATCGAGAGAACAATCTTCCTCACAGGAGTGAGTAATCGAGAAAAGATTCTTCCCCACCGGAAGAAGTAATCAAGACAAAACTCCTCCCCACAGGAGAGAGAAATTGAAACAAGCCTCCTCCCCACAGGAGGGAGTGATTGAGACAAGCCTGTTCCCCTGAGGAGGGAGTGATCGTGACAAGACACCTCGCCACAGGAGGGAGCAATCAAGACAAGACTCCTCCCCACAGGAAGGAGTAATCGAGACAATGCTCCTCCCCACAGGAAGCAGTAATTGAGACAAGACACCTCACCACAGGAAGGAGTAATCGAGACTAGACTCCTTCCCACAGGAAGTAGTAATGGAGACAAGACTCTTCCCCACAGGATGGAGTAATCGAGGGAAGACTCCTCCCCATAGGAGGGTGTAATCGAGACAAGACTCTTCACCACAGGAGGGAGTAATTGAGACAAGACTCCTCCTCACAGGAGGTAGTAATTAAGACAAGACTCTTCACCACAGGAGGAAGTAATCAAGACAAGACTGTGCCCCACAGGAGGGACTAATCGAGACAAGACTCTGCCCCACAGGAGGGAGTAATCGAGACAAGAATCTTCCTCACAGGAGTGAGTAATCGTGAAAGGATTGTTCCCCACCGGAAGAAGTAATCGAGACAAGACTCCTCCACACAGGTGGGAGTAATCGAGACAAGGCTCCTCTCCACAGGTGGGAGTAATTGAGACAAGATTCTTCACAACAGGAGAGAGTTATTGAGAGAAAACTGCTCCCCACAGGAGGGAGCAACCGAGTCAAGACTCCTCCCCACAGGAGGGACTAATCGAGACAAGACTGCGCCCCACAGGAGGGAATAATCGAGACAAGACTCTTCCCCACAGGAGAGAGTAATTGAGACAGGACTCCTCCCCACAGGAACGAGTAATCGAGACAAGATTCATGACAAGAATCTTCACCACAGGAGGAAGTAATCAAGACAAGACTGCACCCCACAGTAGGGAATAATCGAGACAAGACTCTTCCCCAAAGAAGAGAGTAATCAAGACAAGATTCCACCCCACAGGAGGGAGTAATCGAGACAAGTATCTTCCTCACAGGAGTCAGTAATCGAGAAAGGATTGTTCCCCACCGGAAGAAGTAATTGAGACAAGGCTCCTCCCCGCAGGAGAGAGAAATTGAGAAAAGTCTCCTCCCCACAGGATGGAGTGATTGAGACAAGACTCCTCCACACAGATGGGAGTAATTGAGACAAGACGCCTCCCCACAGGAAGGAGTAATCAAGACAAGACTCTTCCTCACAGGAGGAAGTAATTGAGACAAGACTCCTCCCCACAGGGAGGAGTAATCGAGACAAGATTCTTCACTACAGGAGAGCGTTATTGAGAGAAGTCTGCTCCCCACAGGAGGGAGTAATTGAGACAAGACTCCTCCCCCCAGAAAGGTGTAATTGAGTCAAGACTCCTCCCCACAGGAGGGACTAATCGAGACAAGACTCCTCCCCACAGAAGGAGTGATCATGACAAGAATCTTCACCACAGGAGGAAGTAATCAAGACAAGACTGCACCACACAGGAGGGAATAATTGAGACAAGGCTCTTCCCCACAGGAGAGAGTAATCAAGACAAGATTCCACCCCACAGGAGGGAGTATTCGAGACAAGTTTCTTCCTCATAGGAGTGAGTAATCGAGAAAGGATTGTTCCCCACCGGAAGAAGTGATCGAGACAATACTCCTCCCCGCAGGAGAGAGAAATTGAGAAAAGCCTCCTCCCCACAGGAAGGAGTGATTGAGACTAGATTCCTCCCCACAGGTGGGAGTAATCGAGATAGGACTCCTCCCCACAGGAACAAGTAATCGAGACAAGATTCTTCCCCACAGGAAGGAGTAATCGAGACAAGAATCTTCCTCACAGGAGGAAGTAATCGAGACAAGACGCCTCCCCACAGGATGGAGCAATCAAGACAAGACACCTCCCCACAGGATGGAGTAATCGAGAGAAGGCTCCTCCCCACAGAAGGGTGTAATCATGACAAGACACCTACGCACAGGAAAGAGTAATCGAGGCACGTGTTCTCCACACAGAAGGCAGTACTCGAGACAAGACGCCGCCCCACAGGAGGGAGTAATCGAGACAAGACTCTTCCCCACAGGAGGCAGTACTTGAGACAAGACTCCACACCACAGGAGGAAGTAATTGAGACAAGACTCCTCCCCACAGGAGGGAGTAATCAAGACAAGACTCCTCCCCACAGGGGGGAGTAATCGAGACAAGACTCCTCCCCACAGGGGAGAGTAATCAAGACTGGACTCCTACTTACAGGCCGGAGTAATCAAGACAAGATTCCTCATCACAGGTGGGAGTAATCAAGACAAGACTCATCACCACAGGAGGAAGTAATCGAGACAAGAGTCCTCCCCAGAGGAGGGAGTAATCGAGACAAGACTCTTCCCCACAGGAAGCAGTAATCGAGACAAGACTCAGCCCCTCCGGAAGGAGTAATTGAGATAAGACTCCCCACAGGAGTGAGTAATCGAGATAAGACTTCTCCTCACAGGAGGAAGTAATCAAGACAAGAGTCCTCCCCACAGGAGTGAATAATCGAGACAAGACTATTCCCCACAGGAAGCAGTAATCGAGGCAAGACAACCCCCCACCAGGAGGAGTAATCGAGACAAGACTCCTTCCCACAGGAAGTAGTAATCGAGCCAAGACTCCTTCACACAGTAAGCAGTAATCGAGGCAAGACTCCTCGCCACAGGAAGCACTAATCGAGACAAGACTCCTTCCAACAGGAAGTAGTAATGGAGACAAGAATCCTCCCCACAGGAGGGAATAATCAAGACAAGACTCTTCCCCACAGGAGGGAGTAATCAAGACAAGACTCCTCCCCACAGGAAGTAGTAATCGAGACAAGGCTCCTTCCCACAGGAAGGAGTATTCGAGACAAGACTCCTTCCCACAGCCAGGAAGTAATTGAGAAAACATTCCTCCTCACAAGTGGGAGTAATCGAGACAAAACTCCTCCTTACAGGAGGGAATAATCGAGACAAGACTCATCCCCACAGGAGTGAGTAATCGAGACAAGACTCTTCCTCGCAGGTGGAATTAATTGAGTCAAGACTCCTCCCCACAGGTGGGAGTAATCGAGACAAGACTCCTCCCCACAGGAGGGAGTAATCGAGACAAGACTGCTTCCCACAGGAGGGAGTACTCGAGACAAGACCCTTCCCCACAGGATGGTATATTCGTGGCAAGACTCTTCCCGATAGAAAGTTGTAATCGAGACAAGACTCCACCCCACAGCAGGGACTAATCGAGACAAGACTTCTCCCCACAGGAGGGAGTAATCGAGACAAGACTCCTCCCCACAGGAGGGAGTAATGATGATAAGATGCTTCACCACAGGTGGCAGTAATCGAGACATGACTCTTCCCCACAGGAAGGAGTAATTGAGACAAGAGTTCTCCAGACAGGATGTTGTAATCGAGACAAGATTCTTCCCCACAGGAAGGAGTAATCGAGACAAGAATCCTCGCCAAAGGATGCAGTTCTCGAGATAAGACTCCTCCCCACAGAAGGGAGTAATCGAGAGAACAATCTTCCTCACAGGAGTGGGTAATCTAGAAAAGATTCTTCCCCACCGGAAGAAGTAATCGAGACAAGACTCCTCCCCACAGGAGAGAGAAATTGAGACAAGCCTCCTCCCCACAGGAGGGAGTGATCGAGACAATGCTGTTCCCCAGAGGAGGGAGTGATCATGACAATACACCTGGCCACAGGAGGGAGTAATCAAGACAAGACTCCTGCCCACAGGAAGGAGTAATCGAGACAAGTCTCCTCCCCACATGAAGGAGTAATCAAGACAAGACTCCTTCCTGCAGGATGTAGTAATCGAGACAAGAATCTTCCCCTCGGGAGGGAGTAATTGAGACAAGACTCCTCCCCACAGGAGGGAGTAATCGAGACAACACTCCACCCCACAGGAGGGAGGAATCGAGACAAGACTCCTCCTCACAGGCGGGAGTAATTGAGACAAGTCTCCTCCCCACAGGGAGGAGTGATCGAGACAAGTCTCTTCCCCACAGGGAGGAGTAATCGAGACAAGTCTCTTCACTACAGGGGAGAGTAATCGAGAGAAGACTGCTCCCCACGTTAGGGAGTAATCGAGACAAGACTCCTCCCCACAGAAAGGTGTAATCGAGTCAAGACTCCACCCCACAGGATGGAGTAATCGAGGGAAGACTCCTCCCCACAGGAGGGTGTAATCGAGACAAGACTCTTCACCACAGGAGGGAGTAATCGAGACAAGACTCCTCCCCACAGGAGGGAGTAATTATGACAAGACTCTTCACCACAGGAGGAAGTAAACAAGACAACACTGCACCCCACAGGAGGGACTAATCGAGACAAGATTCTTCCCCACAGGAGAGAGTAATCAAGACAAGACTCTGCCCCACAGGAGGGAGTAATCGAGACAAGAATCTTCCTCACAGCAGTGAGTAATCCAGAAAGGATTGTTCCCCACCGGAAGAAGTACTCGAGACAAGACTCCTCCCCACAGGCGGGAGTAATGGAGTCAAGTCTCCTCCCCACAGGAAGCAGTAATCAAGACAAGACACCTCGCCACAGGAAGGAGTAATCGAGACAAGACTCCATCCCACAGGAAGTAATAATCGAGCCAAGACTCCTTCCCACAGGAAGCAGTAATCGAGACAAGACTCCTCACGACAGGAAGGAGTAATCGAGACAAGATTCCTTCCCACAGGAAGTAGTAATGGAGACAAGACTCCTCCCCACAGGATGGAGCGATCGAGACAAGACATCTCCCCACAGGAGGAAGTAATCGAGACAAGAATCTTCCTCACAGGAGGACGTAATCGAGACAAGACTCTTCCTCACAGGAGGAAGTAATCGAGAAAAGACTCTGCCACACAGGAGGGACTAATCGAGTCAAGACTCCTCCCGACAGGAGAGTGTAATCGAGACATGACTCCTCCCCACAGGAGGGAGTAATCAAGACAAGTCTCCTCCACACAGGAGGGAGTAATCGAGTCAAGACTCCTCCTTACAGGCATGAGTAATCGAGACAAGTCTCCTCCCACAGCACAGAGTAATCGAGAGACGACTGCTCCCCACATGAGGGAGTACTCGAGACAAGACCCTTCCCCACAGGATGGAGTATTCGAGGCAAGAATCTTCCCCACAGAAAGGTGTAATCGAGACAAGACTCCACCCCACAGGAGGGAGTAATCGAGACAAGACTCCTCCCCACAGGAGGGAGTAATCGAGACATGACTGCTCCCAACAGGAGGGAGTAATCGAGACTAGACTCCTCCCCACAGGAAGGAGTAATCGAGACAAGACTCCTCCTCACAGGAAGGAGTAATCGAGACAAGACTCTGCCTCACAGGTGGGAGGAATCGAGACAAAATTCCTCCCTACAGGAGGGAGTAATCGAAACAAGACTCCTCCACACAGGAGGGAGTAATCGAGACAAGACTGCTCCCCACAGGTGGGAGTAATCAAGACAAGAATCTTCCTCACAGGAGGGAGTAATTGAGAAAGGGTTCTTCCCCATTGGAAAAAGTAATCGAGACAAGACTCCACCCCACAGGAGAGGGAAATTGAGACAAGCCTCCTCCCCACAGGAGGGAGTGATCGAGACAGGACACCTACCCACAGGAAGGAGTAGTCGAGACAAGACTCCTCCCCACAGGAGGGAGTAATTGAGACAAGTATCTTCCTCTCAAGAGCAAGTAATCGAGAAAAGATTCTTCCCCACTAGAAGAAGCAATTGAGACAAGACTCCACCCCACAGGAGAGAGAAATTGAGACAAGCCTCCCCCCACAGGAGGGAGTGATCGAGACAAGACACCTCCCCACAGGAGGGAGTAATCGAGACAAGAATCTTCCTCACAGGAGGGAGTAATTGAGAAAAGATTCCTCCCCACCAGAAAAAGTAATCGAGACTAGACTCCTCCCCACAGGAAGAGAAATTCAGACAAGCCTCCTCACCACAGGAGGGAGTGATCAAGATAAGACACATCACCACAGGAGGAAGTATTCGAGACAAGAGTCCTCCCCAGGGGAGGGAGTAATCGAGACAAGACGCTTCCCCACAGGAAGCAGTAATCGAAACAAGATGCCTCCCCACAGTAGGGAGAAATCGAGACAAGAAGCATCCCTACATGAGGCGTTTCTCGAGACAAGACTCCTACCCACAGGAGGAAGTAATCGAGACAAGACTCTTCCCCAAAGGAGAGAGCAATCAAGCCATGACTCCTCCCCACAGGAGGGAGTAATCAAGACAAGACTCCTCCCCACAGCTGGGAGTAATCGAGAAACGACGCTACCCAACAGGAGGGAATAATCGAAACAAGACACCTCCCCACAAGAGGGAGTAATCGAGACAAGACTCCTCCCCACAGGGGAGAGTTAGCAAGACCAGACGCCTACTCACAGGTGGGAGTAATCGAGAAAGGACAAGCCCCCACAAGGAGGAGTAATCGAGACAAGACTCTTTCCCACAGGAAATAGTAATCGAGACAAGACTCCTTCCCACAGGAAGTAGTAATGGAGACAGGACTCTTCCCCACAGGAGGGAGTAATCGAGACAAGACTACTCCACACAGGAGGGAGTAATCAAGACAATACCCTCCCCACAGAAAGGAGTATTCGAGACAAGACTCCTCCCCACAGGGGAGAGTAATCAAGACCGGACTCCTACTCACAGGCGGGAGTAATCGAGAAAAGATTCCTCCTCACAGATGGGAGTAATCAAGACAAGACTCATCACCACAGGAGGAAGTAACTGAGACAAGAGTCCTCCCCACAGGAGGGAGTAATCTAGACAAGACTCTTCCCCACAGGAAGCAGTAATCGAGACAAGACTCCTCCCCACAAGAAGGAGTAATCGAGACAGGACTCCTTGCCACAGGCAGTAGTAATTGAGAGAAGTCTCCTCCTTACAGGCGGGAGGAATTGAGACAATACTCCTCCCCACAGAAGGGAGTAATCGAGACAACACTCTTCCTCACAGGAGGAAGTAATCGAGACAAGACTCCTCCCCATAGGAAGGAATAATAGAGACACGACTCATTCCCACAGGAAGTAGTAATCGAGACAATACTCTTCTCCACAGGAGGGAGTAATCGAGACAACACTCCTCCCCACAGGAGGGTGCAATCGAGACAAGACTCCTCCGCACAGGAAGGAGTAATCGAGATAAGTCTCCTCCCCTCAGGAAGGAGTAATCGAGAAAAGGCTCTGCCCCTCCGGAAGGAGTAATCGAGACAAGACTCTTCCTCACAGGAGGAAGTAATCGAGACAGGAGTCCTCCCCACAGGAGTGAGTAATCGAGACAAGACCCTTCCCCACAGGGAGCAGTAATCGAGACAAGACAAGCCCCGACAAGGAGGAGTAATCGAGACAAGACACCTTCCCACAGGAAGCAGTAATCGAGACAAGACAGCTCGCCACAGGAAGGAGTAATCAAGACAAGACGCCTTCCCACAGGAAGTAGTAATGGAGACAAGACTCTTCCCCACTGGAGGGAGTAATCGAGACAAGACTCTTCCCCACAGGAGGGAGTAATCGAGACAAGACATCGCCCCAGAGGAAGGAGTAATCGAGACTAGACTCCTCCCCACAGGAAGCAGTAATCGAGACAAGACTCCTTCCCACAGGAATTAATTATCGAGACAAGACTCTTCCCCACAGGAGGGAGTATTCAAGACAATACTCCACCCCACCGGATGGATTAATCGAGACAAGGTTCCTCCTCAGAGGCGAGAGTAATCAAGACAAAACTCCTCCCCACAGGAGGGAATAATCGAGACAAGACACTTCCCCACAAGAGTGAGTAATCGAGACAAGACTCTTCCTCACAGGAGGAAGTAATCAAGACAAGACTCTTCCTCACAGGAGGAAGTAATCGAGACAAGACTCTTCCTCACAGGAGGAAGTAATCGAGATTAGACTCTGCCCCACAGGAGGGACTAATTGAGACAAGATTCCTCCCCACAGGAGAGAGTAATCGAGACAAGTCTCCTCCCCACAGGAGGGAGTAATCAAGACAAGACTCCTCCTCACAGGCGTGAGTAATCGAGACAAGTCTCCTCCCCACTGCAGAGAGTAATTGAGAGAAGACTGCTCCCCACAGGAGCGAGTACTCGAAACAAGACCCTTCCCCACAGGATGGAGTATTCGAGGCAAAACTCTTCCCCCCAGAAAGGTTTAATCGAGACAAGACTCCACCCCACAGGAGGGAGTAATCGAGAGAAGACTCATCCCCGCAGGAGGGAGTAATCGAGACAAGACACCTCCCCACAGGAGCGAATAATGATGACAAGACTCTTCACCACAAGAGGCAGTAATCGAGACAAGATTCTTCCCCACAGGAAGGAGTAATCGAGACAAGATTCCTCGCCAAAGGATGCAGTTCTCGAGACAAGAGTCCTCCCCACAGAAGGGAGTAATCGAGAGAACAATCGTCCTCACAGGAGTAAGTAATCAAGAAAAGATTCTTCCCCACCGGAAGAAGTAATCAAGGCAAGACTCCTCCCCACAGGAGAGAGAAATAGAAACAAGCCTCCTCCCCACAGGAGGGAGTGATCGAGACAAGCCTGTTCCCGAGAGGAGGGAGTGATCATGACAAGACACCTCGCCACAGGAGGGAGTAATCAAGATATGTCTCCTTCCACAGGAAGGAGTAATCGAGACAAGTCTCCTCCCCACATGAAGGAGTAATCAAGACAAGGCTCCTTCGTGCAGGAAGTAGTAATCGAGACAAGATTCTTCCCCTCGGGAGGGAATAATCGAGACAATACTCCTCCCCACAGGAGGGAGTAATCGAGACAAGACTCCACCCCACAGCAGGGAGGAATCGAGACAAGACTCCTCCTCACAGGCAGGAGTAATCGAGACAAGTCTCCTTCCCACAGGAATTAATTATTGAGACAAGACTCTTCCCAACAGGAGGGAGTAATCAAGACAATACTCCACTCCACCGGAAGGATTAATCGAGACAAGGTTCCTCCTCAGAGGCGAGAGTAATCAAGACAAACTCCTCCCCAAAGGAGGGAATAATCGAGACAAGACTCTTCCTCGCAGGAGGAAGTAATCGAGACAAGACTCTTCCTCACAGGAGGAAGTAATCGAGACAAGAAACGTCCCCACAGGATGGAGTATTCGAGGCAAGACTCTTCCCCACACAAAGGTGTAATCGAGACAAGACTTCACCACACAGGAGGGAGTAATCGAGACAAGACTCCTCCCCACAGGAGGGAGTAATCGAGACAAGACTCTTCACCACAGGAGGGAGTAATCGAGACAAGACTCCTCCCCACAGGAGGGAGTAATGATGACAAGTCTCTTCACCACAGGAGGCAGTAATCGAGACAAGACTCATCCCCACAGGAAGGAGTAATCGAGACAAGAGTTCTCCACACAGGATGTTGTAATCGAGACAAGATTCTTCCCCACAGGAAGGAATAATCGAGACAAGACTCCTCCCCACAGGAGCGAGTAATCGAGACATGACTGCTCCCAACAGGAGGGAGTAATCGAGACTAGACTCCTCCCCACAGGAAGGAGTAATCGAGACAAGACTCCTCCTCACAGGAAGGAGTAATCGAGACAAGACTCTGCCTCACAGGTGGGAGTAATCGAGACAAGATTCCTCCCTACAGGAGGGAGTAATCGAAACAAGACTCCTCCACACAGGAGGGAGTAATCGAGACAAGACTGCTCCCCACAGGTGGGTGTAATCAAGACAAGAATCTTCCTCACAGGAGGGAGTAATTGAGAAAGGGTTCTTCCCCACTGGAAAAAGTAATCGAGACAAGACTCCACCCCACAGAAGAGGGAAATTGAGACAAGCCTCCTCCCCACAGGAGGGAGCGATCGAGACAGGACACCTACCAACAGGAAGGAGTAGTCGAGACAAGACTCCTCCCCACAGGAGGGAGTAATTGAGACAAGTATCTTCCTCTCAAGAGCGAGTAATCGAGAAAAGATTCTTCCCCACTGGAAGAAGCAATTGAGACAAGACTCCACCCCACAGGAGAGAGAAATTGAGACAAGCCTCCCCCCACAGGAGGGAGTGATCGAGACAAGACGCCTCCCCACAGGAGGGAGTAATCGAGACAAGAATCTTCCTCACAGGAGGGAGTAATTGAGAAAAGATTCCTCCCCACCAGAAAAAGTAATCGAGACTAGACTCCTCCCCACAGGAGAAAGAAATTCAGACAAGCCTCCTCCCCACAGGAGGGAGTGATCAAGATAAGACTCATCACCACAGGAGGAAGTATTCGAGACAAGAGTCCTCCCCAGGGGAGGGAGTAATCGAGACAAGACTCTTCCCCACAGGAAGCAGTAATCGAGACAAGATGCCTCCCCACAGTAGGGAGAAATCGAGACAAGAAGCATCCCTACATGAGGCGTTTCTCAAGACAAGACTCCTACCCACAGGAGGAAGTAATCGAGACAAGACTCTTCCCCAAAGGAGAGAGCAATCAAGCCATGACTCCTCCCCACAGGAGGGAGTAATCAAGTCAAGACTCCTCCCCACAGCTGGGAGTAATCGAGAAACGACGCTACCCAACAGGATCGAAACAAGACACCTCCCCACAAGAGGGAGTAATCGAGACAAGACTCCTCCCCACAGGGGAGAGTTAGCAAGACCGGACTCCTGCTCACAGGCGGGAGTAATCGAGAAAAGACAAGCCTCCACAAGGAGGAGTAATCAACACAAGATTCTTTCCCACAGGAAATAGTAATTGAGACAAGACTCCTTCCCACAGGAAGTAGTAATGGAGACAGGACTCCTCCCCACAGGAGGGAGTAATCAAGACAAGACTCTTCCCCACAGGAGGGAGTAATCAAGACAATACCCTCCCCACAGGAAGGAGTATTCGAGACAAGACTCCTCCCCACAGGGGAGAGTAATCAAGACCGGACTCCTACTCACAGGCGGGAGTAATCGAGAAAAGATTCCTCCTCAGAGATGGGAGTAATCAAGACAAGACTCTTCACCACAGGAGGAAGTAACTGAGACAAGAGTCCTCCCCACAGGAGGGAGTAATCGAGACAAGACTCTTCCCCACAGGAAGCAGTAATCGAGACAAGACTCCTCCCCACAAGAAGGAGTAATCGAGACAAGGCTCCTTGCCACAGGCAGTAGTAATTGAGAAAAGTCTCCTCCTCACAGGCGGGAGGAATTGAGACAATACTCCTCCCCACAGAAGGGAGTAATCGAGACAACACTCTTCCTCACAGGAGGAAGTAATCGAAACAAGTCTCCTCCCCTCAGGAAGGAATAATCGAGACAAGACTCATTCCCACAGGAAGTATTAATCGAGACAAGACTCTTCTCCACAGGAGGGAGTAATCGAGACAAGACTCCTCCGCACAGGAAGGAGTAATCGAGATAAGTCTCCTCCCCTCAGGAAGGAGTAATCGAGACAAGGCTCTGCCCCTCTGGAATGAGTAATCGAGACAAGGCTCCTCCTCACAGGCGGGAGTAATCGAGGCAAAACTTCTCTGCACAGGAGGGAGTAATCGAGTCAAGACTCTTCCAACAGGAGTGAGTAATCGAGAAAAGACTCTTCCTCACAGGAGGAAGTAATCGAGACAGGAGTCCTCCCCACAGCAGTGAGTAATCGAGACAAGACCCTTCCCCACAGGGAGCAGTAATCGAGAAAAGACAAGCCCCGACAAGAAGGAGTAATCGAGACAATAAACCTTCCCACAGGAAGCGGTAATCGAGACAAGACAGCTCGCCACAGGAAGGAGTAATCAAGACAAGACGCCTTCCCACAGGAAGTAGTAATGGAGACAAGACTCTTCCCCACTGGAGGGAGTAATCGAGACAAGACTCTTCCCCACAGGAGGGAGTAATGGAGACAAGACTTCTCCCCACAGGAAGGAGTAATCGAGACAAGACTCCTCCCCAGAGGAAGCAGTAATTGAGACAAGACTCCTTCCCACAGGAATTAATTATCGAGACAAGACTCTTCCCCACAGGAGGGAGTATTCAAGACAATACTCCACCCCACCGGAAGGATTAATCGAGACAAGGTTCCTCCTCAGAGGCGAGAGTAATCAAGACAAAACTCCTCCCCACAGGAGGGAATAATAGAGACAAGACACTTCCCCACAAGAGTGAGTAATCGAGACAAGACTCTTCCTCACAGGAGGAAGTAATCAAGACAAGACTCTTCCTCACAGGAGGAAGTAATCGAGACAAGACCCTTCCTCACAGGAGGAAGTAATCGAGATAAGACTCTGCCGCACAGGGGGGACTAATTGAGACAAGATTCCTCCCCACAGGAGAGAGTAATCGAGACAAGACTCCTCCCCACAGGAGGGAGTAATCAAGACAAGACTCCTCCTCACAGGCGTGAGTAATCGAGACAAGTCTCCTCCCCACTGCAGAGAGTAATTGAGAGAAGACTGCTCCCCACAGGAGCGAGTACTCGAAACAAGACCCTTCCCCACAGGATGGAGTATTCGAGGCAAAACTCTTCCCCACAGAAAGGTTTAATCGAGACAAGACTCCACCCCACAGGAGGGAGTAATCGAGAGAAGACTCATCCCCACAGGAGGGAGTAATCAAGACAAGACTCCTCCCCACAGGAGCGAATAATGATGACAAGACTCTTCACCACAAGAGGCAGTAATCGAGACAAGCCTCTTCCCCACAGGAAGGAGTAATTGAGACAAGAGTTCTCCACACAGGATGTTGTAATCGAGACAAGATTCTTCCCCACAGGAAGGAGTAATCGAGACAAGGTTCCTCGCCAAAGGATGCAGTTCTCGAGACAAGAGTCCTCCCCACAGAAGGGAGTAATCGAGAGAATAATCGTCCTCACAGGAGTAAGTAATCAAGAAAAGGTTCTTCCCCACCGGAAGAAGTAATCAAAGCAAGGCTCCTCCCCACAGGAGAGAGAAATAGAAACAAGCCTCCTCCCCACAGGAGGGAGTGATCGAGACAAGCCTGTTCCCGAGAGGAGGGAGTGATCGTGACAAGACACATCGCCACAGGAGGGAGTAATCAAGATATGACTCCTCCCCACAGGAAGGAGTAATCGAGACAAGTCTCCTCCCCACATGAAGGAGTAATCAAGACAAGACTCCTTCCCGCAGGAAGTTGTAATCGAGACAAGATTCTTCCCCTCAGGAGGAAGTAATCGAGACAAGACTCCTCCCCACAGGAGGGAGTAATCGAGACAAAACTTCACCCCACAGCAGGGAGGAATCGAGACAAGACTCCTCCTCACAGGCAGGAGTAATCGAGACAAGTCTCCTTCCCACAGGAATTAATTATCGAGACAAGACTCTTCCCAACAGGAGGGAGTAATCAAAACAATACTCCACCCCACCGGAAGGATTAATCGAGACAAGGTTCCTCCTCAGAGGCGAGAGTAATCAAGACAAACTCCTCCCCAAAGGACGGAATAATCGAGACAAGACTCTTCCTCGCAGGAGGAAGTAATCGAGCCAAGACTCTTCCTCACAGGAGGAAGTAATTGAGACAAGAATCGTCCCCACACGATGGAGTATTCGAGGCAAGACTCTTCCCCACACAAAGGTGTAATCGAGACAAGACTTCACCACACAGGAGGGAGTAATCGAGACAAGACTCCTCCCCACAGGAGGGAGTAATCGAGACAAGACTCCTCCCCACAGGAGGGCGTAATGATGACAAGTCTCTTCACCACAGGAGGCAGTAATCGAGACAAGACTCATCCCCACAGGAAGGAGTAATCGAGACAAGAGTTCTCCACACAGGATGTTGTAATCGAGACAAGACTCCTCCTCACAGGAAGGAGTAATCGAGACAAGACTCCTCCTCACAGGAAGGAGTAATCGAGACAAGACTCTGACTCACAGGTGGGAGTAATCGAGACAAAATTCCTCCCTACAGGAGGGAGTAATCGAAACAAGACTCCTCCACACAGGAGGGAGTAATCGAGACAAGACACCTTCCCACAGGAAGCGGTAATCGAGACAAGACAGCTCGTCACAGGAAGGAGTAATCGTGACAAGACGCCTTCCCACAGGAAGTAGTAATGGAGACAAGACTCTTCCCCACTGGAAGGAGTAATCGAGACAAGACTCCTCCCCACAGGAAGCAGTAATCAAGACAAGACTCCTTCCCACAGGAATTAATTATCGAGACAAGGCTCTTCCCCACAGGAGGTAGTAATCGAGACAAGACTCCACCCCACAGCAGGGAGGAATCGAGACAAGACTCCTCCTCACAGGCAGGAGTAATCGAGACAAGTCTCCTTCCCACAGGAATTAATTATCGAGACAAGACTCTTCCCAACAGGAGGGAGTAATCAAGACAATACTCCACCCCACCGGAAGGATTAATCGAGGCAAGGTTCCTCCTCAGAGGCGAGAGTAATCAAGACAAACTCCTCCCCAAAGGAGGGAATAATCGAGACAAGACTCCTCCCCACAAGAGTGAGTAATCGAGACAAGACTCTTCCTCACAGGAGGAAGTAATCGAGACAAGACTCTTCCTCACAGGAGGAAGTAATCGAGACAAGAATCGTCCCCACAGGATGGAGTATTCGAGGCAAGACTCTTCCCCACACAAAGGTGTAATCGAGACAAGACTTCACCACACAGGAGGGAGTAATCGAGACAAGACTCCTCCCCACAGGAGGGAGTAATCGAGTCAAGACTCCACCACAGGAGGGAGTAATCGAGACAAGACTCCTCCCCACAGGAGGGAGTAATGATGACAAGTCTCTTCACCACAGGAGGCAGTAATCGACACAAGACTCATCCCCACAGGAAGGAGTAATCGGGACAAGATGCCTCCCCACAGTAGGGAGAAATCGAGACAAGAAGCATCCCTACATGAGGCGTTTCTCGAGACAAGACTCCTACCCACAGGAGGAAGTAATCGAGACAAGACTCTTCCCCAAAGGAGAGAGCAATCAAGCCATGACTCCGCCCCACAGGAGGGAGTAATCAAGACAAGACTCCTCCCCACAGCTGGGAGTAATCGAGAAACGACGCTACCCAACAGGAGGGAATAATCAAAACAAGACACCTCCCCACAAGAGGGAGTAATCGAGACAAGACTCCTCCCCACAGGAGGGAGTAATCGAGACAAGACTCATCCCCACAGGAAGGAGTAATCGAGACAAGAGTTCTCCACACAGGATGTTGTAATCGAGACAAGATTCTTCCCCACAGGAAGGAGTAATCGAGACAAGACTCCTCCCCACAGGAGGGAGTAATCGAGAAATGACTGCTCCCAACAGGAGGGAGTAATCGAGACTAGACTCCTCCCCACAGGAAGGAGTAATCGAGACAAGACTCCTCCTCACAGGAAGGAGTAATCGAGACAAGACTCTGCCTCACAGGTGGGAGTAATCGAGACAAAATTCCTCCCTACAGGAGGGAGTAATCGAAACAAGACTCCTCCACACAGGAGGGAGTAATCGAGACAAGACTGCTCCCCACAGGTGAGAGTAATCAAGACAAGAATCTTCCTCACAGGAGGGAGTAATTGAGAAAGGGTTCTTCCCCACCGGAAAAAGTAATCGAGACAAGACTCCACCCCACAGGAGAGGGAAATTGAGACAAGCCTCCTCCCCACAGGAGGGAGTGATCGAGACAGGACACCTACCCACAGGAAGGACTAGTCGAGACAAGACTCCTCCCCACAGGAGGGAGTAATTGAGACAAGTATCTTCCTCTCAAGAGCGAGTAATCGAGAAAAGATTCTTCCCCGCTGGAAGAAGCAATTGAGACAAGACTCCACCCCACAGGAGAGAGAAATTGAGACAAGCCTCCCCCCACAGGAGGGAGTGATCGAGACAAGACGCCTCCCCACAGGAGGGAGTAATCGAGACAAGAATCTTCCTCACAGGAGGGAGTAATTGAAAAAGATTCCTCCCCACCAGAAAAAGTAATCGAGACTAGACTCCTCCCCACAGGAGAAAGAAATTCAGACAAGCCTCCTCCCCACAGGAGCGAGTGATCAAGAAAAGACTCATCACCACAGGAGGAAGTATTCGAGACAAGAGTCCTCCCCAGGGGAGGGAGTAATCGAGACAAGACTCTTCCCCACAGGAAGCAGTAATCGAGACAAGGTGCCTCCCCACAGTAGGGAGAAATCGAGACAAGAAGCATCCCTACATGAGGCGTTTCTCAAGACAAGACTCCTACCCACAGGAGGAAGTAATCGAGACAAGACTCTTCCCCAAAGGAGAAAGCAATCAAGCCATGACTCCTCCCCACAGGAGGGAGTAATCAAGACAAGACTCCTCCCCACAGCTGGGAGTAATCGAGAAACGACACTACCCAACAGGAGGGAATAATCAAAACAAGACACCTCCCCACAAGAGGGAGTAATCGAGACAAGACTCCTCCCCACAGGGGAGCGTTAGCAAGACCGGACTCCTACTCACAGGCGGGAGTAATCGAGAAAAGACAAGCCCCCACAAGGAGGAGTAATCGAGACAAGACTCTTTCCCACAGGAAATAGTAATTGAGACATGACTCCTTCCCACAGGAAGTAGTAATGGAGACAGGTCTCCTCCCCACAGGAGGGAGTAATCAAGACAAGACTCTTCCCCACAGGAGGGAGTAATCAAGACAATACCCTCCCCACAGCAAGGAGTATTTGAGACAAGACTCCTCCCCACAGGGGAGAGTAATCAAGATCGGACTCCTACTCACAGGCGGGAGTAATCGAGAAAAGATTCCTCCTCACAGATGGGAGTAATCAAGACAAGACTCTTCACCACAGGAGGAAGTAACTGAGACAAGAGTCCTCCCCACAGGAGTGAGTAATCGAGACAAGACTCTTCCTCACAGGAGGAAGTAATCGAGAGAAGAGTCCTCCCCACAGGAGTGAGTAATCAAGACAAGACCCTTCCCCACAGGGAGCAGTAATCGAGACAAGACAAGCCCCGACAAGGAGGAGTAATCGAGACAAGACACCTTCCCACAGGAAGCGGTAATCGAGACAAGACAGCTCGTCACAGGAAGGAGTAATCGTGACAAGACGCCTTCCCACAGGAAATAGTAATGGAGACAAGACTCTTCCCCACTGGAGGGAGTAATCGAGACAAGACTCCTCCCCACAGGAAGCAGTAATCAAGACAAGACTCCTTCCCACAGGAATTAATTATCGAGACAAGGCTCTTCCCCACAGGAGGTAGTAATCGAGACAAGACTCCACCCCACAGCAGGGAGGAATCGAGACAAGACTCCTCCTCACAGGCAGGAGTAATCGAGACAAGTCTCCTTCCCACAGGAATTAATTATCGAGACAAGACAATCCCCAACAGGAGGGAGTAATCAAGACAATACTCCACCCCACCGGAAGGATTAATCGAGGCAAGGTTCCTCCTCAGAGGCGAGAGTAATCAAGACAAACTCCTCCCCAAAGGAGGAAATAATCGAGACAAGACTCCTCCCCACAAGAGTGAGTAATCGAGACAAGACTCTTCCTCACAGGAGGAAGTAATCGAGACAAGACTCTTCCTCACAGGAGGAAGTAATCGAGACAAGAATCGTCCCCACAGGATGGAGTATTCGAGGCAAGACTCTTCCCCACAGGAAGCAGTAATCGAGACAAGGTGCCTCCCCACAGTAGGGAGAAATCGAGACAAGAAGCATCCCTACATGAGGCGTTTCTCAAGACAAGACTCCTACCCACAGGAGGAAGTAATCGAGACAAGACTCTTCCCCAAAGGAGAAAGCAATCAAGCCATGACTCCTCCCCACAGGAGGGAGTAATCAAGACAAGACTCCTCCCCACAGCTGGGAGTAATCGAGAAACGACACTACCCAACAGGAGGGAATAATCAAAACAAGACACCTCCCCACAAGAGGGAGTAATCGAGACAAGACTCCTCCCCACAGGGGAGCGTTAGCAAGACCGGACTCCTACTCACAGGCGGGAGTAATCGAGAAAAGACAAGCCCCCACAAGGAGGAGTAATCGAGACAAGACTCTTTCCCACAGGAAATAGTAATTGAGACATGACTCCTTCCCACAGGAAGTAGTAATGGAGACAGGTCTCCTCCCCACAGGAGGGAGTAATCAAGACAAGACTCTTCCCCACAGGAGGGAGTAATCAAGACAATACCCTCCCCACAGCAAGGAGTATTTGAGACAAGACTCCTCCCCACAGGGGAGAGTAATCAAGATCGGACTCCTACTCACAGGCGGGAGTAATCGAGAAAAGATTCCTCCTCACAGATGGGAGTAATCAAGACAAGACTCTTCACCACAGGAGGAAGTAACTGAGACAAGAGTCCTCCCCACAGGAGGGAGTAATCGAGACAAGACTCTCCTCCACAGGAAGCAGTAATTGAGACAAGACTCCTCCCCACAAGAAGGAGTAATCGAGACAAGACTCCTTGCCACAGGCAGTAGTAATTGAGAAAAGTCTCCTCCTCACAGGCGGGAGGAATTGAGACAATACTCCTCCCCACAGAAGGGAGTAATCGAGACAACACTCTTCCTCACAGGAGGAAGTAATCGAAACAAGTCTCCTCCCCTCAGGAAGGAATAATCGAGACAAGACTCATTCCCACAGGAAGTAGTAATCGAGACAAGATTCTTCTCCACAGGAGGGAGTAATCGAGACAAGACTACTCCGCACAGGAAGGAGTAATCGAGATAAGTCTCCTCCCCTCAGGAAGGAGTAATCGAGACAAGGCTCTGCCCCGCCGGAAGGAGTAATCGAGACAAGACTCCTCCTCACAGGCGGGAGTAATCGAGGCAAAACTTCTCTGCACAGGAGGGAGTAATCGAGTCAAGACTCTTCCCCACAGGAGTGAGTAATCGAGACAAGACTCTTCCTCACAGGAGGAAGTAATCGAGAGAAGAGTCCTCCCCACAGGAGTGAGTAATCAAGACAAGACCCTTCCCCACAGGGAGCAGTAATCGAGACAAGACAAGCCCCGACAAGGAGGAGTAATCGAGACAAGACACCTTCCCACAGGAAGCGGTAATCGAGACAAGACAGCTCGTCACAGGAAGGAGTAATCGTGACAAGACGCCTTCCCACAGGAAGTAGTAATGGAGACAAGACTCTTCCCCACTGGAGGGAGTAATCGAGACAAGACTCCTCCCCACAGGAAGCAGTAATCAAGACAAGACTCCTTCCCACAGGAATTAATTATCGAGACAAGGCTCTTCCCCACAGGAGGTAGTAATCGAGACAAGACTCCACCCCACAGCAGGGAGGAATCGAGACAAGACTCCTCCTCACAGGCAGGAGTAATCGAGACAAGTCTCCTTCCCACAGGAATTAATTATCGAGACAAGACAATCCCCAACAGGAGGGAGTAATCAAGACAATACTCCACCCCACCGGAAGGATTAATCGAGGCAAGGTTCCTCCTCAGAGGCGAGAGTAATCAAGACAAACTCCTCCCCAAAGGAGGGAATAATCGAGACAAGACTCCTCCCCACAAGAGTGAGTAATCGAGACAAGACTCTTCCTCACAGGAGGAAGTAATCGAGACAAGACTCTTCCTCACAGGAGGAAGTAATCGAGACAAGAATCGTCCCCACAGGATGGAGTATTCGAGGCAAGACTCTTCCGCACACAAAGGTGTAATCGAGACAAGACTTCACCACACAGGAGGGAGTAATCGAAACAAGACACCTCCCCACAGGAGGGAGTAATCGAGTCAAGACTCCACCACAGGAGGGAGTAATCGAGACAAGACTCCTCCCCACAGGAGGGAGTAATGATGACAAGTCTCTTCACCACAGGAGGCAGTAATCGACACAAGACTCATCCCCACAGGAAGGAGTAATCGAGACAAGATGCCTCCCCACAGTAGGGAGAAATCGAGACAAGAAGCATCCCTACATGAGGCGTTTCTCGAGACAAGACCCCTACCCACAGGAGGAAGTAATCGAGACAAGACTCTTCCCCAAAGGAGAGAGCAATCAAGCCATGACTCCTCCCCACAGGAGGGAGTAATCAAGACAAGACTCCTCCCCACAGCTGGGAGTAATCGAGAAACGACGCTACCCAACAGGAGGGAATAATCAAAACAAGACACCTCCCCACAAGAGGGAGTAATCGAGACAAGACTCCTCCCCACAGGAGGGAGTAATCGAGACAAGACTCTTCCCCACAGGAAGCAGTAATCGAGACAAGACTCCTCCCCACAAGAAGGAATAATCGAGACAAGACTCCTTGCCACAGGCAGTAGTAATTGAGAAAAGTCTCCTCCCCACAGGAGGGAGTAATCGAGAAAACACTCTTCCTCACAGGAGGAAGTAATCGAGACAAGACTCCTCCCCTCAGGAAGGAATAATCGAGACAAGACTCATTCCCACAGGAAGTAGTAATCGAGACAAGACTCTTCTCCACAGGAGGGAGTAATCGAGACAACACTCCTCCCCACAGGAGGGAGTAATCGAGACAAGACTCCTCCGCACAGGAAGGAGTAATCGAGATAAGTCTCCTCCCCTCAGGAAGGAGTAATCGAGACAATGCTCTGCCCCGCCGGAAGGAGTAATCGAGACAAGACTCCTCCTCACAGGCGGGAGTAATCGAGGCAAAACTTCTCTGCACAGGAGGGAGTAATCGAGTCAAGACTCTTCCCCACAGGAGTGAGTAATCGAGACAAGACTCTTCCTCACAGGAGGAAGTAATCGGGAGAAGAGTCCTCCCCACAGGAGTGAGTAATCGAGACAAGACCCTTCCCCACAGGGAGCAGTAATCGAGACAAGACAATCCCCGACAAGGAGGAGTAATCGAGACAAGACACCTTCCCACAGGAAGCGGTAATCGAGACAAGACAGCTCGCCACAGGAAGGAGTAATCATGACAAGACGCCTTCCCACATGAAGTAGTAATGGAGACAAGACTCTTCCCCACTGGAGGGAGTAATCGAGACAAGACTCTTCCCCACAGGAGGGAGTAATCGAGACAAGACTCCTCCCCACAGGAAGGAGTAATCGAGACAAGACTCCTCCCCACAGGAAGCAGTAATCGAGACAAGACTCCTTCCCACAGGAATTAATTATCGAGACAAGGCTCTTCCCCACAGGAGGGAGTATTCAAGACAATACTCCACCCCACCGGAAGGATTTATCGAGATAAGGTTCCTCCTCAGAGGCGAGAGTAATCAAGACAAAACTCCTCCCCACAGGAGGGAATAATCGAGACAAGACACTTCCCCACAAGAGTGAGTAATCGAGACAAGACTCTTCCTCACAGGAGGAAGTAATCGAGACGAGACTCTTCCTCACAGGAGGAAGTAATCGAGACAAGATTCCTCCCCACAGGAGAGAGTAATCGAGACAAGACTCCTCCCCACAGGAGTGAGTAATCGAGACAAGTCTCCTCCACACTGCAGAGAGTAATCGAGAGAAGAATGCTCCCCACAGGAGCAAGTACTCGAGACAAGACCCTTCCCCACAGGATGGAGTATTCGAGGCAAAACTCTTCCCCACAGAGACAAGATTCCTCCACACTGCAGAGAGTAATCGAGACAAGACTCCACACCACAGGAGGGAGTAATCGAGAGAAGACTCCTCCCCACAGGAGGGAAGAATCGAGTCAACACTCTTCCTCACAGGAGGAAGTAATCGAGACAAGACTACTCCCCTCAGGAAGGAATAATCGAGACAAGACTCATTCCCACAGGAAGTAGTAATCGAGACAAGACTCTTCTCCACAGGAGGGAGTAATCGAGACAACACTTCTCCCCACAGGAGGGAGTAATCGAGACAATGCTCCTCCGCACAGGAAGGAGTAATTGAGATAGGTCTCCTCCCCTCAGGAAGGAGTAATCGAGACAAGGCTCTGCCCCGCCGGAAGGAGTAATCGAGACAAGACTCCTCCTCACAGGCGGGAGTAATCGAGGCAAAACTTCTCTGCACAGGAGGGAGTAATTGAGTCAAGACTCTTCCCCACAGGAGTGAGTAATCTAGACAAGACTCTTCCTCACAGGAGGAAGTAATCGAGAGAAGAGCCCTCCCCACAGGAGTGAGTAATCGAGACAAGACCCTTCCCCACAGGGAGCAGTAATCGAGACAAGACAAGCCCCGACAAGGAGGAGTAATCGAGACAAGACACCTTCCCACAGGAAGGAGTAATCGAGACAAGACTCCGCCCCACAGGAAGCAGTAATTGAGACAAGGCTGCTTCCCACAGGAATTAATTATCGAGACAAGGCTCTTCCCCACTGGAGGGAGTATTCAAGACAATACTCCACCCCACCGGAAGGATTAATCGAGATAAGGTTCCTCCTCAGAGGCGAGAGTAATCAAGACAAAACTCCTCCCCACAGGAGGGAATAATCGAGACAAGACACTTCCCCACAAGAGTGAGCAATCGAGACAAGACTCTTCCTCACAGGAGGAAGTAATCGAGACAAGACTCTTCCTCACAGGAGGAAGTAATCGAGACAAGACTCTTCCTCATAGGAGGAAGTAATCGAGATAAGACTCTGCCCCACAGGAGGGACTAATCGAGACAAGGCTCCTCCCGACAGGAGAGAGTAATTGAGACAAGATTCCTCCCCACAGGAGAGAGTAATCGAGACAAGACTCCTCCCCACAGGAGGGAGTAATCAAGACAAGATTCCTCATAGGCGTGAGTAATCGAGACAAGTCTCCTCCCCACTGCAGAGAGTAATCGAGAGAAGAATGCTCCCCACAGGAGCGAGTACTCGAGACAAGACCCTTCCCCACAGGATGGAGTATTCGAGGCAAAACTCTTCCCCACAGAAAGGTGTAATCGAGACAAGACTCCACCCCACAGGAGGGAGTAATCGAGAGAAGACTCCTCCCCACAGGAGGGAGTAATCGAGACAAGACTCCTCCCCACAGGAGGGAATAATGATGACAAGACTCTTCACCACAGGAGGCAGTAATCGAGACAAGCCTCTTCCCCACAGGAAGGACTCATTGAGACAAGAGTTCTCCACACAGGATGTTGTAATCGAGACAAGATTCTTCCCCACAGGAAGGAGTAATCGAGACAAGACTCCTCGCCAAAGGATGCAGTTCTCGAGACAAGAGTCCTCCCCACAGAAGGGAGTAATCGAGAGAACAATCGTCCTCACAGGAGTAAGTAATCGAGAAAAGATTCTTCCCCACCGGAAGAAGTAATCAAGGCAAGACTCCTTCCCACAGGAGAGAGAAATAGAGACAAGCCTCCTCCCCACAGGAGGGAGTGATCGAGACAAGCCTGTTCCCCAGAGGAGGGAGTGATCGTGACAAGACACCTCGCCACAGGAGGGAGTAATCGAGACAAGTCTCCTCCCCACATGAAGGAGTAATCAAGACAAGACTCCTTCCTGCAGGAAGTAGTAATCGAGACAAGACTCTTCCCCTCGGGAGGGAGTAATCGAGACAAGACTCCTCCCCACAGGAGGGAGTAATCGAGACAAGACTCCACCCCACAGGAGGGAGGAATCGAGACAAGACTCCTCCTCACAGGCAGGAGTAATCGAGACAAGTCTCCTTCCCACAGGAATTAATTATCGAGACAAGACTCTTCTCAACAGGAGGGAGTAATCAAAACAATACTCCACCCCACCGGAAGGATTAATCGAGACAAAGTTCCTCCTCAGAGGCGAGAGTAATCAAGACAAACTCCTCCCCACAGGAGGGAATAATCGAGACAAGACTCCTCCCCACAAGAGTGAGTAATCGAGACAAGACGCTTCCTCACAGGAGGAAGTAATCGAGACAAGACTCTTCCTCACAGGAGGAAGTAATCAAGACAAGACTCATCCTCACAGGAGGAAGTAATCGAGACAAGACTCTGCCCCACAGGAGGGACTAATCGAGACAAGGCTCCTCCCCACAGGAGAGCGTAATCGAGACAAGACTCCTCCCCACAGGAGAGAGTAATCGAGACAAGACTCCTCCCCATAGGATGGTGTAATTGAGACAAGACTCCTCCTCACAGGCTCGAGTAATCGAGACAAGTCTCCTCCCCACAGCAGAGTGTAATCGAGAGAAGACTGCTCCCCACAGGAGGGAGTACTCAAGAAAAGACCCTTCCCCACAGGATGGAGTATTCGAGGCAAAACTCTTCCCCACAGAAAGGTGTAATCGAGACAAGACTCCTACCCACAGGAGGGAGTAATCGAGACAAGACTCCACCCCACAGGAGGGAGTAATGATGACAAGACTCTTCACCACAGGAGGCAGTAATCGAGACAAGACTCTTCCCCACAGGAAGGAGTAATTGAGACAAGTGTTCTCCACACAGGATGTTGTAATTGAGACAAGATTCTTCACCACTGGAAGGAGTAATCGAGACAAGACTCCTTGCCAAAGGATGCAGTACTCGAGACAAGAGTCCTCCCCACACAAGGGAGTAATCGAGAGAACAATCATCCTCGCAGGGCTGAGTAATCGAGAAAAGATTCTTCCCCACCGGAAGACGTAATCGAGACAAGACTCCTCCCCACAAGAGAGAGAAATTGAGACAAGCCTCCTCCCCACAGGAGGGAGTGATCGAGACAAGCCTGTTCCCCAGAGGAGGGAGTGATCGTGACAAGGTTCCTCACCACAGGAGCGAGTAATCAAGACAAGACAAGACTCCTCCCCACAGGAAGGAGTAATCGAGCCAAGTCTCCTCCCCACATGAAGGAGTAATCAAGACAAAACTCCTTCCCGCAGGAAGTAGTAATCGAGACAAGACTCTTCCCCTCGGGAGGGAGTAATTGAGACAAGACTCCTCCCCACAGGAGGGAGTAATCGAGACAAGACTCCACACCACAGGAGGGAGGAATCGAGACAAGACTCCTCCTCACAGGCGGGAGTAATCGAGACAAGTCTCTGTTAGATCCGTGTGTTAATGGAGACACGGAATGCAGGAGTGGATTTAACAAGTGTTTACTGAACAAAGTCTGGAGGTGAACTAACTGCACAAGACGCTATACAGGCTTATATACCCGAGTGGTCACTACTGGTACTACAGTACACAGGGGCTTCAAAAACATAGTTCCTCTTAAAGGTACATACACTACAATTCCTCCCCTTTTAGATAAATAGTACATAACATTTTAAGTAATCATTAAATAACATTTTTACAAGAACAATAATCTACACATTTGCTGAAGTTAATCAATTACAAATTCAGTCTCTCTGGAGGCTTCCTGACTCGGTCCGGACAACGCCTCGGTGGTGTAGTAGGTTCTTTCCGCAAGGTCGATTCGGCTTCAATACCAGTGTCGGGTTCATCTGGTTCCAGTATCACCGGATCGGAGGTAGATACTATGGGTATCTCTGCTTCATCACTAGGCGTAGAGAGTTGTGGTGTAGGTTGTCCTTTTTCAGATGACTCTATGATCTGGTCAGCATGGCGCCTTATTATGCTTTCTCCAATGTCTACGGTATACATCAGCGGTCCTAGTCGTGTGCAAATAGTTCCAGGCTGCCATTTCTCGGTACGGTAGTCCCGGGCCAAAACTGGTTGACCTATCTGGAAGGTTCTAGTTGGCCTTTCATTCATGCTTTGAAATTGCCAGTTCTCTACGTCCCTTCTGACGTTTGGCTTGACCAAATCCAGCCGGCATCTTAGTCTTCTATTGAAAAGCATCATGGCGGGGGTTTGGTTTGTAACCACATGTGTTGCATTCCTGTACGCAAACAAGAAGTTATCTACCTTATGTTGTAGATTTATGTCTTCATTACCCATGGCCTTTATGGCCTTCTTGAAGGTCTGGACAAACCTTTCAGCTAATCCATTTGTGGCGGGATGGTATGGGGCGGACGTGTAGTGCTTAACCCCATTGTGATTTAAGAACTTCCTGAATTCTTCAGATAAAAATTGCGGTCCATTATCAGAACAGATCTGTTCAGCCAGCCCATTCCTGGCAAATATGGTCCTTAATACTGTGATGGTTTTTTCCGTGGTGGTGGAGGACATCTTTATTACCTCTGGCCACTTAGAGTGTGCATCCACCGCGATTAAGAACATTGAGTCCATAAATGGACCAGCAAAGTCGATATGTACCCTTTGCCATGGAGATGAGGGCCACTCCCATGGATGTAGAGGGGCTTGTGGTGGGGCGTTTTGGACCTTCTGGCATCCTAGACAGCTCTTGGTCATTTCTTCGATGTCTCCATCGATACCTGGCCACCACACAAACGCTCTGGCTAAGTTCTTCATTTTGACTCCACCCAGATGCCCCTCGTGAAGCTCCTTTAGCACTTTATCCTTGAGTTTGGGTGGAATCACCACTCTGGATCCACACATCAAGGTTCCCCGGCACACTGACAGCTGTTCTCTTCTTTGCGAGAATGCTTTCAACAGTGGTTCGCCATGTGCTGGCCATCCCTTCACCGTTAAATCGTAGACTCGTGAGAGAGTCGGGTCATTTCTCGTTTCCTTTTCAATGGTAGAATTTGTCACCGGTAGACATTCCACTATGGTCGAGTGGAACATCTCCACTGGGTCAACTGTAGGTGCCTCTTCTACCATTGGCAACAGTAGGCACGATAACCCATCAGCATTCCCATGCTGTTTTGTTCCTTTGTATTCTATGTCATATTGGTGTGCCCCTAGGAAAAGGGACCACCTCTGTAGCCTTTGCGCTGTCATAATGGGAACGCCCTTTTTAGGGTTGAATATGGAGACGAGGGGTTGATGGTCAGTCAACAAGGTAAATTTTTGTCCGTGTAGGTAATGGTTGAATTTCTTCAAACCCCACACCAGGCTGAGTGCCTCCCTGTCGATCTGGGCATAGTTGCACTCAGCTGAGTTCAATGAGCGTGACGCAAAAGCTATCAGCCGCTCTGAGCCATCAGGGAATCTATGTGATAATACCACTCCCACGCCGTAAGGGGATGCATCGCACGCCAGTCTGATTGGCAGTGATGGGTTGTAATGAGCCAATACTTCCCTGGACGTGATCAAGCCTTTGCATTTATGGAAGGCACGTTTACAGTCTTCGCTCCATTTCCAAACTACTCCCATTTATAGCAGTGCATTAAGAGGGTGCAGAACCATTGACAAGTTCGGCAAAAATTTATGATAGTAATTTATTAATCCCAGGAACGACCTCAATTGTGAGACATTTTCAGGCGCGGGGGCATTTACGACCGCTTCAATTTTTTCAGGTGACTTATGCAACCCTTCTTCGTTAATGACATGGCCACAATATGATATTTGTTTCTGGAAAAATTCGCACTTGGGGCGATTTGCTCATAGGCCCCGTTCTCTCAGCCTCGTGAGCACCTGCTCCAAGTTGGCAAGGTGCTCGTTGTCATTTTCTCCTGTTACAAGGATGTCGTCTAGGTAGCATTGAGTCCCCGGAATCCCTTGCAGGACTTGCTCCATAGCTCTTTGCCAGATAGCCGGAGCTGATGCCACTCCGAAAACCAGTCGATTGTACTGGTGCAGGCCTTTGTGTGTGTTTATCGTGAGATACTTTTTAGAGGCCTCCTCAACCTCCATCTGTAGATATGCCTGTGCTAAATCAATTTTGGTGAAACGTTTCCCTCCGGATAGTGAGGCGAAAATATCTTCTATCCTCGGAAGAGGATACTGTACCATGTGAAGAACCGGGTTTACAGTCACCTTGAAGTCCCCACAGATGCGAATTTTTCTCTGTTCTTCAGATTTATCATTATTCAACATTTTCTTCATGACCGGGATGATGGGTGTTGCCCACTCACCCCAATCTACCTTGGATAACACGCCTGCTTTTTCCAAATTCTCCAGCTCTGCCTCGACGGCTGGACGAATTGCGTATGGCACTGGCCGTGCCTTAAAAAACTTGGGAATTGCCGCATCTTCCACTTGTATTGAGGTGGTGGCGCCTTTCAGGGTTCCTAGTTCCTGTTGAAACATTTCTTTGGCGTTAGCCAAGATTTCTTTTAATCACCCAGGTATGACGTCATCATCATTTTTTTTCTTACTGGTCACCGTCAGTGCCTGAATGGAGTGCCACTCTAAATGTATCATTCTGATCCATTCACGTCCCAACAACGGTGGACCACCATTGATGTAAGAAAAAGGAGGCTTACCATCAAGTAACTTTAAAGTAAGCTTTAAGTAACTTATAAACACACTATATACAAGAGAGGTCTTTACCATGCCTCTGGTAGAAGCCTCTTACAATACTGAACAGACCAGTATTTATACCAGTCCAACAGGAAGTGACACATGACAGGAAGTGAGGTATGTACACAGTTCATAGTTCATAGTTCACAGTTCACAGGAAGTGATGACATAACTTCCCGGAAGTTATTATTTTTATCACAACCATCTTGCAGAACGTATAAATACAACTTCTGTATTTCCTTGCCGTTGTATACAACAGGCACCCTTATTTTCCCTCTGGGGTATCCTTTCTGCCCCGTATATGTCTTCAAGATAATGGATGTGTCTTTCAAAGGTATATGTGGAAATAGCCGCTCATAATCCCGTCGACTCATGATGGTCAGAGCTGATCCTGTATCTAGCTCCATTTTGACTGGGGACCCCGCTATCGTGAGGGTAACCCGAATGGTCTGGTAATCTTCTTTGGCAATTACATTATGTAATTTGAGACAGCTTAGTCTCTTGTTTCCGGAGTCACTATCGCTCTTCTGGTCTTTGGAGCTACTGTCCATCATCATTTGTACCTTTATGTACTTTTCCTTAATGACCTTTTTACTGTCAGTGGATTTTTTTCCAGATCTGCATACACGTGCAATGTGTCCCATCTTTCCGCATTGCCTGCATGCTTTGTCCTTGAACCAGCAGTCCTTCTGCTCATGGGTGGATCTGCCGCAGCGATAACATCTCTCGAAATCCCATGTCATTTCATGGGTGCCGAAGTCCTGTGGCTTTTGCTGTATCTCTGCAGCTCCTCTTGCTGCTGCTTCGTATGATACAGCCACACTGAAAGCCTTGTCCAGTGTCAAATCTTTCTCAGAAAGTAGTCTTTTCTGTGTTCCTTTGCTTAGGAGACCGCAGACGAATTTGTCTCGTAGAGAATCTGCCAGCCCTGCCCCGAATTGGCAGTGCTTTGACAGTTTTCGTAATTCGGTGAGGCAATCAGCGTTACTTTCATTCTTGTGCTGATTCCTCCTGAAGAATTTGAATCGTTCCGCTATCAGCAGCGGTGTTGGGTTTAAGTGCTCCTGTAAGGTATCAACAATCTCCTTAAAATTCTTGTCCATCGGTTTGGCTGGAGTGATCAAGTTTTGTAACAGCCCGTATTTCCTTGCGCCCATCAGATTTAGAAGTACCGATGCCTTTTTATCATCCGCTACTTCATTCGCCTTGCAATATACCTCCACTCTTTCCATATATGTGGTCCAATCCTCTATATCACTATCGAAAGCAGTAATATTGCCAGTCTTCGGCATCCTGAAGATCCAAAATGGCGCCTCCCGTGCATTTCCTTCTTCCCCGCCAAGTCAAAATGGCGCCTCCCGCGCTTTCCCACCGCTGCTGCCAATGCTGTTCTCCGCGGTTCCCGTTGCGACCTGCAGTTTTTCGCGGTATTTCTAATTTTTTTTAATATATATCTTTTAAATAATGTCTCCGTTACTTCAAGAGCCGTTCCCGTCGTGGAGCGGACCCTCTGCGACTTTCCCCTCCCTCTGCTCGGTCCGAACGCCGACATGCTTTGCAGCACTGGCCGCCTCCTGAGTGTTCCACCCTCTGTCTCTCTTTGCTTCTGCTTTCCGACTCGCTGCCCGGCCCCGCTGCAGAGCCACCCGATCGAGCCCCAGCCCGCCGCAGCCCAGGAACGATCAGTGCACTACCTGCCACCAGCCCATTTAGCTGGTGAAACCACAGTTTTTTTTCTTGCTTCTAGCTTCGACCTTCGTCTGAGGAATCGATCTCCTTGAGGTGCTGCCGAATTGCAGGTAAGTTCGTTTCTAACTCGTCGCCACTGTTAGATCCATGTGTTAATGGAGACACGGAATGCAGGAGTTGATTTAACAAGTGTTTACTGAACAAAGTCTGGAGGTGAACTAACTACACAAGACGCTATACAGGCTTAAATACCTGAGTGGTCACTACTGGTACTACAGTACACAGAGGCTTCAAAAACATAGTTCCTCTTAAAGGTACACACACTACAGACTCTTCACTACAGGAGAGAGTAATCAAGAGAAGACTGCTCCCCACAGGAGGGATTAATCAAGACAAGACTCCTCCCCACAGAAAGGTGTAATCGAGTCAAGACTCCACCCCACAGGAGGGAGTAATCAAGGGAAGAATCCTCCCCACAGGAGGGTGTAATCAAGACAAGACTCTTCACCACAGGAGGGAGTAATCGAGACAAGACCCCGCCCCACAGGAGGGAGTAATTATGACAAGACACTTCACCACAGGAGGAAGTAATCAAGACAAGACTGCGCCCCACAGGAGGGAGTAATCGAGACGAGACTTTCCTCACAGGATGGAGCAATCAAGACAAGACACCTCCCCACAGGATGGAGTAATCGAGAGAAGACTCCTGCCCACAGGTGGGTGTAATCGTGACAAGACACCTCCCCACAGGAAGGAGTAATCGAGACAAGCATTCTCCACAAAAGAGGCAGTACTCGAGACAAGACACCTCCCCACAGGAGGGAGTAATCAAGACAAGACTCTTCCCCACAGGAGGCAGTACTTGAGACGAGACTCCACCCCACAGGAGGAAGTAATTGAGACAAGACTCCTCCCCACAGGAGAGTGTAATCAAGACAAGACTCCACCCCACAGGGGAGGGTAATCAAGACTGGACTCCAACTCAAAGGCGGGGATAATCGAGACAAGATTCCTCTGATGTGCCTCAATAATTCCGAGACTCGATGTTAGCGAAAGAAAACAAGGCTTTTATTAACTTAGAAGGTAACACGTAGTGGAGAGAGGTATCTTCCATCCGGAGGGCTGTAGTACTGGATATGAGGCCAGACTGAGCTTGCTTTCATAGGGGCCAGGTATGGGCGGAGCCCTACAAACAACACATTCCAATATACAATACAATGGTGAGGAAACGGAACTGGGGGAAGGGAAATGAAACTGAAACCGACCACAGTCACATGCAGTGATGAATGGAATATTTCATCACATTCACCCCTTCTATAGATTTAGTCTGTTCGGGGGTTTGATAGTCCTCTGCGACCGACGTGGCTGCTGCGGTGCCGCGAGTGTCGGCTGGGTGTCCCCGGTAGCCTCCTGGGTCTCTGCCAGGGGTGCCGCCAGGGTTGTTGAAGGGGTAGTTGGTGGGGGTGCCGTTGGTCGATGTTCTTCTGGGGGTGATGAAAGAGTAGTGGGTGGGTAAGAGTTGCTGCGATCGTTGTCGCAGCTATCGCCGTGGTTGTTGTCGTTACCGGCAGGGGCGATGTCTTTTATGGACACGGTGTCCTCCCTTCCGTTGGCGTGCCAGACATATGCGTATTGGGGGTTGGCGTGGAGTAGGTACACTGGCTCCACGAGAGGGTCTGTCTTGTGGCCCCTCACATGCCTTCACACGAATACCGGACCTGGGGTGGAGAGCCATGACAGCATGGTAATGCCTGAGGTGGATTTCCGGGGAAAGACAAACATTCGTTCATGAGGCGTGGCATTAGTGGCAGTACACAATAGCGACCGTATCGAATGGAGCACATCCGAGAGGACTTCCTGCCAGCGGGAGATAGGGAGGCCCTTGGTCCTTAGAGCTAGAGTGACTGCTTTCCATACTGTCCCGTTCTCTCGCTCCACTTGGCCGTTACCCCGGGGGTTGTAGCTGGTGGTACGGCTCATGGCGATCCCCCTGGACAGCATGTACTGGCGTAGCTCTTCACTCATGAAGGACGACCCCCTATCCGTATGGATGTAGCTCGGCATACCGAACAGGCAGAACAGGCTGATGAGGCATTTAATGACCATGGCGCTGGTCATGTCTGGGCAGGGGAAGGCGAATGGGAACCGGGAGTATTCGTCCACAATGTTCAGGAAGTAAACATTGCGGTCGACGGACGGGAGGGGGCCCTTGAAATCTAAGCTGAGGTGCTCAAAGGGCCATGTAGCTTTGATTAAGTGGGCTCTATCTGGGCGGTAGAACCGAGGCTTGCACTCAGCGCAAGTGCGGCAGTTCCTGGTCAGAGACCGAACTTCCTCAATCGAGTAGGGTAAGTTACGAGACTTTATGAAGTGGAACAGCCGCGTGACCCCTGGGTGGCAGAGGTCGTTGTGGAGGGTCTGTAGCCGATCCCCGGTGGCGCTGGCACACATCCCTCGTGAGAGGGCGTCAGGGGATTCGTTAAGGGCCCCTGGCCGGTAAATGATGTCATACTCGAAGGTGGAGAACTCGATCCGCCACCTAAGAAGCTTATCATTTTTAATCTTCCCCCTCTGTTTATTATTGAACATAAACGCTACCGACCGCTGGTCGGTAAGTCAGGTGAAGCGTTTGCCGGCTAGGTAGTGGTGCCAGTGGCGCACTGCCTCCACGATGGCTTGGGCCTCCTTTTCCACGGAGGAGTGTCTGATCTCGGGCCCTTGGAGGGTCCTCGAGAAGAAAGCTACGGGCCGCCCCACCTGGTTGAGGGTGGCCGCCAAGGCGAAGTCAGACGCATCACTTTCCACTTGAAATGGAGTGTTCTCGTCCACTGCCTGTAGCGTGGCCCGCTCAATATCCTGCTTAATGCTTTTGAAGGCGGCGTGGGCCTCAGCAGAGAGCGGAAAAGAGGATGCTTTCAAGAGGGGGTGGGCTTTGTCGGAGTAGTTGGGGACCCATTGGGAATAATAAGAAAATAACCCCAGGCACCTTTTCAGGGCTTTGGGAGTGTTGGGCAGGGGCAGCTCCCGTAGGGGGCGCAATCGGTCGGGGTCTGTTCCGATTTCCCCATTCTCCACCACGCTGCCTAGTATGCAGAGGCGCATGGTGTTGAAAACGCACTTGTCCTCGTTGTAGGTGAGGTTGAGTTTTTGTGCGGTTTCCAGGAACCTCTCGAGGTTCGAGTCGTGATCCTGCTGGTTGTGACCGCAGATGGTGATGTTGCCGAGGTAGGGGAAGGTTGCCTGCAAGTGGTGGCCATCGACCATGTGGTCCATCTCCCTCTGGAAGACCGAGACCCCATTCGTCACCCCAAAGGGGACTCTGAGGAATTGGTAGAGGCGTCCGTTCGCCTCGAAGGCGGTGTACGGGCGGTCCTCTGGTCTGATAGGGAGCTGGTGGTACGCTGACTTAAGGTCGATGGTGGAGAACACCCGGTATTGGGCGATTTGGTTCACCATTTCTGATATGCGGGGTAGCGGGTAGGCGTCTAGTTGGGTGTACCTGTTGATCATTTGGCAAAGTCGATCACCATCCGTTTCTTCTCGCTACCCCTTACCACTACCACTTGGGCATGCCACGGGCTGTTGCTGCGTTCAATAATGCGCTCTTTCAGGAGCCTGTCTACCTCGGTCGCAATAAACCGCCTGTCCTCCCAGCTGTACCTCCTGCTTTTGGTCGCTATTGGCCGGCAGTTAGGGGTAAGGTTCGCGAATAGCGAAGGCGGCTTTACCTTCAGGGTAGCCAGACCGCACACTGTGAGGGGCGGCTGGGACACACCGTACTTGAGCGTGATGCTTTGGTGGTTGCACTGGAAATCCAGGCCCAAGATCACGCTCGCGCATAGATTCTTCATGATTAATACTTTAAAATTATCATATACAGTTCCGTTAACGGACAATTGTACCGTGCAGTAACCCAGAATGGTCGATGTCTGGGTTTTATCAGCCATAGGGATGGTACCCTGAGTAGGGACCACCTTTAGGGAGAGTTGTTGTGCCAGTTCAGGGTGGATAAAACTCTCCGTGCTTCCACTGTCAATTAAACATTTAACCCTGCACCCGTTTACCTCGATGTCCACCATTGATTTGGACAGCGGGTGCGGCCTGGTCTTGTCCACTGTGACCGATGCCACTGTAGGGCCCTGATCGAGACAAGATGGCGTCCACGCTGTCCGCTCATAAGATGGCGGACCCCACGAGGTCGGGCAAGATGGCGTCCAAGATGGCCGCTCCCACGGCGCGCACGCGGCGGTGGCGGGTTTTCCGGCGGTTGGTTTTCCGGCGGGGTTCCCTCTGCACACCTTCCCGAAATGCCCCTTCTTACCGCACTTAAAGCAGGTGGTGCCTTTCACCGGGCACAGGTTTCTGGTGTGCTTTGGCTGCCCGCAGAAGTAGCAGTTGGGTCCCCGATGCGTCGCGGCTGTCGTAGGGCTTCTGGGGGGAGAGCGGGGCCCCGACGGTGTCGGGCTGCCAGGCGGGGAAGATGCCTTCCAAGATGGCGGCGCCCTTGGTGCACATGTGGCGGCGTGGACGGCGCGGGCTGAAGAGTAGGCGTCCGAGTTTCTCTGGGCCACATCCAGGGATCGCGCGGTGTCTGCAGCCTGTTTCAGGTCCAATCCCGTTTTTTCCAGCAGTCTTTGCCGGATGTAAGTGGAGCTGAGGCCTGTGATAAAGGCATCGCGAACAAGCTCGTCAGTGTACACTGCGGCTTTTACATCTCGGCACTTGCAGTCTTTGCCAAGCATTTTCAGGGTGCCTAGGAACTCCTCCACCGATTCCCCAGGTCGCTGTGCGCGAGTAGCGAGCAGATGCCTAGCATATACCTCATTCGTAGGCTGCTGGTAATGTGCCTTTAAGATGTCGCAGGCGGCCAGGTATGTGTCGGCATCTTGGATGAGGGGGTAAACCCGGTGGCTTACCCAATTCCGCAGAATTCCGAGTTTCATACTCGCAGCATCCGTAGCGTCTTTGACAGCTGCGGAATTGTCCAGGAAGAATTCCATACACATAAAACAGTGTCCGAAGCGTGCTGATGCGTCCGGAGCATGCTGATCCAAATCCAACCATTCGGGTTACAGGAGTTGATCCAATGTGTTGAAAAATAAGTTAATAAAATTGATGTGCCTCAATAATTCTGAGACTCGATGTTAGCGAAAGAAAACAAGGCTTTTATTAACTTAGAAGGTAACACGTAGTGGGGAGAGGTATCTTCCATCCGGAGGGCTGCAGTACTGGATATGAGGCCAGACTGAGCTTGCTTACATAGGGGCCAGGTATGGGCGGAGCCCTACACACAACACATTCCAATATACAATACAATGGTGAGGAAACGGAACTGGGGGAAGGGAAATGAAACTGAAACCGACCACAGTCACAGGCAGTGATGAATGGAATATTTCATCACATCCTCCTCACAGGTGGGAGTAATCAAGACAAGACTCCGCCCCACAGGAGAGAGTAATCAAGACAAGACTCCTCCCGACAGGAGAGAGTAACCGAGACAGGACCCTTCCCCACAGGGGAGGGTAATCAAGAGAAGACCCCTCCGCACAGGAGGGAGTAATCAAGACAAGACTCCTCCCCACAGCTGGGAGTCATCGAGACAAGATTTCTCCTCACTGGTGGGAGTAATCAAGACAAGACACATCAACACAGGAGGAAGTAATCGAGACAATAGTCCACACCACAGGAGGGAGTAATCGAGACAAGACTCCTCCCCACAGGAAGGAGTAATCAAGACTATTCTCCTCCCCACATGATGGAGTAATCGAGACAAGACTCCTTCACACAGGAAGTAGTAACCCAGACAAGACACTTCCCCACAGGAGTGAGTAATCGAGACAAGACACTTCCCACAGGAGAGAGTAATCAAGACAAGACTCTTCCTCACAGGAGGAAGTAATCAAGACAAGACTCTTCCTCACAGGAGGAAGTAATTGAGACAAGACTCCTCCCCACAGAAAGGTGTAATCGAGTCAAGACTCCTCCCCACAGGAGGGACTAATCGAGACAAGACTCCTGCCACAGGAGGAGTATTCATGACAAGAATCTTCAACACAGGAGGAAGTGATCAAGACAAGACTGCGCCTCACAGGAGGGAGTAATCGAGACAAGTATCTTCCTCACAGGAGTGAGTAATCGAGAAAGGATTGTTCCCCACTGGAAGAAGTAATCGAGACAAGACTCCTCCCCGCAGGAGAGAGAAATTGAGAAAAGCCTCCTCCCCACAGGATGGAGTGATTGAGACAAGATTCCTCCACACAGATGGGAGTAATTGAGACAAGACCCACCCCCCACAGGAAGGAGTAATCAAGACAAGACTGCACCTCACAGGTGGGAGTAATCAAGACAAGACTCCTCCCCACAGGTGGGAGTAATCGAGACAAGCTTCTTCCCCACAGGAAGGAGTAATCGAGACAAGAATCTTCCTCACAGGAGGAAGTAATCGAGACAAGACTCCTCCCCACAGGAGGGAGTAATCGAGACGAGACTTTCCTCACAGGATGCAGCAATCAAGGCAAGACACCTCCCCACAGGATGGAGTAATCGAGAGAAGACTCCTCCCCACAGGAGGGTGTAATCATGACAAGACACCTCCCCACATGAAGGTGTAATCGAGACAAGCGTTCTCCAGACAGGAGGCAGTACTCCAGTCAAGACGCACCCCCACAGGAGGGAGTAATCGAGACAAGACTCTTCTCCACAGGAGGCAGTACTTGAGACAAGACTCCACCCCACAGGAGGAAGTAATTGAGACAAGACTCCTCCCCAAAGGAGAGAGCAATTAAGACAAGACTCCTCCCCACAGGAGGGAGTAATCGAGACAAGACTCCTCCCCATAGGGGAGAGTAATCAAGACTAGACTCCTCCCCACAGGAGGGAGTAATCGAGACAAGACTCCTCCTCACAGGTGGGAGTAATCAAGACAAGACTCATCACCACAGGTGGAAGTAATCGAGACAAAAGTCCTCCCCACAGGAGGGAGTAATCGAGACAAGACTCTTCCCCACAGGAAGCAGTGATCGAGACAAGGCTCCTTCCCACAGGAAGTATTCATCGAGACAAGTCTCCTCCTCACAGGTGGGAGGAATTGAAACAATACTCATCCTCACAGAAGGGAGTAATCGAGACAAGACTCCTCCTCACAGGGGTGAGTAATCGAGAGAAGGGTCTTCCTCGCAGGAGGAAATAATCGAGACAAGACTCCTCCCCACAGGAAAGTGTAATCGAGACAAGACTCATTCCCTCAGGAAGTAGTAATCAAGACAAGACACCGCCCCGGCGGAAGGATTAATCGAGATAAGACTCCTCACAGGTAGGAGTAATCGAGACAAAGCTTCTCCCCACAGGAGGGAGTAATCGAGACAAGACTCTGCCCCACAGAAGTGAGTAATCGAGACAAGACTCTTCCTCACAGGGGGAAGTAATCGAGACAAAAGTCCTCCTCACAGGAGTGAATAATTGAGACAAGACTATTCCCCACAGGAAGCAATAATCGAGGCAAGATATCCCCCCACCAGGAGGAGTAATCGAGACAAGACTCCTTCCCACAGGAAGTACTAATGGAGACAGGACTCCTCCCCACAGGAGGGAGTAATCGAGATAAGACTCTTCCCCACAGGAGGGAGTAATCGAGACAAGACTCCTCCCCACAGGAAGTAGTAATCGAGACAAGGCTCCTCCCCACAGGAAGGAGTAATTGAGACAAGACTCCTTCCCACAGGCAGGAGTAATTGAGAAAAGATTCCTCCTTACAGGTGGGAGTAATCGAGACAAAACTCCTCATTAGAAGGAGGGAATAATCGAGACTAGACTCATCCCCACAGGAGTGAGTAATCGAGACAAGACTCTTCCTCACAGGAGGAAGTAATCGAGACAAGCCTGCTCCCCACAGGAGTGAGTAATCGAGACAAGACGCCTCCCCACATGAGGGAGTAATCGATAAAAGACTCCTCCCCACAGGACGGAGTAATCGAGACAAGACCCTCCTCACAGGCATGAGTAATTGAGACAAGTCTCCTCCCCACAGCAAAGAGTAATCGAGAGAAGACTGCTCCCCACTGGAGGGAGTAATCGAGACAAAACTCTTCCCCACAGGATGGAGTATTCAAGGCAAGACTCTTCCCCACAGACAGGTGTAATCGAGACAGGACTCCACCACACAGGAGGGAGTAATCGAGACAAGACTCTTCACCACAGGAGGGAGTAATCGAGACAAGACTCCTCCCCACAGAAGGGAGTAATGATGACAAGTCTCTTCACCACAGGAGGCAGTATTCGAGACAAGACTCATCCCCACAGGAAGGAGTAATCGAGACAAGAGTTCTCCACACAGGATGTTGTAATCGAGTCATGATTCTTCCCCACAGGAAGGAGTAATCGAGACAAGACTCCTCCCCACAGGAGAGAAATTGAGACAAGCCTCCGCCCCATAGGAGGGTGTGATCGAGACAAGATTCTTCCCCACCGGAGGGAGTGATCATGACAAGACACCTCCCTACAGGGGGGAGTAATCGAGACAAGACTTCTCTCCACAGGAAGGAGTAATCGAGACAAGACTCCACCCCACAGGAGAGGGAAATTGAGAAAAGCCTCCTCCCCACAGGAGAGAGAAATTCAGAGAAGCCTCTTCCCCACAGGAGGGAGTGTTCAAGACAAGACTCATCACCACAGGAGGAAGTAATCAAGACAAGAGTCCTCCCCACAGGAGGGAGTAATCAAGACAAGACTCTTCCGCACAGGAAGCAGTAATCCAGACAAGATGCCTCCCCACAGGAGGGAGAAATCGAGACAAGAAGCATGCCTACATGAGGCAGTACTCGAGACTAGACTCCTACCCACAGGAGGAAGTAATCGAGACAAGACTCTTCCCCAAAGGAGAGAGTAATCAAGACAAGACTCCTCCCCACAGGAGGGAGTAATCAAGACAGGACTCCTCCCCACGGCTGGGAGTAGTCGAGAAAAGATTCTTCCCCACTGGAAGAAGTAATCGAGACAAGACTCCTCCCCACAGGAGAGAGAAATTCAGACAAGCCTCCTCCCCACAGGAGGGAGTGATCAAGACAAGACTCATCACCACAGGAGGGAATAATCGAAACAAGACACCTCCACACAGGAGGGAGTAATCGAGACAAGACTCTTCCCCACAGGGGAGAGTAATCAAGACCGGAATCCTACTCACAGGCGGGAGTAATCGAGACCAGACAAGCCCCCACAGGAAATAGTAATTGAGACAAGACACCTTCGCACAGGAAGCAGTAATTGAGACAAGGCTCCTCGCCACCGGAAGGAGTAACCGAGACAAGAGCCCTCCCCACAGGAGGGAGTAATCAAGACAAGACTTTTCCCCACAGGAAGCAGTAATCGAGACATGACTCCTCCCCACAAGAAGGAGTAATCGAGACAAGACTCCTTGCCACAGGGAGTAGTAATCGAGAAAGGTCTCCTCCTCACAGGTGGGAGGAATTGAGACAATACTCCTCCCCACAGAAGGGAGTAATCGAGACAAGACTCTTCCCCACAGGAGTGAGTAATCGAGACAAGAGTCTTCCTCACAGGAGGAAGTAATCGAGAAAAGACTCCTCCCCACAGGAATGAATAATCGAGACAAGACACATTCCCACAGGAAGTATTAATCGAGACAAGACTCTTCCCCACTGGAGGGAGTAATCGAGACAACACTCCTCCCCACAGGAGGGAGTAATCGAGACAAGACTCCTCCCCTCAGGAAGGAGTAATCGAGACAAGGCTCTGCCCCTCCGGAAGGAGCAATCAAGACAAGACTCCTCCTCACAGGCGGGAGTAATCGAGACAAAACTTCTCTGCACAGGAGGGAGTAATCGAGAGAAGACTCTACCCCACAGGAGTGAGTAATCGAGACAAGACTCTTACTCACAGGAGGATGTAATCGAGACATGAGTCCTCTCCGCAGGAGTGAGTAATTGAGACAAGACCCTTCCCCACAGGAAGCAGTAATCGACACAAGACAAGCCCCCACAAGGAGGCGTAATCGAGACAAGACTCCTTCCCGCAGGAAGTAGTAATCGAGACAAGACAACTTCCCACAGGAAGCAGTAATCGAGACAAGACACCTCGCCACAGGAAGGAGTAATCGAGACTAGACTCCTCCCCACAGGAAGTAATAATGGAGACAAGACACTTCCCCACAGCAGGGAGTAATCGAGACAAGACTCTTCCCTACAGGAGGGAGTAATCGAGTCAAGACTCCTCCCCACAGGAAGGAGTAATCGACACAAGACTCCTCCCCACAGGAAGGAGTAATCGAGACAAGTCTCCTCCTCACAGGCGGGAGGAATTGAGACAATACTCATCCTCACAGAAGGGAGTAATCGAGGCAAGACTCCTCCTCACAGGAGTGAGTAATCGAGAGAAGGGTCTTCCTCACAGGAGGAAGTAATCGAGACAAGACTCATTCCCACAGGAAGTATTAATCGAGACAAGACACCGACCCTCCGGAAGGGGTAATTGAGATAAGACTCCTCACAGGCAGGAGTAATCGAGACAAAACTTCTCCCCACAGGAGGGAGTAATCGAGACAAGACTCTGCCCCACAGGAGTGAGTAATCGAGACAAGAATCTTCCTCACAGAATGAAGTAATCGAGACAAGAGTCCTCCCCACAGGAGTGAATAATCGAGACAAGACTATTCCCCACAGGAAGCAGTAATCGAGGCAAGACAAGCCACCACCAGGAGGAGTAATCGAGACAAGGCTCCTTCCCGCAGGAAGCAGTAATCGAGACAAGACTCCGCGCCACAAGAAGGAGTAATCAAGACAAGATTCCTTCCCACAGGAAGTAGTAATGGAGACAAGACTCCTCCCCACAGGAGGGAGTAATCGAGATAAGATTCTTCCCCACAGGAGGGAGTAATCGAGACAAGACTCCTCCCCATAGGAGGGAGTAATCGAGACAAAACTCCTCCCCACAGGAAGGAGTAATTGAGAAAAGATTCCTCCTCACAGGTGGGAGTAATCGAGACAAAACTCCTCCTTACAGGAGGGAATAATCGAGGCAAGACTCATCCCCACAGGAGTGAGTAATCGAGACAAGACTCTTCCTCACAGGAGGAAGTAATCGAGACAAGCCTCCTCCCCACAGGAGGGAGTATTCGAGGCAAGACTCCTCCCCACAGGAAAGTGTAATTGAGACAAGACTCATTCCCTCAGAAAGTTGTAATCGAGACAAGACTCCGCCCCTCCGGAAGGAGTAATCGTGATAAGACTCCGCACAGGCAGGAGTAATCGAGACAAAACTTCTCCCCACAGCAGGGAGTAATCGAGACAAGACTCTGCCCCACAGGAGTGAGTAATCGAGACAAGACTCTTCCTCACAGGAGAATGTAATCGAGACAAGAGTCCTCCCCACAGGTGTGAATAATCGACACAAGACTATTCCTCACAGGAAGCACTAATCGAGGCGAGACAAACCCCCACCAGGAGGAGTAATCGAGACAAGACTCCTTCCCACAGGAAGCACGAATGGAGGCAAGACTCCTCCCCACAGGAGGGAGTAATCGAGATAAGACTCTTCCCCACAGGAGGGAGTAATCGAGACAAGACTCCTCCCCACAGGAAGTAGTAATCGAGACAAGGCTCCTCCCCACAGGAAGGGGTAATCGAGACAAGACTCCTTCCAACAGGCAGGAGTAATTGAGAAAAGATTCCTCCTCACAGGTGGGAGTAATCGAGACAAAACTCCTACTTACAGGAGGGAATAATCGAGACTAGACTCATCCCCACAGGAGGGAGTATTCGAGGCAAGACTCCTCCCCACAGGAAAGTGTAATCGAGACAAGACTCCGCCCCTCCGGAAGGAGTAATCGAGATAAGATTCCTCACAGGCAGGAGTAATTGAGACAAAACTTCTCCCCACAGGAGGGAGTAATCGAGGCAACACTCTGCCCCACAAGCGTGAGTAATCGAGACAAGACTCTTCCTCACAGGAAGGAGTAATCGAGACGTGACTCCTTCCAACAGGCAGGAGTAATTGAGAAAAGATTCCTCCTCACAGGTGGGAGTAATCGAGACAAAACTCCTACTTACAGGAGGGAATAATCGAGACTAGACTCATCCCCACAGGTGTGGGTAATCGAGACAAGACTCTGCCTCACAGGAGGAAGTAATTGAGACAAGCCTCCCCCCCACAGGAGGGAGTAATCGAGACAAGACTCCTCCCCACATGAGGGAGTAATCGAGACAAGACTCCTCCCCGCAGGAGGGGGTAATCGAGACAAGACCCTCCTCACAGGCTTGAGTAATCGAGACAAATCTCCTCCCCACAGCAGAGAGTAATCGAGAGAAGGCTGCTCCCCACTGGAGGGAGTTATCGAGACAAGACTCTTCCCCACAGGATAGAGTATTCGAGGCAAGACTCTTCCCCACAGAAAGGTGTAATCGAGACAGGAATCCACCACACAGGAGGGAGTAATCGAGACAAGACTCCTCCCCACAGGAGGGAGTAATCGAGACAAGACTCTTCTCCACAGGAGGGAGTAATCGAGACAAGACTCCTCACCACTGAAGGGAGTAATGATGACAAGTCTCTTCACCACAGGAGGCAGTAATCAAGACAAGACTCATCCCCACAGGAAGGAGTAATCGAGACAAGAGTTCTCCACACAGGATATTGTAATCGAGTCAAGATTCTTCCCCACAGGAAGGAGTAATCGAGACAAGACTCCTCCCCAAAGGAGAGAGAAATTGAGACAAGCCTCCGCCCCACAGGAGGGCGTGATTGAGACAAGACTCTTCCCCGCCAGAGGGAGTGATCGTGACAAGACACCTCCCTACAGGGGGGAGTAATCGAGACAAGACTTCTCTCCACAGGAAGGAGTGATCGAGACAAGACTCCGCCTCACAGGTGGGAGTAATCGAGACAAGACTCCTCCTCACAGGTGGGAGTAATCGAGACAAGACTCCACCCCACAGGAGAGGGAAATTGAGACAAGCCTCCTCCCCACAGGAGGGAGTGATCGAGACAGGACACATACCCACAGGATGGAGTAGTCAAGACAAGACTCCTTCCCACAGGAGGGAGTAATTGAGACAAGTATCTTGCTCACAGGAGCGAGTAATCGAGAAAAGATTCTTCCCCAGTGGAAGAAGTAATCGAGGCAAGACTCCTTCCTGCAGGAAGTAGTAATCGAGACAAGACAACTTCCCACAGGAAGCAGTAATCGAGACAAGACACCTCGCCACAGGAAGGAGTAATCGAGACTAGACTCCTTCCCACAGGAAGTAATAATGGAGACAAGACACTTCCCCACAGGAGGGAGTAATCGAGACAAGACTCTTCCCTACAGGAGGGAGTAATCGAGTCAAGACTCCTCCCCACAGGAAGGAGTAATCGAGACAAGACTCTTCCCCACAGGAGTGAGTAATCGAGACAAGAGTCTACCTCACAGGAGGAAGTAATCGAGAAAAGACTCCTCCCCACAGGAATGAATAATCGAGACAAGACACATTCCCACAGGAAGTATTAATCGAGACAAGACTCTTCCCCACTGGAGGGAGTAATCGAGACAACACTCCTCCCCACAGGAGGGAGTAATCGAGACAAGACTCCTCCCCTCAGGAAGGAGTAATCGAGACAAGGCTCTGCCCCTCCGGAAGGAGCAATCAAGACAAGACTCCTCCTCACAGGCGGGAGTAATCGAGACAAAACTTCTCTGCACAGGAGGGAGTAATCGAGAGAAGACTCTACCCCACAGGAGTGAGTAATCGAGACAAGACTCTTACTCACAGGAGGATGTAATCGAGACATGAGTCCTCTCCGCAGGAGTGAGTAATTGAGACAAGACCCTTCCCCACAGGAAGCAGTAATCGACACAAGACAAGCCCCCACAAGGAGGCGTAATCGAGACAAGACTCCTTCCCGCAGGAAGTAGTAATCGAGACAAGACAACTTCCCACAGGAAGCAGTAATCGAGACAAGACACCTCGCCACAGGAAGGAGTAATCGAGACTAGACTCCTCCCCACAGGAAGTAATAATGGAGACAAGACACTTCCCCACAGCAGGGAGTAATCGAGACAAGACTCTTCCCTACAGGAGGGAGTAATCGAGTCAAGACTCCTCCCCACAGGAAGGAGTAATCGACACAAGACTCCTCCCCACAGGAAGGAGTAATCGAGACAAGTCTCCTCCTCACAGGCGGGAGGAATTGAGACAATACTCATCCTCACAGAAGGGAGTAATCGAGGCAAGACTCCTCCTCACAGGAGTGAGTAATCGAGAGAAGGGTCTTCCTCACAGGAGGAAGTAATCGAGACAAGACTCATTCCCACAGGAAGTATTAATCGAGACAAGACACCGACCCTCCGGAAGGGGTAATTGAGATAAGACTCCTCACAGGCAGGAGTAATCGAGACAAAACTTCTCCCCACAGGAGGGAGTAATCGAGACAAGACTCTGCCCCACAGGAGTGAGTAATCGAGACAAGAATCTTCCTCACAGAATGAAGTAATCGAGACAAGAGTCCTCCCCACAGGAGTGAATAATCGAGACAAGACTATTCCCCACAGGAAGCAGTAATCGAGGCAAGACAAGCCACCACCAGGAGGAGTAATCGAGACAAGGCTCCTTCCCGCAGGAAGCAGTAATCGAGACAAGACTCCGCGCCACAAGAAGGAGTAATCAAGACAAGATTCCTTCCCACAGGAAGTAGTAATGGAGACAAGACTCCTCCCCACAGGAGGGAGTAATCGAGATAAGATTCTTCCCCACAGGAGGGAGTAATCGAGACAAGACTCCTCCCCATAGGAGGGAGTAATCGAGACAAAACTCCTCCCCACAGGAAGGAGTAATTGAGAAAAGATTCCTCCTCACAGGTGGGAGTAATCGAGACAAAACTCCTCCTTACAGGAGGGAATAATCGAGGCAAGACTCATCCCCACAGGAGTGAGTAATCGAGACAAGACTCTTCCTCACAGGAGGAAGTAATCGAGACAAGCCTCCTCCCCACAGGAGGGAGTATTCGAGGCAAGACTCCTCCCCACAGGAAAGTGTAATTGAGACAAGACTCATTCCCTCAGAAAGTTGTAATCGAGACAAGACTCCGCCCCTCCGGAAGGAGTAATCGTGATAAGACTCCGCACAGGCAGGAGTAATCGAGACAAAACTTCTCCCCACAGCAGGGAGTAATCGAGACAAGACTCTGCCCCACAGGAGTGAGTAATCGAGACAAGACTCTTCCTCACAGGAGAATGTAATCGAGACAAGAGTCCTCCCCACAGGTGTGAATAATCGACACAAGACTATTCCTCACAGGAAGCACTAATCGAGGCGAGACAAACCCCCACCAGGAGGAGTAATCGAGACAAGACTCCTTCCCACAGGAAGCACGAATGGAGGCAAGACTCCTCCCCACAGGAGGGAGTAATCGAGATAAGACTCTTCCCCACAGGAGGGAGTAATCGAGACAAGACTCCTCCCCACAGGAAGTAGTAATCGAGACAAGGCTCCTCCCCACAGGAAGGGGTAATCGAGACAAGACTCCTTCCAACAGGCAGGAGTAATTGAGAAAAGATTCCTCCTCACAGGTGGGAGTAATCGAGACAAAACTCCTACTTACAGGAGGGAATAATCGAGACTAGACTCATCCCCACAGGAGGGAGTATTCGAGGCAAGACTCCTCCCCACAGGAAAGTGTAATCGAGACAAGACTCCGCCCCTCCGGAAGGAGTAATCGAGATAAGATTCCTCACAGGCAGGAGTAATTGAGACAAAACTTCTCCCCACAGGAGGGAGTAATCGAGGCAACACTCTGCCCCACAAGCGTGAGTAATCGAGACAAGACTCTTCCTCACAGGAAGGAGTAATCGAGACGTGACTCCTTCCAACAGGCAGGAGTAATTGAGAAAAGATTCCTCCTCACAGGTGGGAGTAATCGAGACAAAACTCCTACTTACAGGAGGGAATAATCGAGACTAGACTCATCCCCACAGGTGTGGGTAATCGAGACAAGACTCTGCCTCACAGGAGGAAGTAATTGAGACAAGCCTCCCCCCCACAGGAGGGAGTAATCGAGACAAGACTCCTCCCCACATGAGGGAGTAATCGAGACAAGACTCCTCCCCGCAGGAGGGGGTAATCGAGACAAGACCCTCCTCACAGGCTTGAGTAATCGAGACAAATCTCCTCCCCACAGCAGAGAGTAATCGAGAGAAGGCTGCTCCCCACTGGAGGGAGTTATCGAGACAAGACTCTTCCCCACAGGATAGAGTATTCGAGGCAAGACTCTTCCCCACAGAAAGGTGTAATCGAGACAGGAATCCACCACACAGGAGGGAGTAATCGAGACAAGACTCCTCCCCACAGGAGGGAGTAATCGAGACAAGACTCTTCTCCACAGGAGGGAGTAATCGAGACAAGACTCCTCACCACTGAAGGGAGTAATGATGACAAGTCTCTTCACCACAGGAGGCAGTAATCAAGACAAGACTCATCCCCACAGGAAGGAGTAATCGAGACAAGAGTTCTCCACACAGGATATTGTAATCGAGTCAAGATTCTTCCCCACAGGAAGGAGTAATCGAGACAAGACTCCTCCCCAAAGGAGAGAGAAATTGAGACAAGCCTCCGCCCCACAGGAGGGCGTGATTGAGACAAGACTCTTCCCCGCCAGAGGGAGTGATCGTGACAAGACACCTCCCTGCAGGGGGGAGTAATCGAGACAAGACTTCTCTCCACAGGAAGGAGTGATCGAGACAAGACTCCGCCTCACAGGTGGGAGTAATCGAGACAAGACTCCTCCTCACAGGTGGGAGTAATCGAGACAAGACTCCACCCCACAGGAGAGGGAAATTGAGACAAGCCTCCTCCCCACAGGAGGGAGTGATCGAGACAGGACACATACCCACAGGATGGAGTAGTCAAGACAAGACTCCTTCCCACAGGAGGGAGTAATTGAGACAAGTATCTTGCTCACAGGAGCGAGTAATCGAGAAAAGATTCTTCCCCAGTGGAAGAAGTAATCGAGGCAAGACTCCTTCCTGCAGGAAGTAGTAATCGAGACAAGACAACTTCCCACAGGAAGCAGTAATCGAGACAAGACACCTCGCCACAGGAAGGAGTAATCGAGACTAGACTCCTTCCCACAGGAAGTAATAATGGAGACAAGACACTTCCCCACAGGAGGGAGTAATCGAGACAAGACTCTTCCCTACAGGAGGGAGTAATCGAGTCAAGACTCCTCCCCACAGGAAGGAGTAATCGAGACAAGACTCCTCCCCACAGGAAGGAGTAATCGAGACAAGTCTCCTCCTCACTGGCGGGAGGAATTGAGTCAATACTCATCCTCACAGAAGGGAGTAATCGAGACAAGACTCCTCCTCACAGGAGTAAGTAATCGAGAGAAGGGTCTTCCTCACAGGAGGAAGTAATCGAGACAAGACCCATTCCTCAGGAAGTAGTAATCGAGACAAGACCCCGACCCTCCGGAAGGAGTAATCGAGATAAGACTCCTCACAGGCAGGAGTTATCGAGACAAAACTTCTCCCCACAGGAGGGAGTAATCGAGACAAGACTCTGCCCCACAGGAGAGAGTAATCGAGACAAGAATCTTCCTCACAGAAGGAAGTAATCGAGACAAGAGTACACCCCACAGGAGTGAATAATCGAGACAAGACTATTCCCCACAGGAAGCAGTAATCGAGGCAAGACAAGCCGCCACCAGGAGGAGTAATCAAGACAAGACTCCTTCCCGCAGGAAGCAGTAATCGAGACAAGACTCCGCGCCACAGGAAGGAGTAATCAAGACAAGATTCCTTCCCACAGGAAGTAGTAATGGAGGCAAGACTCCTCCCCACAGGAGGGAGTAATCGAGATAAGACTCTTCCCCACAGGAGGGAGTAATCGAGACAAGACTCCTCCCCACAGGAGGGAGTAAACGAGACAAGACTCCTCCCCACAGGCAGGAGTAATTGAGAAAAGATTCCTCCTCACAGGTGGGAGTAATCGAGACAAAACTCCTCCTTACAGGAGGGAATAATCGAGACAAGACTCATCCCCACAGGAGGGAGTATTCGAGGCAAGACTCCTCCCCACAGGAAAGTGTAATCGAGACAAGACTCATTCCCTCAGGAAGTAGTAATCGAGACAAGACTCCGCCCCTCCGGAAGGAGTAATCGAGATAAGATTCCTCACAGGCAGGAGTAATTGAGACAAAACTTCTCCCCACAGGAGGGAGTAATCGAGACAACACTCTGCCCCACAAGCGTGAGTAATCGAGACAAGACTCTTCCTCACAGGAGGAAGTAATCGAGACAAGAGACCTCCCCACAGGAGTGAATAATCGAGACAAGACTATTCCCCACAGGAAGCAGTAATCGAGGCAAGAGAACCCCCCACCAGGAGGAGTAATCGAGACAAGACTCCTTCCCACAGGAAGTAGTAATGGAGACAAGACTCCTACCCACAGGAGGGAGTAATCGAGATAAGACTCTTCCCCACAGGAGGGAGTAATCGAGACAATACTCCTCCCCAAAGGAAGGAGTAATCGAGACAAGACTCCTTCCCAGAGGCAGGAGTAATTGAGAAAAGATTCCTCCTCACAGGTGGGAGTAATGGAGACAAAACTCCTCCTTGCAGGAGGGAATAGTCGTGACTAGACTCATCCCCACAGGAGTGAGTAATCGAGACAAGACTCTTCCTCACAGGAGGAAGTAATCGAGACAAGCCTCCTCCCCACAGGAGGAAGTAATCGAGACAAGCCTCCTCCCCACAGGAGGGAGTAATCGAGACAAGACTCCTCCCCACAGCAGGGAGTAATCGAGAGAAGACTGCTCCCCACTGGAGGGAGTAATCGAGACAAGACTCTTCCCCACAGGATGGAGTATTCGAGGCAAGACTCTTCCCCACAGAAAGGTGTAATCGAGACAGGACTCCACCACACAGGAGTGAGTAATCGAGACAAGACTCCTCCCCACAGGAGGGAGTAATCGAGACAAGACTCTTCACCACAGGAGGGAGGAATAGAGTCAAGACTCCTCCCCACAGAAGGGAGTAATGATGACAAGTCTCTTCACCACAGGAGGCAGTAATCGAGACAAGATTCATCCCCACAGGAAGGAGTAATCGAGGCAAGAGTTCTCCACACAGGATGTTGTAATCGAGTCAAGATTCTTCCCCACAGGAAGGAGTAATCGAGACAAGACTCCTCCCCACAGGAGAGAGAAATTGAGACAAGGCTCCGCCCCACAGGAGGGCATGATCAAGACAAGATTCTTCCCCACCGGAGGGAGTGATCGTGACAAGACACCTCCCTACAGGGGGGAGTAATCGAGAGAAGACTTCTCTCCACAGGAAGGAGTAATCGAGACAAGACTCCGCCTCTCAGGTGGGAGTAATCGAGACAAGACTCCTCCTCACAGGAGGGAGTAATCGAGACAAGACTCCACCCCACAGGAGAGGGAAATTGAGACAAGCCTCCTCCCCACAGGAGGGAGTGATCGAGACAGGAAACATACCCACAGGAAGGAGTAGTCAAGACAAGACTCCTCCCCACAGGAGGGAGTAATTGAGACAAGAATCTTGCTCACAGGAGCAAGTAATCGAGAAAAGATTCTTCTCCACTAGAAGAAGTAATCGAGACAAGACTCCTCCCCACAGGAGAGAGAAATTCAGACAAGCCTCTTCCCCACAAGAGGGAGTGTTCAAGACAAGACTCATCACCACAGGAGGAAGTAATCGAGACAAGAGTCCTCCCCACAGGAGTAATCGAGACAAGACTCTTCCCCACAGGAAGCAGTAATCGAGACAAGATGCCTCCCCACAGGAGGGAGAAATCAAGACAAGAAGCATCCCTACATGTGGCAGTACTCGAGACAAGACTCCTACCCACAGGAGGAAGTAATCGAGACAAGACTCCTTCCCACAGGAAATAGTAATTGAGACAAGACACCTTCACACAGGAAGCAGTGATCGAGACAAGACTCCTCGCCACAGGAAGGAGTAATCGAGACAAGACTCCTCCCCAAAGGAGAGAGAAATTGAGACAAGCCTCCGCCCCACAGGAGGGCGTGATTGAGACAAGACTCTTCCCCGCCAGAGGGAGTGATCGTGACAAGACACCTCCCTACAGGGGGGAGTAATCGAGACAAGACTTCTCTCCACAGGAAGGAGTGATCGAGACAAGACTCCGCCTCACAGGTGGGAGTAATAGAGACAAGACTCCTCCTCACAGGTGGGAGTAATCGAGACAAGACTGCACCCCACAGGAGAGGGAAATTGAGACAAGCCTCCTCCCCACAGGAGGGAGTGATCGAGACAGGACACATACCCACAGGATGGAGTAGTCAAGACAAGACTCCTTCCCACAGGAGGGAGTAATTGAGACAAGTATCTTGCTCACAGGAGCGAGTAATCGAGAAAAGATTCTTCCCCAGTGGAAGAAGTAATCGAGGCAAGACTCCTTCCTGCAGGAAGTAGTAATCGAGACAAGACAACTTCCCACAGGAAGCAGTAATCGAGACAAGACACCTCGCCACAGGAAGGAGTAATCGAGACTAGACTCCTTCCCACAGGAAGTAATAATGGAGACAAGACACTTCCCCACAGGAGGGAGTAATCGAGACAAGACTCTTCCCTACAGGAGGGAGTAATCGAGTCAAGACTCCTCCCCACAGGAAGGAGTAATCGAGACAAGACTCCTCCCCACAGGAAGGAGTAATCGAGACAAGTCTCCTCCTCACTGGCGGGAGGAATTGAGTCAATACTCATCCTCACAGAAGGGAGTAATCGAGACAAGACTCCTCCTCACAGGAGTAAGTAATCGAGAGAAGGGTCTTCCTCACAGGAGGAAGTAATCGAGACAAGACCCATTCCTCAGGAAGTAATAATCGAGACAAGACCCCGCCCCTCCGGAAGGAGTAATCGAGATAAGACTCCTCACAGGCAGGAGTAATCGAGACAAAACTTCTCCCCACAGGAGGGAGTAATCGAGACAAGACTCTGCCCCACAGGAGAGAGTAATCGAGACAAGAATCTTCCTCACAGAAGAAAGTAATCGAGACAAGAGTACACCCCACAGGAGTGAATAATCGAGACAAGACTATTCCCCACAGGAAGCAGTAATCGAGGCAAGACAAGCCGCCACCAGGAGGAGTAATCGAGACAAGACTCCTTCCCGCAGGAAGCAGTAATCGAGACAAGACTCCGCGCCACAGGAAGGAGTAATCAAGACAAGATTCCTTCCCACAGGAAGTAGTAATGGAGGCAAGACTCCTCCCCACAGGAGGGAGTAATCGAGATAAGACTCTTCCCCACAGGAGGGAGTAATCGAGACAAGACTCCTCCCCACAGGAGGGAGTAAACGAGACAAGACTCCTCCCCACAGGCAGGAGTAATTGAGAAAAGATTCCTCCTCACAGGTGGGAGTAATCGAGACAAAACTCCTCCTTACAGGAGGGAATAATCGAGACAAGACTCATCCCCACAGGAGGGAGTATTCGAGGCAAGACTCCTCCCCACAGGAAAGTGTAATCGAGACAAGACTCATTCCCTCAGGAAGTAGTAATCGAGACAAGACTCCGCCCCTCCGGAAGGAGTAATCGAGATAAGATTCCTCACAGGCAGGAGTAATTGAGACAAAACTTCTCCCCACAGGAGGGAGTAATCGAGACAACACTCTGCCCCACAAGCGTGAGTAATCGAGACAAGACTCTTCCTCACAGGAGGAAGTAATCGAGACAAGAGACCTCCCCACAGGAGTGAATAATCGAGACAAGACTATTCCCCACAGGAAGCAGTAATCGAGGCAAGAGAACCCCCCACCAGGAGGAGTAATCGAGACAAGACTCCTTCCCACAGAAAGTAGTAATGGAGACAAGACTCCTACCCACAGGAGGGAGTAATCGAGATAAGACTCTTCCCCACAGGAGGGAGTAATCGAGACAATACTCCTCCCCAAAGGAAGGAGTAATCGAGACAAGACTCCTTCCCAGAGGCAGGAGTAATTGAGAAAAGATTCCTCCTCACAGGTGGGAGTAATGGAGACAAAACTCCTCCTTGCAGGAGGGAATAGTCGTGACTAGACTCATCCCCACAGGAGTGAGTAATCGAGACAAGACTCTTCCTCACAGGAGGAAGTAATCGAGACAAGCCTCCTCCCCACAGGAGGAAGTAATCGAGACAAGCCTACTCCACACAGGAGGGAGTAATCGAGACAAGACTCCTCCCCACAGCAGGGAGTAATCGAGAGAAGACTGCTCCCCACTGGAGGGAGTAATCGAGACAAGACTCTTCCCCACAGGATGGAGTATTCGAGGCAAGACTCTTCCCCACAGAAAGGTGTAATCGAGACAGGACTCCACCACACAGGAGGGAGTAATCGAGACAAGACTCCTCCCCACAGGAGGGAGTAATCGAGACAAGACTCTTCACCACAGGAGGGAGGAATAGAGTCAAGACTCCTCCCCACAGAAGGGAGTAATGATGACAAGTCTCTTCACCACAGGAGGCAGTAATCGAGACAAGATTCATCCCCACAGGAAGGAGTAATCGAGGCAAGAGTTCTCCACACAGGATGTTGTAATCGAGTCAAGATTCTTCCCCACAGGAAGGAGTAATCGAGACAAGACTCCTCCCCACAGGAGAGAGAAATTGAGACAAGGCTCCGCCCCACAGGAGGGCATGATCAAGACAAGATTCTTCCCCACCGGAGGGAGTGATCGTGACAAGACACCTCCCTACAGGGGGGAGTAATCGAGAGAAGACTTCTCTCCACAGGAAGGAGTAATCGAGACAAGACTCCGCCTCTCAGGTGGGAGTAATCGAGACAAGACTCCTCCTCACAGGAGGGAGTAATCGAGACAAGACTCCACCCCACAGGAGAGGGAAATTGAGACAAGCCTCCTCCCCACAGGAGGGAGTGATCGAGACAGGAAACATACCCACAGGAAGGAGTAGTCAAGACAAGACTCCTCCCCACAGGAGGGAGTAATTGAGACAAGAATCTTGCTCACAGGAGCAAGTAATCGAGAAAAGATTCTTCTCCACTAGAAGAAGTAATCGAGACAAGACTCCTCCCCACAGGAGAGAGAAATTCAGACAAGCCTCTTCCCCACAAGAGGGAGTGTTCAAGACAAGACTCATCACCACAGGAGGAAGTAATCGAGACAAGAGTCCTCCCCACAGGAGTAATCGAGACAAGACTCTTCCCCACAGGAAGCAGTAATCGAGACAAGATACCTCCCCACAGGAGGGAGAAATCAAGACAAGAAGCATCCCTACATGTGGCAGTACTCGAGACAAGACTCCTACCCACAGGAGGAAGTAATCGAGACAAGACTCCTTCCCACAGGAAATAGTAATTGAGACAAGACACCTTCACACAGGAAGCAGTGATCGAGACAAGACTCCTCGCCACAGGAAGGAGTAATCGAGACAAGAGTCCTCCCCACAGGAGGGAGTAATCAAGACAAGACTTTTCCCCACAGGAAGCAGTAATCGAGACATGACTCCTCCCCACAAGAAGGAGTAATCGAGACAAGACTCCTTGCCACAGGCAGTAGTAATCGAGAAAAGTCTCCTCCTCACAGACGGGAGGAATTGAGACAATACTCCTCCCCACAGAAGGGAGTAATCGAGACAAGACCCTTCCCCACAGGAGTGAGTAATCGAGACAAGAGTCTTCCTCACAGGAGGAAGTAGTCGAGAAAAGACTCCTCCCCACAGGAATGAATAATCGAGACAAGACTCATTCCCGCAGGAAGTAGTAATCGAGACAAGACTCTTCCCCACTGGAGGGAGTAATCGAGAGAAGACTCCTCCCCACAGGAAGGAGTAATCGAGATAAGACTCCTCCCCTCAGGAAGGAGTAATCGAGACAAGGCTCTGCCCCTCCGGAAGGAGTAATCAAGACAAGACTCCTCCTCACAGGCGGGAGTAATCGAGACAAAACTTCTCTGCACAGGAGGGAGTAATCGAGGCAAGACTCTTCCCCACAGGAGTGAGTAATCGAGACAAGGTTCTTCCTCACAGGAAGGAGTAATCGAGACAAGATTCTTCCCCACAGGAAGGAGTAATCGAGACAAGACTCCTCGTCAAAGGATGCAGATCTCGAGACAAGATTCCTCCCCACAGAAGGGAGTAATCGAGAGAACAATCTTCCTCACAGGAGTGAGTAATCGAGAAAAGATTCTTCCCCACCGGAAGAAGTAATCGAGACAAGACTCCTCCCCACAGGAGAGAGAAATTGAGACAAGCCTCCTCCCCACAGGAGGGAGTGATCGAGCCAAGCCTGTTCCCCAGAGGAGGGAGTGATCGTGACAAGACACCCCGCCACAGGAGGGAGTAATCAAGACAAGTCTCCTCCCCACAGGAAGGAGTAATCGAGACAAGTCTCCTCCCCACCTGAATGAGTAATCAAGACAAGACTCCATCCCACAGGAAGTAGTAATCGATTCAAGACTCTTCCCCTCGGGAGGGAGTAATCCAGACAAGACTCCTCCCCACAGGAGGGAGTAATCGAGACAGGACTCCACCCCACAGGTGGGAGGAATCGAGACAAGACTCCTCCTCACAGGCGGGAGTAATCAAGACAAGTCTCCTCCCCACAGGGAGGAGTAATCGAGACACGTCTCTTCAAAACAGGAGAGAGTAATCGAGGGAAGACTGCTCCCCACAGGAGGGAGTAATTGAGACAAGACTCCTCCCCACAGAAAGGTGTAATTGAGTCAAGACTCCACCCCACAGGAGGGAGTAATCGAGGGAAGGTACCTCCCCACAGGAGGGTGTAATCGAGACAAGACTCTTCACCACAGGAGGGAGTAATCGAGACAAGACTCCTCCCCACAGGAGGGAGTAATCAAGGCAAGACTCTGCCCCACAGGAGGGAGTAATCCAGACAAGAATCCTCCTCACAGGAGTGAGTAATCGAGAAAGGATTGCTCCCCGCAGGAGGGAGTAATCGAGACAAGACTCCTCCCCACAGAAAGGAGTAATCGAGTCAAGACTCCTCCCCACAGCAGAGAGTAATCGAGAGAAGACTGCTCCCCACTGGAGGGAGTAATCGAGACAAGACTCTTCCCCACAGGATGGAGTATTCGAGGCAAGACTCTTCCCCACAGAAAGGTGTAATCGAGACAGGACACCACCACACAGGAGGGAGTAATCGAGACAAGACTCCTCCCCACAGGAGGGAGTAATCGAGACAAGACTCTTCACCACAGGAGGGAGTAATCGAGTCAAGACTCCTCCCCACAGAAGGGAGTAATGATGACAAGTCTCTTCACCACAGGAGGCAGTAATCGAGACAAGATTGGAGTAATCGAGGCAAGAGTTCTCCACACAGGATGTTGTAATCGAGTCAAGATTCTTCCCCACAGGAAGGAGTAATCGAGACAAGACTCCTCCCCACAGGAGAGAGAAATTGAGACAAGGCTCCGCCCCACAGGAGGGCATGATCAAGACAAGACTCTTCCCCACCGGAGGGAGTGATCATGACAAGACACCTCCCTACAGGGGGGAGTAATCGAGAGAAGACTTCTCTCCACAGGAAGGAGTAATCGAGACAAGACTCCGCCTCTCAGGTGGGAGTAATCGAGACAAGACTCCTCCTCACAGGAGGGAGTAATCGAGACAAGACTCCACCCCACAGGAGAGGGAAATTGAGACAAGCCTCCTCCCCACAGGAGGGAGTGATCAAGACAGGAAACATACCCACAGGAAGGAGTAGTCAAGACAAGACTCCTCCCCACAGGAGGGAGTAATTGAGACAAGAATCTTGCTCACAGGAGTGAGTAATCGAGAAAAGGTTCTTCTCCACTAGAAGAAGTAATCGAGACAAGACTCCTCCCCACAGGAGAGAGAAATTCAGACAAGCCTCTTCCCCACAAGAGGGAGTGTTCAAGACAAGACTCATCACCACAGGAGGAAGTAATCGAGACAAGAGTCCTCCCCACAGGAGTAATCGAGACAAGGCTCTTCCGCACAGGAAGCAGTAATCGAGACAAGATGCCTCCGCACAGGAGGGAGAAATCAAGACAAGAAGCATCCCTACATGTGGCAGTACTCGAGACAAGACTCCTACCCACAGGAGGAAGTAATCGAGACAAGACTCCTTCCCACAGGAAATAGTAATTGAGACAAGACACCTTCACACAGGAAGCAGTAATCGAGACAAGACTCCTCGCCACAGGAAGGAGTAATCGAGACAAGAGTCCTCCCCACAGGAGGGAGTAATCAAGACAAGACTTTTCCCCACAGGAAGCAGTAATCGAGACATGACTCCTCCCCACAAGAAGGAGTAATCGAGACAAGACTCCTTGCCACAGGCAGTAGTAATCGAGAAAAGTCTCCTCCTCACAGGCGGGAGGAATTGAGACAATACTCCTCCCCACAGAAGGGATTAATCGAGACAAGACTCTTCCCCACAGGAGTGAGTAATCGAGACAAGAGTCTTCCTCACAGGAGGAAGTAATCGAGAAAAGACTCCTCCCCACAGGAATGAATAATCGAGACAAGACTCATTCCCACAGGATGTAGTAATCGAGACAAGACTCTTCCCCACTGGAGGGAGTAATCGAGAGAAGACTCCTCCCCACAGGAAGGAGTAATCGAGATAAGACTCCTCCCCTCAGGAAGGAGTAATCGAGACAAGGCTCTGCCCCTCCGGAAGGAGTAATCAAGACAAGACTCTTCCTCACAGGCGGGAGTAATCGAGACAAAACTTCTCTGCACAGGAGGGAGTAATCGAGGCAAGACTCTTCCCCACAGGAGTGAGTAATCGAGACAAGGCTCTTCCTCACAGGAAGGAGTAATCGAGACAAGATTCTTCCCCACAGGAAGGAGTAATCGAGACAAGACTCCTCGCCAAAGGATGCAGATCTCGAGACAAGATTCCTCCCCACAGAAGGGAGTAATCGAGAGAACAATCTTCCTCACAGGAGTGAGTAATCGAGAAAAGATTCTTCCCCACCGGAAGAAGTAATCGAGACAAGACTCCTCCCCGCAGGAGAGAGAAATTGAGACAAGCCTCCTCCCCACGGGAGGGAGTGATCGAGCCAAGCCTGTTCCCCAGAGTAGGGAGTGATCATGACAAGACACCCCGCCACAGGAGGGAGTAATCAAGACAAGTCTCCTCCCCACAGGAAGGAGTAATCGAGACAAGTCTCCTCCCCACCTGAATGAGTAATCAAGACAAGACTCCATCCCACAGGAAGTAGTAATCAATTCAAGACTCTTCCCCTCGGGAGGGAGTAATCCAGACAAGAATCCTCCCCACAGGAGGGAGTAATCGAGACAAGACTCCACCCCACAGGTGGGAGGAATCGAGACAAGACTCCTCCTCACAGGCGGGAGTAATCAAGACAAGTCTCCTCCCCACAGGGAGGAGTAATCGAGACACGTCTCTTCAAAACAGGAGAGAGTAATCGAGGGAAGACTGCTCCCCACAGGAGGGAGTAATCGAGACAAGACTCCTCCCCACAGAAAGGTGTAATTGAGTCAAGACTCCACCCCACAGGAGGGAGTAATCGAGGGAAGGTACCTCCCCACAGGAGGGTGTAATCGAGACAAGACTCTTCACCACAGGAGGGAGTAATCGAGACAAGACTCCTCCCCACAGGAGGGAGTAATCAAGGCAAGACTCTGCCCCACAGGAGGGAGTAATCCAGACAAGAATCCTCCTCACAGGAGTGAGTAATCGAGAAAGGATTGCTCCCCGCAGGAGGGAGTAATCGAGACAAGACTCCTCCCCACAGAAAGGAGTAATCGAGTCAAGACTCCACGCCACTGGAGGGAGTATTCGAGGGAAAACTCCTCCCCACAGGAGGGTGTAATCGAGACAAGACTCTTCACCACAGGAGGGAGTAATCGAGACTAGACTCCTCACCACAGGAGGGAGTAATTATGACAAGACTCTTCACCACAGGAGGAAGTAATCAAAACAAGACTGCACCCCACAGGAGTGACTAATCGAGACAAGACTCTTCCCCACAGGAGAGAGAAATCAAGACAAGACTCTGCCCCACAGGAGGGAGTAATCGAGACAAGAACCTTCCTCACAGGAGTGAGTAATCGAGAAAGGATGGTTCCCCACCGGAAGAAGTAATCGAGACAAGACTCCTCCACACAGGAGGGAGTAATCGAGACAAGACTGCTCTCCACGGGTGGGAGTAATCGAGACAAGAATGTTCCTCACAGGAGAGGGAAATTGAGACAAGCCTCCTCCCCACATGAGGGAGTGATCGAGACAGGACACCTACCCACAGGAAGGAGTAGTCGAGACAAGACTCCTCCCCACAGGAGGGAGTAATTGAGACAAGAATCTTCCTCACAGGAGTGAGTAATCGAGAAAAGATTCTTCCCCACTGTAAGAAGTAATCGAGACAAGACTCCACCCCACAGGAGAGAGAATTTGAGACAAGCCTCCTCCCCACAGGAGGGAATGATCGAGACAAGATGCCTCCCCACAGGAGTGAGTAATTGAGACAAGAATCTTCCTCCAGGAGGAAGTAATCGAGACAATAGTCTTCCTCACCGGATGAAGTAATCGAGACAAGACTCTTCCCCACAGGAGGGACTAATCGAGACAAAACTCCTCCCAACAGGAGAGAGTAATCGAGACAAGACTCTTCCCCACAGGAGTGAGTAATCGAGACAAGAGTCTTCCTCACAGGAGGAAGTAATCGAGAAAAGACTCCCCCCCACAGGAATGAATAATCGAGACAAGACTCATTCCCACAGGAAGTAGTAATCGAGACAAGATGATGTGCCTCAATAAATCCGAGACTCGATGTTAGCGAAACAAAACAAGGTTTTAATTGACTTAGAAGGTAACACACAGAGGAGAATGTATCTTCCATCCAGAGGTCTGCCGTACTGGATGTGCTGCAGGCTGGGCCAGCTTACATAGGAGCCAGGTATGGGCGGAGCCCTACACACAGTACAATACAATGGAAATGAAACTGAAACCAAGCACAGTCACAGGCAGAGAAATACTGATGAGTGATGAATGGAATATTTCATCACATTCACCCCTTCTATAGATTTAGACTGTTCGGGGGTTTGATAGTCCTCTGCGACCGACGTGGCTGTTGTGGTGCCACGGGTGTCAGCTGGGTGTCCCCGGTGGCCTCCTGGGTCTCTGCCAGGGGTGCCGCCAGGGTTGTTGAAGGGGTAGTTGGTGGGGGTACCATTGGTCGATGTTCTTCCGGGGGTGATGAAAGAGTAGTGGGTGGGTAAGAGTTGCTGTGGTCGTTGTTGCTGCTGTTGTCGTGATTGTTGTCGTTACCGACTGGGGCGACGTCTTTTATGGACACGGTGTCCTCCCTTCCGTCGGCGTGCCGGACATACGCATATTGGGGGTTGGCGTGGAGTAGGTGCACTGACTCCACGAGAGGGTCCGTCTTGTGGCCCCTCACATGCCTTCGCACGAATACCAGACCTGGGGTGGAGAGCCATGACGGCATGGATGCGACTGAGGTGGATTTCCGGGGAAAGACAAACATTCGCTCGTGAGGCGTGGCATTAGTGGCAGTACACAATAGCAACCATATCGAATGGAGCACATCTGGGAGGCCTTCCTGCCAGCGGGAGATAGGGAGGCCTTTGGTCCTTAGAGCTGGAGTGACTGCTTTCCATACTGTCCCATTCTCTCGCTCCACTTGATCGTTACCCCGGGGGTTGTAGCTGGTGGTACGGCTCGTGGCGATCCCCCTGGACAGCATGTACTGGCATAGCTCTTCACTCATGAAGGACGCCCCCCTATCCGTATGGATGTAGCTCGGCATACCGAATAGGCAGAACAGGCTGTTGAGGCATTTAATGACCGTGGTGCTGGTCATGTCTGGGCAGGGGAAGGCGAATGGGAAACGAGAGTATTCGTCCACAATGTTCAGGAAGTAAACATTGCGGTCGACGGACGGGAGGGGGCCCTTGAAATCTAAGCTGAGCCGCTCAAAGGGCCGTGTAGCTTTTATTAAGTGGGCTCTATCTGGGCGGTAGAACCGAGGCTTGCACTCAGCGCAAGTGCGACAGTTCCTGGTCAGGGACCGAACTTCCTCAATCGAGTAGGGTAAGTTACGGGACTTTATGAAGTGGAACAGCCGCATGACCCCTGGGTGGCAGAGGTCATTGTGGAGGGTCTGTAGCCGATCCCTGGTGGCGCTGGCACACATCCCTCGTGAGAGGGCATCAGGGGATTCGTTAAGGGCCCCTGGCCGGTAAATGATGTCATAATCGAAGGTGGAGAGCTCGATCCGCCACCTAAGAATCTTGTCATTTTTAATCTTCCCCCTCTGTTTATTATTGAACATAAACGCTACCGACCACCGGTCGGTAAGTAGGGTGAAGCGTTTGCTGGCTAGGTAGTGGCGCCAGTGGCGCACTGCCTCCACGATGGCTTGGGCCTCCTTTTCTATGGAGGAGTGTCTGATCTCGGGCCCTTGGAGGGTCCTCGAGAAGAAAGCTACGGGCCGCCCCCCCGGTTGAGGGTGGCTGCCAAGGCAAAGTCAGACGCATCACTTTCCACTTGAAAGGGAGTGTTCTCGTCCACTGCCTGTAGCATGGCCCGCTCAATATCCTGCTTAATGCTTTTGAAGGTGGTATGGGCCTCAGCAGAGAGCAGAAAAGAGGATGCTTTCAAGAGGGGGCGGGCTTTGTCGGAGTAGTTGGGGACCCATTGGGAATAATAAGAAAATAACCCCAGGCACCTTTTCAGGGCTTTGGAACTGTTGGGCAGGGGCAGCTCCCGTAGGGGGCGCAATCAGTCGGGGTCTGGTCCGATTTCCCCATTCTCCACCACACTGCCTAGTATGCAGAGGCGCGTGGTGTTGTAAACGCACTTGTCCTCATTGTAGGTGAGGTTGAGTTTTTGTGCAGTTTTCAGGAACCTCTCGAGGTTCGAGTCGTGATCCTGCTGGTTGTGACCGCAGATGGTGATGTTGTCGAGGTAGGGGAAGGTTGCCTGCAAGTGGTGGTCATCGACCATGCGGTCCATCTCCCTCTGGAAGACCGAGACCCCATTCGTCACCCCAAAGGGGACTCTGAGGAATTGGTAGAGGCGTCCGTTCGCCTCGAAGGTGGTGTACGGGCGGTCCTCTGGTCTGCTAGGGAGCTGGTGGTACGCTGACTTGAGGTCGATAGTGGAGAACACCCGGTATTGGGCGATTTGGTTCACCATTTCTGATATGTGGGGTAGCGGGTAGCCGTCTAGTTGGGTGTACCTGTTGATCGTTTGGCTATAGTCGATCACCATCCGTTTCTTCTCGCTACCCCTTACCACCACCACTTGGGCGTGCCACGGGCTATTGCTGCGTTCAATAATGCACTCTTTCAGGAGCCTGTCTACCTCGGTCGCAATAAACCGCCTGTCCTCCCAGCTGTACCTCCTGCTTTTGGTCGCTATTGGCCGACAGTTAGGGGTAAGGTTCGCGAATAGCGAAGGCGGCTTTACCTTCGGGGTAGCCAGACCGCACACTGTGAGGGGCGGCTGGGACCCACCGTAATTGAGCGTGATGCTTTGGTGGTAGCACTGGAAATCCAGGCCCAAGATCACGCTCGCACATAGATTCTTCATGATTAATACTTTAAAATTATCGTATACAGTTCCGTTAACGGACAATTGTACCATGCAGTAACCCATAATGGTCGATGTCTGGGTTTTATCAGCCATAGAGATGGTACCCCGAGTAGGGACCACCTTTAGGGAGAGTTGTTGTACCAGTTCAGGGTGGATAAAACTTTCCGTGCTTCCACTGTCAATTAAACATTTAACCCTGCACCCGTTTACCTCGATGTCCACCATTGATTTGGATAGCGGGTGTGGCCTGGTCTGGTCCACTGTGACCGATGCCACTATAGGGCCCTGATCGAGACAAGATGGCGTCCACGCTGTCTGCTCACAAGATGGCGGACCACACGAGGTCGGGCATGATGGCGTCCAAGATGGCCGCTCCCACGGTGCACACGCGGCGGTGGCGGGTTTTCCGGCGGGGTTCCCTCTGCACACCTTCCCGAAGTGCCCCTTCTTACCACACTTAAAGCAGGTGGTGCCTTTCGCCGGGCACAGGTTTCTGGTGTGCTTCGGCTGCCCGTAGAATTAGCAGTTGGGTCCCCGACGCGTCTCGGCTGTTGTAGGGCTTCTGGGGGGAGAGCGGGGCCCCGACGGTGTCGGGCTGCCGGGCGGGGAAGATGCCTTCCAAAATGGTGGCGCCCTTGGTGCACACGTGGCGGCGTGGATGGCGCAGGCTGAAGAGTAGGCGTCCAAGTTTCTCTGGGCCACATCCAGGGATCGTGCTGTGTCCGCAGCCTGTTTCAGGTCCAATCCCGTTTTTTCCAGCAGTCTCTTCCGGATGTAAGTGGAGCTGAGGCCTGTGATAAAGGCATCACGAACAAGCTCATCAGTGTACACTGCGGCTTTTACATCTTGGCACTTGTAGACTTTGCCAAGCGTTTTCAGGGTGCCTAGGAACTCCTCCACCGATTCCCCAGGTCGCTGTGCGCGAGTAGCGAGTAGATGCCTAGCATACACCTCATTCGTAGGCTGCTGGTAATGCGTCTTTAAGATGTTGCAGGCAGCCGGGTATGTGTCGGCGTCTTGGATGAGGGGGTAAACCCGGTGGCTTACCCAATTCCGCAGAATTCCGAGTTTCATACTCGCAGCGTCCGTAGCATCTTTGACGGCTGCGGAATTGTTCAGGAAGAATTCCATACAGATAAACCAGTGTCCGAAGCAGGCCGAAGCGTCTGAAGCATGCTGGTCCAAATCCAAACGTTCGGGTTTCAAGAGTTGATCCATTGTGTTGAAAATTAAGTCAATAAAATTGATGTGCCTCAATAAATCCGAGACTCGATGTTAGCGAAACAAAACAAGGCTTTTATTGACTTAGAAGGTAACACACAGAGGAGAATGTATCTTCCATCCAGAGGTCTGCCGTACTGGATGTGCTGCAGGCTGGGCCAGCTTACATAGGAGCCAGGTATGGGCGGAACCCTACACACAGTACAATACAATGGAAATGAAACTGAAACCAACCACAGTCACAGGCAGAGAAATACTGATGAGTGATGAATGGAATATTTCATCACACAAGACTCTTCCCCGCTGGAGGGAGTAATCGAGAGAAGACTCCTCCCCACAGGAAGGAGTAATCGAGATAAGACTCCTCCCCTCAGGAAGGAGTAATCGAGGCAAGGCTCTGCCCGTCTGGAAGGAGTAATCAAGACAAGACTCCTCCTCACAGGCGGGAGTAATCGAGACAAAACTTCTCTGCACAGGAGGAAGTAATGGAGACAAGACTCTTCCCCACAGGAGTGAGTAATCGAGACAAGACTCTTCCTCACAGGAAGGAGTAATCGAGACAAGACTCCTCGCCAAAGGATGCAGATCTCGAGACAAGACTCCTCCCCACAGAAGGGAGTAATCGAGAAAACAATCTTCCTCACAGGAGTGAGTAATCGAGAAAAGATTCTTCCCCACCGGAAGAAGTAATCGAGACAAGACTCCTCCCCACAGGAGAGAGAAATTGAGACAAGCCTCCTCCCCACAGGAGGGAGTGATCGAGCCAAGCCTGTTCCCCAGAGGAGGGAGTGATCATGACAAGACACCCCGCCACAGGAGGGAGTAATCAAGACAAGTCTCCTCCCCACAGGAAGGAGTAATCGAGACAGGTCTCCTCCCCACATGAATGAGTAATCAAGACAAGACTCCATCCCGCAGGAAGTAGTAATCGATTCAAGACTCTTCCCCTCGGGAGGGAGTAATCCAGACAAGACTCCTCCCCACAGGAGGGATTAATCGAGACAAGACACCACCCCACAGGTGGGAGGAATCGAGACAAGACTCTTCCTCACAGGCGGGAGTAATCAAGACAAGTCTCCTCCCCACAGAAAGGTGTAATCGAGTCAAGACTCCACCCCACAGGAGGGAGTAATCGAGGGAAGATACCTCCCCACAGGAGGGTGTAATCGAGACAAGACTCTTCACCACAGGAGGGAGTAATCGAGACAAGACCCCTCCCCACAGGAGGGAGTAATCAAGGCAAGACTCTGCCCCACAGGGGGGAGTAATCCAGACAAGAATCCTCCTCACAGGAGTGAGTAATCGAGAAAGGATTGCTCCCCGCAGGAGGGAGTAATTGAGACAAGACTCCTCCCCACAGAAAGGAGTAATCGAGTCAAGACTCCACTCCACAGGAGGGAGTCATCGAGGGAAGACTCCTCCCCACAGGAGGGTGTAATTGAGACAAGACTCTTCACCACAGGAGGGAGTAATCGAGACAAGACTCCTCACCACAGGAGGGAGTAATTATGACAAGACTCTTCACCACAGGAGGAAATAATCAAAACAAGACTGCAACCCACAGGAGGGAGTAATCAAGACAAGACTCCTCCCCACAACTGGGAGCAATCGAGAAAAGATGCTTCCCATCAGGAGGGGATAATCGAAACAAGACGCCTACCCACAGGAGGGAGTAATCGAGACAAGACTCCTCCCCACAGGGGAGAGTAATCAAGACCAGTTTTCTACTCACAGTCGGGAGTAATCGAGACAAGACAAGCCCCCTCAAGGAGGAGTAATCGAGACAAGACTCCTTCCCACAGGAAATAGTAATCGAGACAAGACACCTTCCCACAGGAAGCAGTAATCGAGACAAGATTCCTCACCACAGGAAGGAGTAATCGAGACAAGACTCCTTCCCACAGGAAGTAGTAATGGGGACAGGACTCTTCCCCACAGGAGGGAGTAACCGAGACAAGACTCTTCCCCACAGGAGGGAGTAATCAAGACAATACCCCTCCCCACAGGAAGGAGTATTCAAGACAAGACTCCTCCCCACAGGAGGGAGTAATCGAGACACGACTCCTCCCCAGAGCGGAGAGTAATCAAGACCGGACTCCTACTCATGTGGGAGTAATCGAGAAAAGATTCCTCCTCACAGGTGAGAGTATTCAAAACAAGACTCATCACCACAGGAGGAAGTAAGTGAAACAAGAGTTATCCCCACAGGAGGGAGTAATCGAGTCAAGACTTCCTCACAGGAGGCAGTACTCGAGACATGACTCCACCCCACAGGCAGGAGTGATCGATACAAGGCTCTTCCCCAAAGGAGGGAGTAATCGAGATAAGACTCCTCCCCACAGTGCAGAGTAATCAAGACCGGACTCCTACTCACTGGCGGGAGTAATTGAGACAAGATTCTTCCTCACAGGTGGGAGCAATCAAGACAAGACTCATCACCACAGGAGGAAGCAATCGAGACAAGAGTCCTCCCCACAGGAGGGAGTAATCGAGACAAGACTCTTCCCCACAGGAAGCAGTAATCGATACAAGACTCCTCCCTACAAAAAGGAGTAAACGAGACAAGACTCCTCCCCACAGGAAGTAGTAATCGAAATAAGTCTCCTCCTCACAGGCAGGAGGAATTGAGACAATACTCCTCCCCACAGAAGGAAGTAATCGAGACAAGACTCTTTCCCAGAGGAGTGAGTAATTGAGACAAGACTCCTTCCCACAGGAAGTAGTAATGGAGACAGGACTCTTCCCCACAGGAGGGAGTAATCGAGACAAGACTCTTCCCCACAGGAGGGAGGAACCAAGACAATACCCCTCCCCACAGGAAGGAGTATTCGAGACAAGACTCCTCCCCACAGGAGGGAGTAATCGAGACAAGACTCCTCCCCAGAGGGGAGAGTAATCAAGACCGGACTCCTACTCACATGCAGGAGTAATTGAGAAAAGATTCCTCCTCACAGGTGGGAGTAATCAAAACAAGACTCATCACCACAGGAGGAAGTAACTGAAACAAGAGTTATCCGCACAGGAGGGAGTAATCGAGTCAAGACTCTTCCTCACAGGAGGCAGTACTTGAGACAAGACACCACCCCACAGGCGGGAGTGATCGATACAAGACTCTTCCCCAAAGGAGGGAGTAATCGAGATAAGACTCCTCCCCACAGTGCAGAGTAATCAAGACCGGACTCATACACAGAGATGGGAGTAATTGAGTCAAGATTCCTCCTCACAGTGCAGAGTAATCAAGACCGGACTCCTACTCACAGGCAGGAGTAATCGAGACAAGATTCCTCCTCACAGGTGGGAGTAATCAAGAAAAGACTCATCACCACAGGAGGAAGTAATTGAGACAAGAGTCCTCCCCACAGGAGGGAGTAATCGAGACAAGGCTCTTCCCCACAGGAAGCAGTAATCGAGACAAGACTCCTCCCTACAAAAAGGAGTAAACGAGACAAGACTCCTTTCCACAGGAAGTAGTAATCGAGATAAGTCTCCTCCTCACAGGCAGGAGGAATTGAGACAATACTCCTCCCCACAGAAGGAAGTAAACGAGACAAGACTCTTTCCCACAGGAGTGAGTAATTGAGACAAGACTCCTCCCCACAGGAAGGAGTAATTGAGACAAGACTCATTCCCACAGGATGTAGTAATCGAGACAAGACCCATCCCCACAGGAGGGAGTAATCGAGACAACACTCTTCCCCACAGGGGGGATTAATCGAGACAAGACTTCTCCCCACAAGAAGGAGTAATCGAGACAAGACTCCTCCCCACAGGAAGGAGTAATCGAGACAAGACTCCTTCCAACCGGAAGTAATAATCGAGACAAGACTCTTCACCACAGGAAGGAGTAATCGAGACAAGACTCCTTCCAACCGGAAGTAATAATCGAGACAAGACTTTTCACCACAGGAGGGAGTAATTATGACAAGACTCTTCAGCACAGGCGGAAGTAATCAAGACAAGACTGCGCCCCACAGGAGGGACTAATCAAGACAAGACTTCCCCACAGGAGAGGGTAATCAAGACAAGAATCTTCTTCACAGGAGTGAGTAATCGAGAAAGGATAGGTCCCCAATGGAAGAAGTAATCGAGACAAGACTCCTCCACACAGGAGGGAGTAATCGAGACAAGACTGCTCCCCACAGGTGGGAGTAATCAAGACAAGCCTCCTCCCCACAGGAGGGAGTGATCGAGACAGGACACCTACCCACAGGAAGGAGCAGTCGAGACAAGACTCCTCCCCACAGGAGGGAGTAATTGAGAGAAGAATCTTCCTCACAGGAGCGAGTAATCGAGAAAAGATTTTTCCCCACTGGAAGAAGTAATCGAGACAAGACTCCACCCCACAGGAGAGAGAAATTGAGTCAAACCTCCTCCCCACAGGAGGGAGTGATCGAGACAAGATGCCTACCTACAGGAGGGAGTAATCGAGACAAGAATCTTCCTCACAGGAGGGAGTCATTGAGAAAAGATTCTTCCCCACCGGAAAAAGTAATCAACACTAGACTCTTCCCCACAGGAGAGAGAAATTCAGACAAGCCTCCTCCCCACAGGAGAGAGTAATCAAGACAAGACTCCTCCCCACAGGAGGGAGTAATCGAGACAAGACCCTTCCCCACAGGAGGGAGTAATCAAGACAATACCGCTCCCCACAGGAAGGAGTATTCAAGACAAGACTCCTCGCCACAGGAGGGAGTAATCGAGACAAGACTCCTCCCCAGAGGGGAGAGTAATCAAGGCCGGACTCCTACTCACTTGTGGGAGTAATCGAGAAAAGATTCCTCCTCACAGGTGGGAGTATTCAAAACAAGACTCATCACCACAGGAGGAAGTAACTGAAACAAGAGTTATCCCCACAGGAGGGAGTAATCGAGTCAAGACTCTTCCTCACAGGAGGCAGTACTCGAGACAAGATTCCACCCCACAGGCGGGAGTGATCGATACAAAACTCTTCCCCAAAGGAGGGAGTAATCGAGGTAAGACTCCTCCCCACAGTGCAGAGTAATCAAGACCAGACTCGTACACACAGATGGGAGTAATCGAGTCAAGATTCCTCCTCACAGTGCAGAGTAATCAAGACTGGACACCTACTCACTGGTGGGAGTAATTGAGACAAGATTCCTCCTCACAGGTGGGAGTAATCAAGACAAGACTCATCACCACAGGAGGAAGTAATCGAGACAAGAGTCCTCCCCACAGGAAGCAGTAATCGATACAAGACTCCTCCCTACAAAAAGGAGTAAACGAGACAAGACTCCTTTCCACAGGAAGTAGTAATCGAGATAAGTCTCCTCCTCACAGGCAGGCGGAATTCAGACAATACTCCTCCCCACAGAAGGAAGTAACCGAGACAAGACTCTTTCCCACAGGAGTGAGTAATTGAGACAAGATTCCTCTCCACAGGAAGGAGTAATTGAGACAAGACTCATTCCCACAGGAAGTAGTAATCGAGACAAGACGCTTCCCCACAGGAGGGAGTAGTCGAGACAACACTCTTCCCCACAGGAGGGTATAATTGAGACAAGTCTCCTCCCCACAGGAAGGGGTTATCGAGACAATACTCCACCCCTCCGGAAGCAGTAATCGAGACAAGACTCCTCCTCACAGGCTGGAGTAATCGAGACAAAATGTCTCCCCACAGGAGGGAGTAATCAAGACAAGACTCTTCCCCACATGAGTGACTAATTGAGATAAGACTCTTCCTCACAGGAGGAAGTAATCGAGACAAGAGTCCTCCCCACAGGAGAGAGTAATTGAGACAAGACTCCTCCCCACAGGAGGGAGAAATCGAGACAAGAAGCATCCCAATATGAGGCAGTACTCGAGACAAGACTCCTACCCACAGGAAGCACTAATCCAGACAAGACAACACCCCGCAAGGAGGAGTAATCAAGACAAGATACCTTCCCACAGGAAGTAGTAATCGAGACAAGACTCCTTACCACAGGAAGCAGTAATCGAGACAAGACTACTTCCCACAGGAAGTAGTAATGGAGACAAGACTCTTCCACACAGGAGGGAGTAATCGAGACAAGACTCTTCCCCACAGGAGGGAGTAATCGAGACAAGACTCCTCCCAACAAGAAGGAGTAATCGAGACAAGACTCCTCCCCACAGGAAGGAGTAATCGAGACAAGACTCCTTCCAACCGGAAGTAATAATCGAGAGAAGACTCTTCACCACAGGAGGGAGTAATCAAGGCAAGACTCCTCCCCACAGGAGGGAGTAATTATGACAAGACTCTTCACCACAGGAGGAAGTAATCAAGACAAGACTGCGCCCCACAGGAGGGACTAATCGAGACAAGACTCTTCCCCACAGGAGAGAGTAATCAAGACAAGAATCTTCTTCACAGGAGTGAGTAATCGAGAAAGGATTGGTCCCCAATGGAAGAAGTAATCGAGATAAGACTCCTCCACACAGGAGGGAGTAATCGAGACAAGAATCTTCCTCACAGGAGTGAGTAATTGAGAAAGGGTTCTTCCCCACCGGAAAAAGTAATTGAGACAAGACTCCACCCCACAGGAGAGGGAAATTGAGACAAGCCTCATCCCCACAGGAGGGAGTGATCGAGACAGGACACCTACCCACAGGAAGGAGCAGTCGAGACAAGACTCCTCCCCACAGGAGGGAGTAATTGAGAGAAGAATCTTCCTCACAGGAGCGAGTAATCGAGAAAAGATTTTTCCCCACTGGAAGAAGTAATCGAGACAAGACTCCACCCCACAGGAGAGAGAAACTGAGACAAGCCTCCTCCCCACAGGAGGGAGTGATCGAGACAAGACACCTACCTACAGGAGGGAGTAATTGAGACAAGAATCTTCCTCACAAGAGGGAGTCATTGAGAAAAGATTCTTCCCCACCGGAAAAAGTATTCAACACTAGACTCCTCCCCACAAGAGAGAGAAATTCAGACAAGCCTCCTCCCCACAGGAGGGAGTGATCAAGACAAGATTCACCACCACAGGAGAAAGTAATCGAGCCAAGAGTCCTGCCCACAGGAGGGAGTAATCGAGTCAAGATTCTTCCCTATAGGAAGCAGTAATCGAGACAAGATTCCTCCCCACAGGAGGAAGAAATCGAGACAAGAAGCAGCCCTACGTGAGACAGCACTCGAGACAATGCTCCTACCCACAGGAGGAAGTAATCAAAACAAGACTGCAACCCACAGGAGGGAGTAATCAAGACAAGACTACTCCCCACAACTGGGAGCAATCGAGAAAAGATGCTTCCCAACAGGAGGGGATAATCGAAACAAGACGCCTACCCACAGGAGGGAGTAATCGAGACATGACTCCACCCCACAGGGGAGAGTAATCAAGACCGGTTTCCTACTCACAGTCGGGAGTAATCGAGACAAGACAAGCCCCCTCAAGGAGGAGTAATCGAGACAAGACTCCTTCCCACAGGAAATAGTAATCAAGACAAGACACCTTCCCACAGGAAGCAGTAATCGAGACAAGATTCCTCACCACAGGAAGGAGTAATCGAGACAAGACTCCTTCCCACAGGAAGTAGTAATGGAGACAGGACTCTTCCCCACAGGAGGGAGTAACTGAGACAAGACTCTTCCCCACAGGAGGGAGTAATCAAGACAATACCCCTCCCCACAGGAAGGAGTATTCAAGACAAGACTCCTCCCCACAGGAGGGAGTAATCGAGACACGACGCCTCCCCAGAGCGGGGAGTAATCAAGACCGGACTCCTACTCACGTGGCAGTAATCGAGAAAACATTCCTCCTCACAGGTGAGAGTATTCAAAACAAGACTCATCACCACAGGAGGAAGTAACTGAAACAAGAGCTATCCCCACAGGAGGGAGTAATCGAGTCAAGACTCTTCCTCACAGGAGGCAGTACTCGAGACATGACTCCACCCCACAGGCAGGAGTGATCGATACAAGGCTCTTCCCCAAAGGAGGGAGTAATCGAGATAAGACTCCTCCCCACAGTGCAGAGTAATCAAGACCGGACTCCTACACACAGATGGGAGTAATCGAGTCAAGATTCCTCCTCACAGAGCAGAGTAATCAAGACCGGACTCCTACTCACTGGCGGGAGTAATTGAGACAAGATTCCTCCTCACAGGTGGGAGTAATCAAGACAAGACTCATCACCACAGGAGGAAGTAATCGAGACAAGAGTCCTCCCCACAGGAGGGAGTAATCGAGACAAGACTCTTCCCCACAGGAAGCAGTAATCGATACAAGACTCCTCCCTACAAAAAGGAGTAAACGAGACAAGACTCCTCCCCACAGGAAGTAGTAATCAAAATAAGTCTCCTCCTCACAGGCAGGAGGAATTGAGACAATACTCCTCCCCACAGAAGGAAGTAATCGAGACAAGACTCTTTCCCACAGGAGTGAGTAATTGAGACAAGACTCCTCACCACAGGAAGGAGTAATTGAGACAAGACTCCTTCCCACAGGAAGTAGTAATGGAGACAGGACTCTTCCCCACAGGAGGGAGTAATCGAGACAAGACTCTTCCCCACAGGAGGGTGTAACCAAGACAATACTCCTCCCCACAGGAAGGAGTATTCGAGACAAGACTCCTCCCCACAGGAGGGAGTAATCGAGACAAGACTCCTCCCCAGAGGGGAGAGTAATCAAGACTGGACTCCTACTCACATGCGGGAGTAATTGAGAAAAGATTCCTCCTCACAGGTGGGAGTAATCAAAACAAGACTCATCACCACAGGAGGAAGTAACTGAAACAAGAGTTATCCCCACAGGAGGGAGTAATCGAGTCAAGACTCTTCCTCACAGGAGGCAGTATTGAGACAAGACTCCACCCCACAGGCGGGAGTGATCGATACAAGACTCTTCCCCAAAGGAGGGAGTAACCGAGATAAGACTCCTCCCCACAGTGCAGAGTAATCAAGACCGGACTCCTACACAGAGATGGGAGTAATCGAGTCAAGATTCCTCCTCACAGTGCAGAGTAATCAAGACCGGATTCCTACTCACAGGCGGGAGTAATCGAGACAAGATTCCTCCTCACAGGTGGGAGTAATCAAGAAAAGACTCATCACCATAGGAGGAAGTAATCGAGACAAGAGTCCACCCCACAGGAGGGAGTAATCGAGGCAAGGCTCTTCCCTACAGGAAGCAGTAATCGAGACAAGACTCCTCCCTACAAAAAGGATTAAACGAGACAAGACTCCTTTCCACAGGAAGTAGTAATCGAGATAAGTCTCCTCCTCACAGGCAGGAGGAATTGAGACAATACTCCACCCCACAGAAGGAAGTAATCGAGACAAGACTCTTTCCCACAGGAGTGAGTAATTGAGACAAGACTCCTCCCCACAGGAAGGAGTCATTGAGACAAGACTCATTTCCACAGGAAGTAGTAATCGAGACAAGACCCTTCCCCACAGGAGGGAGTAATCGAGACAACACTCTTCCCCACAGGAGGGTATAATCGAGACATGTCTCCTCCCCACAGGATGGAGTAATCGAGACAATACTCCACCCCTCCAGAAACAGTAATCGAGACAAGACTCCTCCTCACAGGCGGGTGTAATCGAAACAAAATGTATCCCCACAGGAGGGAGTAATCGAGACAAGACTTTTCCCCACATGAGTGACTAATTGAGACAAGACTCTTCCTCACAGGAGGAAGTAAACGAGACAAGAGTCCTCCCCACAGGAAGCAGTAATCGAGACAAGACAACACCCCGCAAGGAGGAGTAATCAAGACAAGACACCTTCCCACAGGAAGTAGTAACCGAGACAAGACTCCTTCCCACAGGAAGCAGTAATCGAGACAAGACTACGTCCCACAGGAAGTAGTAATGGAGACAATACTCTTCCCCACAGGAGGGAGTAATCAAGACAAGACTCTTCCCCACAGGAGGGAGTAATCAAGACAAGACTCCTCCCCACAAGAAGGAGTAATCGAGACAAGACCCCTCCCTGCAGGAAGGAGTAATCGAGACAAGACTCCTTCCAACCGGAAGTAATAATCGAGACAAGACTCTTCACCACAGGAGGGTGTAATCGAGACAAGACTCCTCCCCACAGGAGGGAGTAATTATGGCAAGACTCTTCACCACAGGAGGAAGTAATCAAGACAAGACTGCGCCCCACAGGAGGGACTAATCAAGACAAGACTTCCCCACAGAAGAGGGTAATCAAGACAAGAATCTTCTTCACAGCAGTGAGTAATCGAGAAAGGATTGGTCCCCAATGGAAGAAGTAATCGAGACAAGACTCCCCCACACAGGAGGGAGTAATCGAGACAAGACTGCTCCCCACAGGTGGGAGTAATCAAGACAAGAATCTTCCTCAAAGGAGGGAATAATTGGGAAAGGGTTCTTCCCCACCGGAAAAAGTAATTGAGACAAGACTCCACCCCACAGGAGAGGGAAATTGAGACAAGCCTCATCCCCACAGGAGGGAGTGATCGAGGCAGGACACCTACCCACAGGAAGGAGCAGTCGAGACAAGACTCCTCCCCACAGGAGGGAGTAATTGAGAGAAGAATCTTCCTCACAGGAGCGAGTAATCGAGAAAAGATTTTTCCCCACTGGAAGAAGTAATCGAGACAAGACTCCACCCCACAGGAGAGAGAAACTGAGACAAGCCTCCTCCCCACAGGAGGGAGTGATCGAGACAAGACACCTACCTACAGGAGGGAGTAATCGAGACAAGAATCTTCCTCACAGGAGGGAGTCATTGAGAAAAGATTCTTCCCCACCGGAAAAAGTAATCAACACAAGACTCCTCCCCACAGGAGAGAGAAATTCAGACAAGCCTCCTCCCCACAGGAGGGAGTGATCAAGACAAGACTCATCACCACAGGAGAAAGTATTCGAGCCAAGAGTCCTCCCCACAGGAGGGAGTAATCGAGACTGGACTCTTCCCTATAGGAAGCAGTAATCGAGACAAGATTCCTCCCCACAGGAGGGAGAAATCGAGACAAGAAGCAGCCCTACATGAGGCAGCACTCGAGACAATACTCCTACCAACAGGAGGAAGTAATCGAGACAATACTCTTCCCCAAAGGAGAGAGTAATCAAGACAAGACTCCTCCCCACAGGAGGGAGTAATCAAGACAAGACTCCTCCCCACTAGAAGGAGTAATCGAGACAAGACTCCTCCCCACAAGAAGGAGTAATCGAGACAAGACTCCTCCCCACAAGAAGGAGTAATCGAGACAAGACTCCTCCCCACAGGAAGGAGTAATCGAGACAAGACTCCTTCCAACCGGAAGTAATAATTGAGACAAGACTCTTCACCACAGGAGGGAGTAATCGAGACAAGACTCCTCCCCACAGGAGGGAGTAATTATGACAAGACTCTTCACCACAGGAGGAAGTAATCAAGAAAAGACTGCGCCCCACAGGAGGGACTAATCGAGACAAGACTCTTCCCCACAGGAGAGAGTAATCAAGAGAAGAATCTTCTTCACAGCAGTGAGTAATCGAGAAAGGATTGGTCCCCAATGGAAGAAGTAATCAAGAAAAGACTCCTCCACACAGGAGGGAGTAATCGAGACAAGACTGCTCCCCACAGGTGGAAGTAATCAAGACAAGAATCTTCCACACAGGAGGGAGTAATTGAGAAAGGGTTCTTCCCCACCGGAAAAAGTAATTGAAACAAGACTCCACCCCACAGGAGAGGGAAATTGAGACAAGCCTCATCCCCACAGGAGGGAGTGATCGAGACAGGACACCTACCCACAGGCAGAAGCAGTCGAGACAAGACTCCTCCCCACAGGAGGGAGTAATTGAGAGAAGAATCTTCCTCACAGGAGCGAGTAATCGAGAAAAGATTTTTCCCCACTGGAAGAAGTAATCGAGACAAGACTCCACCCCACAGGAGAGAGAAATTGAGACAAGCCTCCTCCCCACAGGAAAAAGTGATCGAGACAAGACGCCTACCTACAGGAGGGTGTAATCGAGACAATACTCTTCCCCAAAGGAGAGAGTAATCAAGACAAGACTCCTCCCCACAGGAGGGAGTAATCGAGACAAGACTCCTCCCCACAGGGGAGAGTAATCAAGACCAGTTTCCTACTCACATTCGGGAGTAACCGAGACAAGACAAGCCCCCTCAAGGAGGAGTAATCGAGACAAGACTCCTTCCCACAGGAAATAGTAATCGAGACAAGACACCTTCCCACAGGAAGCAGTAATCGAGACAAGACTCCTCACCACATGAAGCAGTAATCGAGACAAGACTCCTCCATACAAAAAGGAGTAATCGAGACAAGACTCCTTCCCACAGGAAGTAGCAATCGAGATAAGTCTCCTCGTCACAGGCAGGAGGAATTGAGACAATACTCCTCCCCACAGAAGGATGTAATCGAGACAAGACTCTTTCCCACAGGTGTGAGTAATTGAGACAAGACTCCTCCCCACAGGAAGGAGTAATTGAGAGAGGACTCATTCCCACAGGAAGTAGTAATCGAGACAAAACCCTTCACCACAGGAGGGAGTAATCGAGACAACATTCTTCCCCACAGGAGGGTATAATCGAGACAAGTCTCCTCCCCACAGGAAGGAGTAATCGAGACAAGAACCCGCCCCTCCGGAAGGAGTAATCGAGACAAGAATCCTCCTCACAGGCAGGAGTAATCGAGACAAAATATCTCCCCACAGGAGGGAGTAATCTAGACAAGACTCTTCCCCACAGGAGTGAGTAATCGAGACAAGACTCTTCCTCACAGGAGGAAGTAATCGAGACAAGAGTCCTCCCCACAGGAGGGAGTAATCGAGACAAGACTCCTCCCCACAGGAGGGAGAAATCGAGACAAGAAGCATCCCAACATGAGGCAGTACTCGAGACAAAACTCCTACCCACAGGAAGCAGTAATTGAGACAAGACAACACCCCGCAAGGAGGAGTAATCGAGACAAGACACCTTCCCACAGGAAGTAGTAATCGAGACAAGACTCCTTCCCACAGGAAGCAGTAATCGAAACAAGACTACTTCGCACAGAAAGTAGTAATGGAGACAATACTCTTCCCCACAGGAGGGAGTAATCGAGGCAAGACTCATCCCCACAGGAAGGAGTAATCGAGACAAGACTCCTCCCCACAGGAAGGAGTAATCGAGACAAGACTCCTTCCAACAGGAAGTAATAATCGAGACAAGAATCTTCCCCACCGGAAGGAGCAATCGAGAAAAGATTCCTCCTCCCAGGCGGGAGTAATCGAGACAAAACTCCTCCCCACAGGAGGAAGATCTTCCTCACAGGAGGAAGTAATCGAGACAAGACTCCACCCCACCGGCAGGAGTAATAGAGACAAGATTCCTCCCCACAGGAGAGAGAAATCGAGACAAGTCTCTTCCCCACAGGGAGGAGCAATCGAGACAAGACTCTTCTTCCCAGGAGGGAGTATTCCAGATAACACTCCACCCCACTGGAAGGAGTAATCGAGTCAAGATTCCTCCTCACATAAGGGAGTAATCGAGACAAGACTCCGCCCCACAGGAGGGAGTAATCGAGACAAGACACTTCCCCAAAGGAGAGAGTAATCAAGACAAGACTCCTCCCCACAGGAGGGAGTAATCGAGACAAGAGTCCTCTCCACAGGAGGGAGTAATCAAGACAAGACTCCTCCCCACAGCTGGGAGTAATCGAGAAAAGACGCTTCCCAACAGGAGGGAATAATTGAAACAAGACAACTCCCCACAGGAGGGAGTAATCAAGACAACACTCCTCCCCACAGGGGAGAGTAATCAAGACCGGACTCTTACTCACAGGCAGGAGTAATCGAGACAAGACAAGCCCCCACAAGGAGGAGTAATCGAGACAAGATTCCTTCCCACATGAAATAGTAATCGAGACAAGACACCTTCCCACAGGAAGCAGTAATCGAGAGACGACTCCTCGCCACAGGAAGGAGTAATCAAGACAAGACTCCTTCCAACAGGAAGTAGTAATGGAGACAGGACTCTTCCCCACAGGAGGGAGTAATCAAGACAATACCCCTCCCCACAGGAAGGTGTATTTGAGACAAGACTCCTCCACACAGGAGGGAGTAATCAAGACAAAACTCCTCCCCACAGGGGAGAGTAATCAAGACCGGATCCTACTCGCAGGCGGGAGTAATCGAGAGAAGAATCCTCCTCACAGGTGGGAGTAATCAAGACAAGACTCATCACCACAGGAGGAAGTAACTGAGACAAGAGTCCTCCCCACAGGAGGGAGTAATCGAGACAAGACTCTTCCTCACAGGAGGCAATACTCGAGACAAGACTCCACCCCACAGGCGGGAGTGATCGATACAAGACTCTTCCCCAAAGGAGGGAGTAATCGAGACAAGACTCCTCCCCACAGTGCAGAGTAATCAAGACCGGACTCCTACTCAGAGATGGGAGTAATCGAGTCAAGATTGCTCCTCACAGTGCAGAGTAATCATGACCGGACTCCTACTCACAGGCGGGAGTAATCGAGACAAGATTCCTCCTCACAGGTGGGAGTAATCAAGACAAGACTCATCACCACAGGAGGAAGTAATCGAGACAAGAGTCCTCCCTACAGGAGGGAGTAATCGAGACAAGATTCTTCCCCAAAGGAAGCAGTAATCGAGACAAGACTCCTCCCTACAAAAAGGAGTAATCAAGACAAGACTCCTTCCCACAGGAAGTAGTAATCGAGACAAGTTTCCTCCTCACAGGCAGGAGGAATTGAGACAATACTCCTCCCCACAGAAGGAAGTAATTGAGACAAGACTCTTCCCCACAGGGGTGAGTAATTGAGACATGACTCCACCCCACAGGAAGGAATAATTGAGACAAGACTCATTCACACAGGAGGGAGTAATCGAGACAACACTCTTCCACACAGGAGGGTATAATCGAGACAAGTCTCCTCCCACAGGAAGGAGAAATCCAGACAAGACTCCGCCCCTCCGGAAGGAGTAATCGAGACAAGCCTCCTCCTCACAGGCAGGAGTAGTCAAGACAAAATGTCTCCCCACAGGAGGGAGTAATCGAGACAAGACTCTTCCCCACAGGAGTGAGTAATCAAGAAAAGACTCTTCCTCACAGGAGGAAGTAATCAAGACAAGAGTCCTCCCCACAGGAGGGAGTAATCGAGACAAGACTCCTCCCACAGGAGAGAGAAATCGAGACAAGAAGCAATTCAACATGAGGCAGTACTCGATCCAAGACTCCTACCCACAGGAAGCATTAATCAAGACAAGACAACACCCCGCAAGTAGGAGTAATCGAGACAAGACACGTTACCACAGGAAGTAGTAATGGAGACAAGACTCCTTCCCACAGGAAGTAGTAATGGAGACAAGACTCTTCCCCACAGGAGGGAGTAATCGAGACGAGACTCTTCCCCAAAGGAGGGAGTAATCGAGACAAGACTCCTCCCCACAGGAAGGTGTAATCGAGACAAGACTCCGCCCCTCCAGAAGGAGTAATCGAGAAAAGACTCCTCCTCACTGGCAGGAGTAATCAAGGCAAAATGTCTCCCCACAGGAGGGAGGAATCGAGACAAGACTCTTCCCCACAGGAGTGAGTAACCGAGACAAGACACATCCTCACAGGAGGAAGTAATCGAGACAAGAGTCCTCCCCACAGGAGGGAGTAATCGAGACAAGACTCCTCCCCACAGGAGGGAGAAATCGAGACAAGAAGCATCCCAACATGAGGCAGTACTCGATCCAAGACTCCTACCCACAGGAAGCAGTAATCGAGACAAGACAACACCACGCAAGGAGGAGTAATTGAGACAAGACACCTTCCCACAGGAAGTAGTAATCGAGACAAGACTCCTTCGCACAGGAAGCAGTAATCGAGCCAAGACTCCTTACCACAGGAAGGAGTAATCGAGACAAGACTCCTCCTCACAGGAAGGAGTAATCGAGACACGACTCCTTCCAACAGGAAGTAATAATCGAGACAAGACTCTTCCCCACAGGAGGGAGTAATCCAGACAAGACTCCACCCCAACGGAAGGAGTAATTGAGACAAGATTCCTCCTCACAGGTGGGAGTAATCCAGACAAAACTGCTCCCCACAGTAAGGAGTAATTGAGACAATACTCCTTCCAACAGGAAGTAATAATCGAGACAAGACTCTTCCCCACAGGAGGGAGTAATCGAGACATGACTCTTCCTCACAGGAGTGAGTAATCGACACAAGACTCTTCCTCACAGGAGGAAGTAATCGAGGCAAGAATCCTCCCCACAGGAGGGAGTAATCGAGACAAGACTCCTCCCCACAGGAGGGAGAAATCGAGACAAGAAGCAATTCAACATGAGGCAGTACTCGATCCAAGATTCCTACCCACAGGAAGCAGTAATCGAGACAAGACAACAACCCGCACGTAGGAGTAATCGAGACAAGACACCTTCCCACAGGAAGTAGTAATCGAGACAAGACTCCTTCCCACAGGAAGTAGTAACGGAGACAAGACTCTTCCCCAAAGGAGGGAGTAATCAAGACAAGACTCCTCCCCACAGGAAGGTGTAATCGATACAAGACTCCTCCCCACAGGAGAGAGTAATAGAGACAAGACTCTTCCCCACAAGGAGGAGCAATCGAGACAAGACTCTTCTTCCCAGGAGGCAGTATTCAGACAAGACTTCACCCACTGGAAGGAGTAATCGAGACAAGATTCCTCCTCACATAAGGGAGTAATCGAGACAAGACTCCACCCCACAGGAGGGAGTAATCAAGACAAGACCCCTCCCCACATCTGGGAGTAATCGAAAAAAGACGCTTCCCAACAGGAGGGAATAATCGAAACAAGACACCTCCCCACAGGAGGGAGTAATCGAGACAAGACTCCTCCCCACAGGGGAGAGTAATCAAGACCGGACTCCTAATCACAGGCGGGAGTAATCGAGACAAGACAAGCCCCCACAAGGAGGAGTAATCGAGACAAGACTCCTTCCCAAGGATATAGTAATCGAGACAAGACACCTTCCCACCGGAAGCAGTAGTCGAGACAAGACTCCTCGCCACAGGAAGGAGTAATCGAGGCAAGACTCCTTCCCACAGGAAGTAGTAATGGAGACAGGACTCTTCCCCACAGGAGGGAGTAATCGAGACAAGACTCTTCCCCACAGGAGGGAGTAATCAAGACAATACCCCTCCCCACAGGAAGGAGTATTTGAGACAAGACTCCTCCCCACAGGAGGGAGTAATAGAGACAAGACTCCTCCCCACAGGGGAGAGTAATCAAGACCGGACTCCTACTCACAGGCGTGAGTAATTGAGAAAAGATTCCTCCCCACAGGAGGGAGTAATCGAGACAAGACTCTTCCTCACAGGAGGCAATACTCGAGACAAGACTCCACCCCACAGGCGGGAGTGATCGATACAAGACTCTTCCCCAAAGGAGGGAGTAATCGAGACAAGACTCCTCCCCACAGTGCAGAGTAATCAAGACCGGACTCCTACTCAGAGATGGGAGTAATCGAGTCAAGATTGCTCCTCACAGTGCAGAGTAATCATGACCGGACTCCTACTCACAGGCGGGAGTAATCGAGACAAGATTCCTCCTCACAGGTGGGAGTAATCAAGACAAGACTCATCACCACAGGAGGAAGTAATCGAGACAAGAGTCCTCCCTACAGGAGGGAGTAATCGAGACAAGATTCTTCCCCAAAGGAAGCAGTAATCAAGACAAGACTCCTCCCTACAAAAAGGAGTAATCGAGACAAGACTCCTTCCCACAGGAAGTAGTAATCGAGACAAGTCTCCTCCTCACAGGCAGGAGGAATTGAGACAATACTCCTCCCCACAGAAGGAAGTAATTGAGACAAGACTCTTCCCCACAGGGGTGAGTAATTGAGACATGACTCCACCCCACAGGAAGGAATAATTGAGACAAGACTCATTCACACAGGAAGTAGTAATCGAGACAAGACCCTTCCCCACAGGAGGGAGTAATCGAGACAACACTCTTCCACACAGGAGGGTATAATCGAGACAAGTCTCCTCCCACAGGAAGGAGAAATCCAGACAAGACTCCGCCCCTCCGGAAGGAGTAATCGAGACAAGCCTCCTCCTCACAGGCAGGAGTAGTCAAGACAAAATGTCTCCCCACAGGAGGGAGTAATCGAGACAAGACTCTTCCCCACAGGAGTGAGTAATCAAGACAAGACTCTTCCTCACAGGAGGAAGTAATCAAGACAAGAGTCCTCCCCACAGGAGGGAGTAATCGAGACAAGGCTCCTCCCCACAGGAGAGAGAAATCGAGACAAGAAGCAATTCAACATGAGGCAGTACTCGATCCAAGACTCCTACCCACAGGAAGCATTAATCAAGACAAGACAACACCCCGCAAGTAGGAGTAATCGAGACAAGACACGTTCCCACAGGAAGTCGTAATGGAGACAAGACTCCTTCCCACAGGAAGTAGTAATGGAGACAAGACTCTTCCCCACAGGAGGGAGTAATCGAGACAAGACTCTTCCCCAAAGGAGGGAGTAATCGAGACAAGACTCCTCCCCACAGGAAGGTGTAATCGAGACAAGACACCACCCCTCCAGAAGGAGTAATCGAGAAAAGACTCCTCCTCACTGGCAGGAGTAATCAAGGCAAAATGTCTCCCCACAGGAGGGAGTAATCGAGACAAGACTCTTCCCCACAGGAGTGAGTAACCGAGACAAGACACATCCTCACAGGAGGAAGTAATCGAGACAAGAGTCCTCCCCACAGGAGGGAGTAATCGAGACAAGACTCCTCCCCACAGGAGGGAGAAATCGAGACAAGAAGCATCCCAACATGAGGCAGTACTCGATCCGAGACTCCTACCCACAGGAAGCAGTAATCGAGACAAGACAACACCACGCAAGGAGGAGTAATTGAGACAAGACACCTTCCCACAGGAAGTAGTAATTGAGACAAGACTCCTTCGCACAGGAAGCAGCAATCGAGACAAGACTCCTTACCACAGGAAGGAGTAATCGAGACAAGACTCCTCCTCACAGGAAGGAGTAATCGAGACAAGACTCCTTCCAACAGGAAGTAATAATCGAGACAAGACTCTTCCCCACAGGAGGGAGTAATCCAGACAAGACTCCACCCCAACGGAAGGAGTAATTGAGACAAGATTCCTCCTCACAGGTGGGAGTAATCGAGACAAAACTGCTCCCCACAGTAAGGAGTAATTGAGTCAATACTCCTTCCAACCGGAAGTAATATTCGAGACAAGACTCTTCCCCACAGGAGGGAGTAATCGAGACATGACTCTTCCTCACAGGAGTGAGTAATCGCGACAAGACTCTTCCTCACAGGAGGAAGTAATCGAGGCAAGAATCCTCCCCACAGGAGGGAGTAATCGAGACAAGACTCCTCCCCACAGGAGGGAGAAATCGAGACAAGAAGCAATTCAACATGAGGCAGTACTCGATCCAAGACTCCTACACACAGGAAGCAGTAATCGAGACAAGACAACACCCCGCAAGTAGGAGTAATCGAGACAAGACACCTTCCCACAGGAAGTAGTAATGGAGACAAGACTCTTCCCCAAAGGAGGGAGTAATCAAGACAAGACTCCTCCCCACAGGAAGGTGTAATCGATACAAGACTCCTCCCCACAGGAGAGAGTAATAGAGACAAGACTCTTCCCCACAAGGAGGAGCAATCGAGACAAGACTCTTCTTCCCAGGAGGGAGTATTCAGACAAGACTACACCCACTGGAAGGAGTAATCGAGACAAGATTCCTCCTCACATAAGGGAGTAATCGAGACAAGACTCCACCCCACAGGAGGGAGTAATCGAGACAAGACTCCTCCCCACATCTGGGAGTAATCGAAAAAAGACGCTTCCCAACAGGAGGGAATAATCGAAACAAGACACCTCCCCACAGGAGGGAGTAATCGAGACAAGACTCCTCCCCACAGGGGAGAGTAATCAAGACCGGACTCCTAATCACAGGCGGGAGTAATCGAGACAAGACAAGCCCCCACAAGGAGGAGTAATCGAGACAAGACTCCTTCCCAAGGATATAGTAATCGAGACAAGACACCTTCCCACCGGAAGCAGTAATCGAGACAAGACTCCTCGCCACAGGAAGGAGTAATCGAGACAAGACTCCTTCCCACAGGAAGTAGTAATGGAGACAGGACTCTTCCCCACAGGAGGGAGTAATCGAGACAAGACTCTTCCCCACAGGAGGGAGTAATCAAGACAATACCCCTCCCCACAGGAAGGAGTATTTGAGACAAGACTTCTCCCCACAGGAGGGAGTAATAGAGACAAGACTCCTCCCCACAGGGGAGAGTAATCAAGACCGGACTCCTACTCACAGGCGGGAGTAATCGAGAAAAGCTTCCTCCCCACAGGAGGGAGTAATCAAGACAAGATTCTTCCACACAGGAGGCAGTACTCGGGACAAGTCTCCACCCCACAGGCGGGAATCATCAATATAAGACTCTTCCCCAAAGGAGGGAGTAATCGAGACAAGACTCCTCCCCACAGTGCAGAGTAATCAAGACCGGACTCCTACTCACAGATGGGAGTAATCGAGTCAAGATTTCCCCTCACAGTGCAGAGTAAGCAAGACCGGACTCCTACTCACAGGCGGGAGTAATCGAGATAAGATTCCTCCTCACAGGTGGGGGTAATCAAGACAAGACTCATCACCACAGGAGGAAGTAATCGAGACAAGAGTCCTCCCCACAGGAAGCAGTAATCGAGACAAGACTCCTGCCTACAAAAAGGAGTAATCGAGACAAGACACCTTCCCACAGGAAGTAGTAATCGAGACAAGTCTCCTCCTCACAGGCAGGAGGAATTGAGACAATACTCCTCCCCACAGAAGGAAGTAATTGAGACAAGACTCCTCCCCACAGGAAGGAGTAATTGAGACAAGACTCATTCCCACAGGAAGTAGTAATCGAGACAAGACCGTTCCCCACAGGAGGGAGTAACTGAGACAATACTCTTCCCCACAGAAGGGTATAATCGAGACAAGTCTCCTACTCACAGGAAGGTGTAATCGAGACAAGGCTCCACCCCTCCAGAAGGAGTAATCGAGACAAGACTCCTCCTCACTGGCAGGAGTAATCGAGACATAATGTCTCCCCACAGGAGGGAGTAATCGAGACAAGACTCTTCCCCACAGGAGTGAGTAATCGAGACAAGACTCTTCCTCACAAGAGGAAGTAATCGAGACAAGAGTCCTCCCCACAGGAGGGAGTAATCGAGACAAGACTCCTCCCCACAGGAGGGAGAAATCGAGACAAGAAGCATCCCAACATGAGGCAGTACTCGATCCATGACAACTTCCCACAGGAAGTAGTAATCGAGACAAAACTCCTTCGCACAGGAAGCAGTAATCGAGACAAGACTCCTTCCCACAGGAAGTAGTAATGGCGACAAGACTCTTCCCCACAGGAGGGAGTATTCGAGACAAGACTCTTCCCCACAGGAGGGAGTAATCAAGACAAGACTCCACCCCACAGCTGAGAGTAATCGAAAAAAGACGCTTCCCTACAGGAGGGAATAATCGAAACAAGACACCTCCCCACAGGAGGGAATAATCGAGGCAACACTCCTCCCCACAGGGGAGAGTAATCAAGACCGGACTCCTAATAACAGGCGGGAGTAATCGAGACAAGACAAGCCCCCACAAGGAGCAGTAATCGAGACAAGACTCCTTCCCACAGGAAAAAGTAATCGAGACAAGACACCTTCCCACCGGAAGCAGTAATCGAGACAAGACTCCTCCCCACAGGAGGGAGTAATCAAGACAAGGCTCCTCCCCACAGGAGAGAGTAATCAAGACCGGACTGCTACTCACAGGCAGGAGTAATCGAGAAAAGATTCCTCCTCACAGGTGGGAGTAATCAAGACAAGACTCATCACCACAGGAGGAAGTAACTGATACAAGAGTCCTCCCCACCGGAGGGAGTAATCGAGACAAGACTCTTCCCCAAAGGAGGGAGTAATCAAGACAAGACTCTTCCACACAGTAGGGAGTAATCTAGGCAAGACTCTTCCCCACAGGAGGGAGTAATCGAGACAAGAGTTCTCACCACAGGAAGGAGTAATCGAGACAAGACTCCTCCCCACAGGAAAGAGTAATCGAGACAAGACTCCTTCCAAAAGGAAGTAATAATCGAGACAATACTCTTCCCCACAGTAAGGAGTAATCCAGACAAGACTTCACCACAACGGAAGGAGTAATCGAGACAAGATTCCTCCTCACAGTCGGGAGTAATCGAGACAAAACTCCTCCCCACAGGAGGAAGTAATCGAGACAAGACTCTTCCTCACAGGAAGAAGTAATCGAGACAAGGCTCCACCCCACCGGAAGGAGTAATCGAGACAAGATTCCTCCCCACAGGAGAGAGTAATCGAGACAAGACTCTTCCCCACAGGGAGGAGCAATCGAGACAAGATTCCTCCTCACATAACAGAGTAATCGAGACAAGACTCTTCCCAAAAGGAGAGATTACTCAAGACAAGACATCTCCCGACAGGAGGGAGTAATCCAGACAAGACTCCTCCCCACAGGAGGGAGTAATCGAGACAAGAATCTTCCTCACAGGAGTGAGTAATCGAGAAATGCTTCTACCCCACTGGAAGAAGTAATCGAGACAAGACTCCTCCCCACAGGAGAGAGAAATTGAGACAAGACACCTCCCCACAGGAGGGAGTAATCGAGACAAGACTCCTCCCCACAGGAGGGAGTAATCGAGACAAGAATCTTCCTCACAGGAGTGAGTAATCGAGAAATGCTTCTACCCCACTGGAAAAAGTAATCGAGACAAGACTCCTCCCCACAGGAGAGAGAAATTGAGACAAGACACCTCCCCACAGGAGGGAGTAATCGAGACAAGACTCCTCCCCACAGGAAGGAGTAATCGAGACAAGACACCTCCCCACAGGAGGGAGTAATCGAGACAAGACTGCTCCCCACAGGAGAGAGAAATTCAGACAAGCCTCCTCCCCACAGGAGAGAGTAATCAAGGCAAGACTCCACCCCAAAGGAGGGAGTAATCGAGACAAGACCCTTCCCCACAGGAGGGAGTAATCAAGACAATACCCCTCCCCACAGGAAGGAGTATTCAAGACAAGACTTCTCCCCACAGGAGGGAGTAATAGAGACAAGACTCCTCCCCACAGGGGAGAGTAATCAAGACCGGACTCCTACTCACAGGCGGGAGTAATCGAGAAAAGCTTCCTCCCCACAGGAGGGAGTAATCAAGACAAGATTCTTCCTCACAGGAGGCAGTACTCGGGACAAGTCTCCACCCCACAGGCGGGAATCATCAATATAAGACTCTTCCCCAAAGGAGGGAGTAATCGAGACAAGACTCCTCCCCACAGTGCAGAGTAATCAAGACCGGACTCCTACTCACAGATGGGAGTAATCGAGTCAAGATTTCCCCTCACAGTGCAGAGTAAGCAAGACCGGACTCCTACTCACAGGCGGGAGTAATCGAGATAAGATTCCTCCTCACAGGTGGGGGTAATCAAGACAAGACTCATCACCACAGGAGGAAGTAATCGAGACAAGAGTCCTCCCCACAGGAGGGAGTAATCGAGACAAGACTATTCCCCACAGGAAGCAGTAATCGAGACAAGACTCCTGCCTACAAAAAGGAGTAATCGAGACAAGACACCTTCCCACAGGAAGTAGTAATCGAGACAAGTCTCCTCCTCACAGGCAGGAGGAATTGAGACAATACTCCTCCCCACAGAAGGAAGTAATTGAGACAAGACTCCTCCCCACAGGAAGGAGTAATTGAGACAAGACTCATTCCCACAGGAAGTAGTAATCGAGACAAGACCGTTCCCCACAGGAGGGAGTAATTGAGACAATACTCTTCCCCACAGAAGGGTATAATCGAGACAAGTCTCCTCCTCACAGGAAGGTGTAATCGAGACAAGGCTCCACCCCTCCAGAAGGAGTAATCGAGACAAGACTCCTCCTCACTGGCAGGAGTAATCGAGACATAATGTCTCCCCACAGGAGGGAGTAATCGAGACAAGACTCTTCCCCACAGGAGTGAGTAATCGAGACAAGACTCTTCCTCACAAGAGGAAGTAATCGAGACAAGAGTCCTCCCCACAGGAGGGAGTAATCGAGACAAGACTCCTCCCCACAGGAGGGAGAAATCGAGACAAGAAGCATCCCAACATGAGGCAGTACTCGATCCATGACAACTTCCCACAGGAAGTAGTAATCGAGACAAAACTCCTTCGCACAGGAAGCAGTAATCGAGACAAGACTCCTTCCCACAGGAAGTAGTAATGGCGACAAGACTCTTCCCCACAGGAGGGAGTAATCGAGACAAGACTCTTCCCCACAGGAGGGAGTAATCAAGACAAGACTCCACCCCACAGCTGAGAGTAATCGAAAAAAGACGCTTCCCTACAGGAGGGAATAATCGAAACAAGACACCTCCCCACAGGAGGGAATAATCGAGGCAACACTCCTCCCCACAGGGGAGAGTAATCAAGACCAGACTCCTAATCACAGGCGGGAGTAATCGAGACAAGACAAGCCCCCACAAGGAGCAGTAATCGAGACAAGACTCCTTCCCACAGGAAAAAGTAATCGAGACAAGACACCTTCCCACCGGAAGCAGTAATCGAGACAAGACTCCTCCCCACAGGAGGGAGTAATCAAGACAAGGCTCCTCCCCACAGGAGAGAGTAATCAAGACCGGACTCCTACTCACAGGCAGGTGTAATCGAGAAAAGATTCCTCCTCACAGGTGGGAGTAATCAAGACAAGACTCATCACCACAGGAGGAAGTAACTGATACAAGAGTCCTCCCCACCGGAGGGAGTAATCGAGACAAGACTCTTCCCCAAAGGAAGGAGTAATCAAGACAAGACTCTTCCACACAGTAGGGAGTAATCTAGGCAAGACTCTTCCCCACAGGAGGGAGTAATCGAGACAAGAGTTCTCACCACAGGAAGGAGTAATCGAGACAAGACTCCTCCCCACAGGAAAGAGTAATCGAGACAAGACTCCTTCCAAAAGGAAGTAATAATCGAGACAATACCCTTCCCCACAGTAAGGAGTAATCCAGACAAGACTTCACCACAACGGAAGGAGTAATCGAGACAAGATTCCTCCTCACAGTCGGGAGTAATCGAGACAAAACTCCTCCCCACAGGAGGAAGTAATCGAGACAAGACTCTTCCTCACAGGAAGGAGTAATCGAGACAAGGCTCCACCCCACCGGAAGGAGTAATCGAGACAAGATTCCTCCCCACAGGAGAGAGTAATCGAGACAAGACACTTCCCCACAGGGAGGAGCAATCGAGACAAGATTCCTCCTCACATAACAGAGTAATCGAGACAAGACTCTTCCCCAAAGGAGAGATTACTCAAGACAAGACATCTCCCGACAGGAGGGAGTAATCCAAACAAGACTCCTCCCCACAGGAGGGAGTAATCGAGACAAGAATCTTCCTCACAGGAGTGAGTAATCGAGAAATGCTTCTACCCCACTGGAAAAAGTAATCGAGACAAGACTCCTCCCCACAGGAGAGAGAAATTGAGACAAGACACCTCCCCACAGGAGGGAGTAATCGAGACAAGACTCCTCCCCACAGGAAGGAGTAATCGAGACAAGACACCTCCCCACAGGAGGGAGTAATCGAGACAAGACTCCTCCCCACAGGAGGGAGTAATCGAGACAAGAATCTTCCTCACAGGAGTGAGTAATCGAGAAATGCTTCTGCCCCACTGGAAAAAGTAATCGAGACAAGACTCCTCCCCACAGGAGAGAGAAATTGAGACAAGACACCTCCCCACAGGAGGGAGTAATCGAGACAAGACTCCTCCCCACAGGAAGGAGTAATCGAGATAAGACACCTCCCCACAGGAGGGAGTAATCGAGACAAGACTGCTCCCCACAGGAGAGAGAAATTCAGACAAGCCTCCTCCCCACAGGAGAGAGTAATCAAGGCAAGACTCCACACCAAAGGAGGGAGTAATCGAGACAAGACCCTTCCCCACAGGAGGGAGTAATCAAGACAATACCCCTCCCCACAGGAAGGAGTATTCAAGACAAGACTCCTCGCCACAGGAGGGAGTATTCGAGACAAGACTCCTCCCCAGAGGGGACAGTAATCAAGGCCGGACTCCTACTCACATGTGGGAGTAAACGAGAAAAGATTCCTCCTCACAGGTGGGAGTAATCAAAACAAGACTCATCACCACAGGAGAAGGTAATCGAGCCAAGAGTCCTCCCCACAGGAGGGAGTAATCGAGACAAGACTCTTCCCTATAGGAAGCAGTAATCGAGACAAGATTCCTCCCCACAGGAGGGAGAAATCGAGACAAGAAGCAGGCCTACATGAGGCAGCACTCGAGGCAAGACTCCTACCCACAGGAGGAAGTAATCGAGACAATACTCTTCCCCAAAGGAGGGAGTAATCAAGACAAGACTCCTCCCCACAGGAGGGAGTAATCAAGACAATACCCCTCCCCACAGGAAGGAGTATTCGAGACAGGACTCCTCCCCACAGGAGGGAGTAATCGAGAAAAGATTCTACCCCACTGGAAAAAGTAATCGTGACAAGACTCCTCCCCACAGGAGAGAGAAATTGAGACAAGACACCTCCCCACAGGAGGGAGTAATCGAGACAAGACTCCTCCCCACAGGAGGGAGTAATCGAGACAAGAATCTTCCTCACAGGAGTGAGTAATCGAGAAATGCTTCTACCCCACTGGAAAAAGTAATCGAGACAAGACTCCTCCCCACAGGAGAGAGAAATTGAGACAAGACACCTCCCCACAGGAGGGAGTAATCGAGACAAGACTCCTCCCCACAGGAAGGAGTAATCGAGACAAGACACCTCCCCACAGGAGGGAGTAATCGAGACAAGACTGCTCCCCACAGGAGAGAGAAATTCAGACAAGCCTCCTCCCCACAGGAGAGAGTAATCAAGGCAAGACTCCACCCCAAAGGAGGGAGTAATCGAGACAAGACCCTTCCCCACAGGAGGGAGTAATCAAGACAATACCCCTCCCCACAGGAAGGAGTATTCAAGACAAGACTCCTCGCCACAGGAGGGAGTATTAGAGACAAGACTCCTCCCCAGAGGGGAGAGTAATCAAGGCCGGACTCCTACTCACATGTGGGAGTAATCGAGAAAAGATTCCTCCTCACAGGTGGGAGTAATCAAAACAAGACTCATCACCACAGGAGAAAGTAATCGAGCCAAGAGTCCTCCCCACAGGAGGGAGTAATCGAGACAAGACTCTTCCCTATAGGAAGCAGTAATCGAGACAAGATTCCTCCCCACAGGAGGGAGAAATCGAGAAAAGAAGCAGGCCTACATGAGGCAGCACTCGAGACAAGACTCCTACCCACAGGAGGAAGTAATCGAGACAATACTCTTCCCCAAAGGAGGGACTAATCAAGACAAGACTCCTCCCCACAGGAGGGAGTAATCAAGACAATACCCCTCCCCACAGGAAGGAGTATTCGAGACAGGACTCCTCCCCACAGGAGGGAGTAATCGAGAAAAGATTCTACCCCACTGGAAAAAGTAATCGAGACAAGACTCCTCCCCACAGGAGAGAGAAATTGAGACAAGACACCTCCCCACAGGAGGGAGTAATCGAGACAAGACTCCTCCCCACAGGAGGGAGTAATCGAGACAAGAATCTTCCCTATAGGAAGCAGTAATCGAGACAAGATTCCTCCCCACAGGAGGGAGAAATCGAGACAAGAAGCAGGCCTACATGAGGCAGCACTCGAGACAAGACTCCTACCCACAGGAGGAAGTAATCGAGACAATACTCTTCCCCAAAGGAGGGAGTAATCAAGACAAGACTCCTCCCCACAGGAGGGAGTGATCGAGACAGGACACCTACCCACAGGAAGGAGCAGTCGAGACAAGACTCCTACCCACAGGAGGGAGTAATTGAGAGAAGAATCTTCCTCACAGGAGCGAGTAATTGAGAAAAGGTTTTTCCCCACTGGAAGAAGTAATCGAGACAAGACTCCACCCCACAGGAGAGAGAAACTGAGACAAGCCTCCTCCCCACAGGAGGGAGTGATCGAGACAAGACACCTACCTACAGCAGGGAGTAATCGAGACAAGAATCTTCCTCACAGGAGGGAGTCATTGAGAAAAGATTCTTCCCCACCGGAAAAAGTAATCAACACTAGACTCCTCCCCACAGGAGAGAAAAATTCAGACAAGCCTCCTCCCCACAGGAGGGAGTGATCAAGACAAGACTCATCACCACAGGAGAAAGTAATCGAGCCAAGAGTCCTCCCCACAGGAGGGAGTAATCGAGACAAGACTCTTCCCTATAGGAAGCAGTAATCGAGACAAGATTCCTCCCCACAGGAGGAAGAAATCGAGACAAGAAGCAGGCCTACACGAGGCAGCACTCGAGACAAGACTCGTACCCACAGGAGGAAGTAACCGAGACAATACTCTTCCCCAAAGGAGGGAGTAATCAAGAGAATACCCCTCCCCACAGGAAGGAGTATTCGAGACAGGACTCCTCCCCACAGGAGGGAGTAATCGAGAAAAGATTCTACCCCACTGGAAAAAGTAATCGAGACAAGACTCCTCCCCACAGGAGAGAGAAATTGAGACAAGACACCTCCCCACAGGAGGGAGTAATCGAGACAAGACTCCTCCCCACAGGAGGGAGTAATCGAGACAAGACTCTTCCTCACAGGAGTGAGTAATCGAGAAATGCTTCTACCCCACTGGAAAAAGTAATCGAGACAAGACTCCTCCCCACAGGAGAGAGAAATTGAGACAAGACACCTCCCCACAGGAGGGAGTAATCGAGACAAGACTCCTCCCCACAGGAGGGAGTAATCGAGACAAGACTGCTCCCCACAGGAGAGAGAAATTCAGACAAGCCTCCTCCCCACAGGAGAGAGTAATCAAGGCAAGACTCCACCCCAAAGGAGGGAGTAATCGAGACAAGACCCTTCCCCACAGGAGGGAGTAATCAAGACAATACCCCTCCCCACAGGAAGGAGTATTCAAGACAAGACTCCTCGCCACAGGAGGGAGTATTCGAGACAAGACTCCTCCCCAGAGGGGAGAGTAATCAAGGCCGGACTCCTACTCACATGTGGGAGTAATCGAGAAAAGATTCCTCCTCACAGGTGGGAGTAATCAAAACAAGACTCATCACCACAGGAGGAAGTAACTGAAACAAGAGTTATCCCCACAGGAGGGAGTAATCGAGTCAAGACTCTTCCTCACAGGAGGCAGTACTCGAGACAAGAGTCCACCCCACAGGCGGGAGTGATCGATACAAGACTCTTCCCCAAAGGAGGGAGTAATCGAGATAAGACTCCTCCCCACAGTGCAGAGTAATCAAGACCAGACTCCTACACACAGATGGGAGTAATCGAGTCAAGATTCCTCCTCACGGTGCAGAGTAATCAAGACTGGACTCCTACTCACTGGTGGGAGTAATTGAGACAAGATTCCTCCTCACAGGTGGGAGTAATCAAGACAAGACGCATCACCACAGGAGGAAGTAATCGAGACAAGAGTCCTCCCCACAGGAGGGAGTAATCGAGACAAGACTCCTCCCCACAGGAAGCAGTAATCGATACAAGACTCCTCCCTACAAAAAGGAGTAAACGAGGCAAGACTCCTTTCCACAGGAAGTAGTAATCGAGATAAGTCTCCTCCTCACAGGCAGGAGGAATTGAGACAATACCCCTCCCCACAGAAGGAAGTAATCGAGACAAGACTCTTTCCCACAGGAGTGAGTAATTGAGACAAGATTCCTCCCCACAGGAAGGAGTAATTGAGACAAGACTCATTCCCACAGGAAGTAGTAATCGAGACAAGACGCTTCCCCACAGGAGGGAGTAATCGAGACAACACTCTTCCCCACAGGAGGGTATAATTGAGACAAGTCTCCTCCCCAGAGGTAGGAGTAATCGAGACAATACTCCACCCCTCCGGAAGCAGTAATCGAGACAAGACTCCTCCTCACAGGCGGGAGTAATCGAGACAAAATGTCTCCGCACAGGAGGGAGTAATCAAGGCAAGACTCTTCCCCACATGAGTGACTAATTGAGATAAGACTCTTCCTCACAGGAGGAAGTAATCGAGACAAGAGTCCTCCCACAGGAGAGAGTAATCAAGACAAAACTCCTCCCCACAGGAGGGAGAAATCGAGACAAGAAGCATCCCAACATGAGGCAGTACTCGAGACAAGACTCCTACCCACAGGAAGCACTAATCGAGACAAGACAACACCCCGCAAGGAGGAGTAATCAAGACAAGACACCTTCCCACAGGAAGTAGTAATCGAGACAAGACTCCTTCCCACAGGAAGCAGTAATCGAGACAAGACTACTTCCCACAGGAAGTAGTAATGGCGACAAGACTCTTCCCCACAGGAGGGAGTAATCGAGACAAGACTCTTCCCCACAGGAGGGAGTAATCGAGACAAGACTCCTCCCAACAAGAAGGAGTAATCGAGAAAAGACTCCTCCCCACAGGAAGGAGTCATCGAGACAAGACTCCTTCCAACCGGAAGTAATAATCGAGAGAAGACTCTTCACCACAGGAGGGAGTAATCGAGATAAGACTCCTCCCCACAGGAGGGAGTAATTATGACAAGACTCTTCACCACAGGAGGAAGTAATCAAGACAATACTGCGCCCCACAGGAGGGACTAATCGAGACAAGACTCTTCCCCACAGGAGAGAGTAATCAAGACAAGAATCTTCTTCACAGGAGTGAGTAATCGAGAAAGGATTGGTCCCCAATGGAAGAAGTAATCGAGACAAGACTCCTCCACACAGGAGGGAGTGATCGAGACAGGACACCTACCCACAGGAAGGAGCAGTCGAGACAAGACTCCTACCCACAGGAGGGAGTAATTGAGAGAAGAATCTTCCTCACAGGAGCGAGTAATTGAGAAAAGATTTTTCCCCACTGGAAGAAGTAATCGAGACAAGACTCCACCCCACAGGAGAGAGAAACTGAGACAAGCCTCCTCCCCACAGGAGGGAGTGATCGAGACAAGACACCTACCTACAGCAGGGAGTAATCGAGACAAGAATCTTCCTCACAGGAGGGAGTCATTGAGAAAAGATTCTTCCCCACCGGAAAAAGTAATCAACACTAGACTCCTCCCCACAGGAGAGAAAAATTCAGACAAGCCTCCTCCCCACAGGAGGGAGTGATCAAGACAAGACTCATCACCACAGGAGAAAGTAATCGAGTCAAGAGTCCTCCCCACAGGAGGGAGTAATCGAGACAAGACTCTTCCCTATAGGAAGCAGTAATCGAGACAAGATTCCTCCCCACAGGAGGGAGAAATCGAGACAAGAAGCAGGCCTACATGAGGCAGCACTCGAGACAAGACTCCTACCCACAGGAGGAAGTAATCGAGACAATACTCTTCCCCAAAGGAGGGAGTAATCAAGACAAGACTCCTCCCCACAGGAGGGAGTAATCAAGACAATACCCCTCCCCACAGGAAGGAGTATTCGAGACAGGACTCCTCCCCACAGGAGGGAGTAATCGAGAAAAGATTCTACCCCACTGGAAAAAGTAATCGAGACAAGACTCCTCCCCACAGGAGAGAGAAATTGAGACAAGACACCTCCCCACAGGAGGGAGTAATCGAGACAAGACTCCTCCCCACAGGAATGAGTAATCGAGACAAGACACCTCCCCACAGGAGGGAGTAATCGAGACAAGACGGCTCCCCACAGGAGAGAGAAATTCAGACAAGCCTCCTCCCCACAGGAGAGAGTAATCAAGACAAGACTCCTCCCCACAGGAGGGAGTAATCGAGACAAGACCCTTCCCCACAGGAGGGAGTAATCAAGACAATACCCCTCCCCACAGGAAGGAGTATTCAAGACAAGACTCCTCGCCACAGGAGGGAGTAATCAAGACAAGACTCCTCCCCACAGGATAGAGAAATTGAGACAAGACACCTCCCCACAGGAAGGAGTATTCAAGACAAGACTCCTCGCCACAGGAGGGAGTAATCGAGACAAGACTTGTCCCCAGAGGGGAGAGTAATCAAGGCCGGACTCCTACTCACATGTGGGAGTAATCGAGAAAAGATTCCTCCTCACAGGTGGGAGTAATCAAAACAAGACTCAACACCACAGGAGGAAGTAACTGAAACAAGAGTTATCCCCACAGGAGGGAGTATTCGAGTCAAGACTCTTCCTCACAGGAGGCAGTACTCGAGACAAGAGTCCACCCCACAGGCGGGAGTGATCGATACAAGACTCTTCCCCAAAGGAGGGAGTAATCGAGATAAGACTCCTCCCCACAATGCAGAGTAATCAAGACCAGACTCCTACACACAGATGGGAGTAATCGAGTCAAGATTCCTCCTCACAGTGCAGAGTAATCAAGACTGGACTCCTACTCACTGGTGGGAGTAATTGAGACAAGATTCCTCCTCACAGGTGGGAGTAATCACGACAAGACCCATCACCACAGGAGGAAGTAATCGAGACAAGAGTCCTCCCCACAGGAGGGAGTAATCGAGACAAGACTCTTCCCCACAGGAAGCTGTAATCGATACAAGACTCCTCCCTACAAAAAGGAGTAAACGAGACAAAACTCCTTTGCACAGGAAATAGTAATCGAGATAAGTCTCCTCCTCACAGGCAGGAGGAATTGAGACAATACTCCTCCCCACAGAAGGAAGTAATCGAGACAAGACTCTTTCCCACAGGAGTGAGTAATTGAGACAAGATTCCTCCCCACAGGAAGGAGTAATTGAGACAAGACTCATTCCCACAGGAAGTAGTAATCGAGACAAGACGCTTCCCCACAGGAGGGAGTAATTGAGACAACACTCTTCCCCACAGAAGGGTATAATTGAGACAAGTCTCCTCCCCACAGGAAGGAGTAATTGAGACAATACTCCACCCCTCCGGAAGCAGTAATCGAGACAAGACTCCTCCTCACAGGCGGGAGTAATCGAGACAAAATGTCTCCCCACAGGAGGGAGTAATCAAGACAAGGCTCTTCCCCACATGTGTGACTAATTGAGATAAGACTCTTCCTCACAGGAGGAAGTAATCGAGACAAGAGTCCTCCCCATAGGAGAGAGTAATCGAGACAAGACTCCTCCCCACAGGAGGGAGAAATCGAGACAAGAAGCATCCCAACATGAGGCAGTACTCGAGACAAGACTCCTACCCACAGGAAGCACTAATCGAGACAAGACAACACCCCGCAAGGAGGAGTAATCAAGACAAGACACCTTCCCACAGGAAGTAGTAATCGAGACAAGACCCCTTCCCACAGGAAGCAGTAATCGAGACAAGACTACTTCCCACAGGAAGTAGTAATGGAGACAAGACTCTTCCCCACAGGAGGGAGTAATCGAGACAAGACTCTTCCCCACAGGAGGGAGTAATCGAGACAAGACTCCTCCCAACAAGAAGGAGTAATCGAGACAAGACTCCTCCCCACAGGAAGGAGTAATCGAGACAAGACTCCTTCCAACCGGAAGTAATAATCGAGAGAAGACTCTTCACCACCGGAGGGTGTAATCGAGACAAGACTCCTCCCCACAGGAGGGAGTAATTATGACAAGACTCTTCACCACAGGAGGAAGTAATCAAGACAAGACTGCGCCCCACAGGAGGGACTAATCGAGACAAGACTCTTCCCCACAGGAGAGAGTAATCAAGACAAGAATCTTCTTCACAGGAGTGAGTAATCGAGAAAGGATTGGTCCCCAATAGAAGAAGTAATCGAGACAAGACTCCTCCACACAGGAGAGAGAAATTGAGACAAGCCTCCTCCCCACAGGAGGGAGTGATCAAGACAAGACTAACCACCACAGGAGAAAGAAATCGAGCCAAGAGTCCTCCCCACAGGAGGGAGTAATCGAGACAAGACTCTTCCCTATAGGAAGCAGTAATCGAGACAAGATGCCTCCCCACAGGAGGGAGAAATCGAGACAAGAAGCATCCCTACATGAGGCAGCACTCGAGACAAGACTCCTACCCACAGGAGGAAGTAATCGAGACAATACTCTTCCCCAAAGGAGAGAGTAATCAAGACAAGACTCCTCCCCACAGGAGGGAGTAATCAAGACAAGACTCCTCCCCACAACTGGGAGCAATCAAGAAAAGATGCTTCCCATCAGGAGGGAATAATCGAAACAAGACACCTCCCCACAGGAGGGAGTAATCGAGACAAGACTCCTCCCCACAGGGGAGAGTAATCAAGACCGGTTTCCTACTCACAGTCGGGAGTAATCGAGACAAGACAGAACCCCTCAAGGAGGAGTAATCGAGACAAGACACCTTCCCACAGGAAGCAGTAATCGAGACAAGACTCCTCACTACATGAAGCAGTAATCGAGACAAGACTCCTCCCCAGAGGGGAGAGTAATCAAGGCCGGACTCCTACTCACATGTGGGAGTAATCGAGAAAAGATTCCTCCTCACAGGTGGGAGTAATCAAAACAAGACTCAACACAACAGGAGGAAGTAACTGAAACAAGAGTTAACCCCACAGGAGGGAGTAATCGAGTCAAGACTCTTCCTCACAGGAGGCAGTACTCGAGACAAGAGTCCACCCCATAGGCGGGAGTGATCGATACAAGACTCTTCCCCAAAGGAGGGAGTAATCGAGATAAGACTCCTCCCCACAATGCAGAGTAATCAAGACCAGACTCCTACACACAGATGGGAGTAATCGAGTCAAGATTCCTCCTCACAGTGCAGAGTAATCAAGACTGGACTCCTACTCACTGGTGGGAGTAATTGAGACAAGATTCCTCCTCACAGGTGGGAGTAATCAAGACAAGACCCATCACCACAGGAGGAAGTAATGAGACAAGAGTACTCCCCACAGGAGGGAGTAATCGAGACAGGACTCTTCCCCACAGGAAGCAGTAATCGATACAAGACTCCTCCCTACAAAAAGGAGTAAACGAGACAAGACTCCTTTCCACAGGAAATAGTAATCGAGATAAGTCTCCTCCTCACAGGCAGGAGGAATTGAGACAATACTCCTCCCCACAGAAGGAAGTAATCGAGACAAGACTCTTTCCCACAGGAGTGAGTAATTGAGACAAGATTCCTCCCCACAGGAAGGAGTAATTGAGACAAGACTCATTCCCACAGGAAGTAGTAATCGAGACAAGACGCTTCCCCACAGGAGGGAGTAATTGAGACAACACTCTTCCCCACAGAAGGGTATAATTGAGACAAGTCTCCTCCCCACAGGAAGTAGTAATCGAGACAATACTCCACCCCTCCGGAAGCAGTAATCGAGACAAGACTCCTCCTCACAGGCGGGAGTAATCGAGACAAAATGTCTCCCCACAGGAGGGAGTAATCAAGACAAGACTCTTCCCCACATGAGTGACTAATTGAGATAAGACTGTTCCTCACAGGAGGAAGTAATCGAGACAAGAGTCCTCCCCACAGGAGAGAGTAATCGAGACAAGACTCCTCCCCACAGGAGGGAGAAATCGAGACAAGAAGCATCCCAACATGAGGCAGTACTCGAGACAAGACTCCTACCCACAGGAAGCACTAATCGAGACAAGACAACACCCCGCAAGGAGGAGTAATCAAGACAAGACACCTTCCCACAGGAAGTAGTAATCGAGACAAGACTCCTTCCCACAGGAAGCAGTAATCGAGACAAGACTACTTCCCACAGGAAGTAGTAATGGAGACAAGACTCTTCCCCACAGGAGGGAGTAATCGAGACAAGACTCTTCCCCACAGGAGGGAGTAATCGAGACAAGACTCCTCCCTACAAGAAGGAGTAATCGAGACAAGACTCCTCCCCACAGGAAGGAGTAATCGAGATAAGACACCTTCCAACCGGAAGTAATAATCGAGAGAAGACTCTTCACCACAGGAGGGAGTAATCGAGACAAGGCTCCTCCCCACAGGAGGGAGTAATTATGACAAGACTCTTCACCACAGGAGGAAGTAATCAAGACAAGACTGCGCCCCACAGGAGGGACTAATCGAGACAAGACTCTTCCCCACAGGAGAGAGTAATCAAGACAAGAATCTTCTTCACAGGAGTGAGTAATCGAGAAAGGATTGGTCCCCAATGGAAGAAGTAATCGAGACAAGACTCCTCCACACAGGAGAGAGAAATTGAGACAAGCCTCCTCCCCACAGGAGGGAGTGATCGAGACACGACGCCTACCTACAGGAGGGAGTAATCGAGACAAGAATCTTCCTCACAGGAGGGAGTCATTGAGAAAAGATTCTTCCCCACTGGAAAAGTAATCAACACTAGACTCCTCCCCACAGGAGAGAGAAATTCAGACAAGCCTCCTCCCCACAGGAGGGAGTGATCAAGACAAGGCTCACCACCACAGGAGAAAGAAATCGAGCCAAGAGTCCTCCCCACAGGAGGGAGTAATCGAGACAAGACTCTTCCCTATAGGAAGCAGTAATCGAGACAAGATGCCTCCCCACAGGAGGGAGAAATCGAGACAAGAAGCATACCTACATGAGGCAGCACTCGAGACAAGACTCCTACCCACAGGAGGAAGTAATCGAGAAAATACTCTTCCCCAAAGGAGAGAGTAATCAAGACAAGACTCCTCCCCACAGGAGGGAGTAATCAAGACAAGACTCCTCCCCACAACTGGGAGCAATCAAGAAAAGATGCTTCCCATCAGGAGGGAATAATCGAAACAAGACACCTCCCCACAGGAGGGAGTAATCGAGACAAGACTCCTCCCCACAGGGGAGAGTAATCAAGACCGGTTTCCTACTCACAGTCGGGAGTAATCGAGACAAGACTGAACCCCTCAAGGAGGAGTAATCGAGATAAGACACCTTCCCACAGGAAGCAGTAATCGGGACAAGACTCCTCACTACATGAAGCAGTAATCGAGACAAGACTCCTCCCTACAAAAAGGAGTAATTGAGACAAGACTCCTTCCCACAGGAAGTAGTAATTGAGAAAAGTCTCCTCCTCACACGCAGGAGGAATTGAGACAATACTCCTCCCCACAGAAGGAAGTAATTGAGACAAGACTCTTTCCCACAGGAGTGAGTAATTGAGACAAGACTCCTCCCCACAGGAAAGAGTAATTGAGACAAGACTCATTCCCACAGGAAGTAGTAATCGAGACAAAACCCTTCACCACAGGAGGGAGTAATCAAGGCAATACTCGAGACAAGACTCCACCCCACAGGCGGGAGTGATCGATACAAGACTCTTCCCCAAAGGAGGGAGTAAACGAGACAAGACTCCTCCCCACAGTGCAGAGTTATCAAGACCGGTCTCCTACTCAGAGATGGGAGTAATCGAGTCAAGATTGCTCCTCACAGTGCAGAGTAATCATGACCGGTCTCCTACTCACAGGCGGGAGTAATCGAGACAAGATTCCTCCTCACAGGTGGGAGTAATCAAGGCAAGACTCATCACCACAGGAGGAAGTAATCGAGACAAAAGTCCTCCCTACAGGAGGGAGTAATCGAGACAAGATTCTTCCCCACAGGAAGCAGTAATCGAGACAAGACTCCTCCCTACAAAAAGGAGTAATCGAGACAAGACTCCTTCCCACAGGAAGTAGTAATCGAGAAAAGTCTCCTCCTCACAGGCAGGAGGAATTGAGACAATACTCCTCCCCACAGAAGGAAGTAATTGAGACAAGACTCTTCCCCACGGGGTGAGTAATTGAGACATGACTCCAACCCACAGGAAGGAATAATTGAGAGAAGACTCATTCACACAGGAAGTAGTAATCGAGGCAAGACCCTTCCCCACAGGAGGGACTAATCAAGACAACACTCTTCCCCACAGGAGGGTATAATTGAGACAAGTCTCCTCCCACAGGAAGGAGAAATCCAGACAAGACTCCGCCCCTCCGGAAGGAGTAATCGAGACAAGCCTCCTCCTCACAGGCAGGAGTAGTCGAGACAAAATGTCCCCCCACAGGAGGGAGTAATCGAGACAAGACTCTTCCTCACAGGAGGAAGTAATCAAGACAAGAGTCCTCCCCACAGGAGGGAGTAATCGAGACAAGACTCCTCCCCACAGGAGAGAGAAATCGAGACAAGAAGCAATTCAACATGAGGCAGTACTCGATCCAAGACTCCTACCCACAGGAAGCATTAATCGAGACAAGACAACACCCCGCAAGTAGGAGTAATCGAGACAAGACATCTTCCCACAGGAAGTAGCAATGGAGACAAGACTCCTTCCCACAGGAAGTAGTAATGGAGACAAGAATCTTCCCCACAGGAGGGAGTAATCGAGACAAGACACTTCCCCAAATGGAGGGAGTAATCAAGACAAGACTCCTCCCCACAGGAAGGTGTAATCGAGACAAGACTCCGCCCCTCCAGAAGGAGTAATCGAGAAAAGACTCCTCCTCACTGGCAGGAGTAATCGAGACAAAATGTCTCCCCACAGGAGGGAGTAATCGAGACAAGACTCTTCCCCACAGGAGTGAGTAACCGAGACAAGACACTTCCTCACAGGAGGAAGTAATCGAGACAAGAGTCCTCCCCACAGGAGGGAGTAATCGAGACAAGACTCCTCCCCACAGGAGGGAGAAATCGAGACAAGAAGCATCCCAACATGAGGCAGTACTCGATCCAAGACTCCTACCCACAGGAAGCAGTAATCGAGACAAGACAACACCACGCAAGGAGGAGTAATTGAGACAAGACACCTTCCCACAGGAAGTAGTAATCGAGACAAGACTCCTTCGCACAGGAAGCAGTAATCGAGACAAGACTCCTTCCCACAGGAAGGAGTAATCGAGACAAGACTCCTCCCCACAGGAAGGAGTAATCGAGACAAGACTCCTTCCAACAGGAAGTAATAATCGAGACAAGACTCTTCCCCACAGGAGGGAGTAATCCAGACAAGACTCCACCCCAACGGATGGAGTAATTGAGACAAGATTTCTCCTCACAGGTGGGAGTAATCGAGACAAAACTCCTCCCCACACTAAGGAGTAATTGAGACAATACTCCTTCCAACAGGAAGTAATAATCGAGACAAGACTCTTCCCCACAAAGCGGGGAGTAATCGAGACATGACTCTTCCCCACAGGAGTGAGTAATCGAGACAAGACTCTTCCTCACAGGAGGAAGTAATCGAGACAAGAATCCTCCCCACAGGAGGGAGTAATCGAGACAAGACTCCTCCCCACAGGAGGGAGAAATCGAGACAAGAAGCAATTCAACATGAGGCAGTACTCGATCCAAGACTCCTACCCACAGGAAGCAGTAATCGAGACAAGACAACACCCCGCAAGTAGGAGTAATCGAGACAAGACACCTTCCCACAGGAAGTAGTAATCGAGACAAGACTCCTTCCATCAGGAAGTAGTAATGGAGACAAGACTCTTCCCCACAGGAGGGAGTAATCGAGACAAGACTCTTCCCCAAAGGAGGGAGTAATCAAGACAAGGCTCCTCCCCACAGTAAGGTGTAATCGATACAAGACTCCTCCCCGCAGGAGAGAGTAATAGAGACAAGACTCTTCCCCACAAGGAGGAGCAATCGAGACAAGACTCTTCTTCCCAGGAGGGAGTATTCCAGACAAGGCTTCACCCCACTGGAAGGAGTAATCGAGACAAGATTCCTCCCCACATAAGGGAGTAATCGAGACAAGACTCCAACCCACAGGACAGAGTAATCAAGACAAGACTCCTCCCCACATCTGGGAGTAATCGAAAAAAGATGCTTCCCAACAGGAGGGAATAATCGAAACAAGACACCTCCCCACAGGAGGGAGTAATCGAGACAAGACTCCGCCCCACAGGGGAGAGTAATCAAGACCGGACTCCTAATCACAGGTGGGAGTAATCGAGACAAGACTCCTTCCCAAGCATATAGTAATCGAGACAAGACACCTTCCCACCGGAAGCAGTAATCGAGACAAGACTCGTCGCCACAGGAAGGAGTAATCGAGACAAGACTCCTTCTCACAGGAAGTAGTAATGGAGACAGGGCTCTTCCCCACAGGAGGGAGTAATCGAGACAAGACTCTTCCCCACAGGCGGGAGTAATCAAGACAATACCCCTCCCCACAGGAAGGAGTATTTGAGACAAGACTCCTCCCCACAGGAGGGAGTAATAGAGACAAGACTCCTCCCCACAGGGGAGAGTAATCAACACCGGACTCCTACTCACAGGCGGGAGTAACCGAGAAAAGATTCCTCCTCACAGGTGGGTGTAATCAAGACAAGACTCATCACCACAGGAGGAAGTAACTGAGACAAGAGTCCTCCCCACAGGAGGGAGTAATCGAGACAAGATTCGTCCTCACAGGAGGCAGTACTCAGGACAAGACTCCACCCCACAGGCGGGAACCATCACTATAAGACTCTTCCCCAAAGGAGGGAGTAATCGAGACAAGACACCTCCCCACAGTGCAGAGTAATCAAGACCGGACTCCTACTCACAGATGGGAGTAATCGAGTCAAGATTTCCCCTCACAGTGCAGAGTAATCAAGACCGGACTCCTACTCACAGGCGGGAGTAATCGAGACAAGATTCCTCCTCACAGGTGGGAGTAATCGAGACAAGACTCTTCCTCACAGGAGGCAGTACTCGGGACAAGACTCCACCCCACAGGCGGGAGTGATCGAGACAAGACTCTTCCCCAAAGGAGGGAGTAATCGAGGCAAGACTCTTCCCCACAGGAGGGAGTAATCTAGGCAAGACTCTTCCCCACAGGAGGGAGTAATCGAGACAAGAGTTCTCACCACAGGAAGGAGTAATCGAGACAAGACTCCTCCCCACAGCAAAGAGTAATCGAGACAAGACTCCTTCCAAAAGGAAGTAATAATTGAGACAAGACTCTTCCCCACAGTAAGGAGTAATCCAGACAAGACTTCACCTCAACGGAAGGAGTAATCAAGACAAGATTCCTCCTCACAGTCAGGAGTAATCGAGACAAAACTCCTCCCCACAGGAGGAAGTAATCGAGACAAGACTCTTCCTCACAGGAGGAAGTAATCGAGACAAGGCTCCACCCCACCGGAAGGAGTAATAGAGACAAGATTCCTCCCCACAGGAGGGAGTAATCCAGACAAGACTCCACCCCACCGGAAGGAGTAATGGAGACAAGATTTCTCCTCACACAACGGAGTAATCGAGACAAGACTCTTCCCCAAAGGAGAGATTAATCAAGACAAGACACCTCCCGACAGGAGGGAGTAATCCAGACAAGACTCCTCCCCACAGAAGGGAGTAATCGAGACAAGAATCTTCCTCACAGGAGTGAGTAATCGAGAAAAGCTTCTACCCCACTGGAAAAAGTAATCGAGACAAGACTCCTCCCCACAGGAGAGAGAAATTGAGACAAGACACCTCCCCACAAGAGGGAGTAATTGAGACAAGACTCCTCCCCACAGGAAGGAGTAATCGAGACAAGACACCTCCCCACAGGAGGGAGTAATCGAGACAAGACTGCTCCCTACAGGAGGGTGTAATCGAGACAAGACACCTCCCCACAGGAGGGAGTGATCGAGACAAGACTCTTCCCCACAGGAGGGAGTGATCGAGACAAGACTCCTCCCCACAGGAGGGAGTAATCGAGACAAGACACCTCCCCACAGGAGGGAGTAATCGAGACAAGATTCTTCCCCACAGGAGTGAGTAATCGAGACAAGGCTCTTCCTCACGGGAGTAAGTAATTGAGACAAGGCACCACCCCAAATGCGGGAGTAATTGAGACAAGACTCTTCACTACAGGAGAGAGTAATCGAGAGAAGACTGCTCCCCACAGGAGGGAGTAATCGAGACAAGACTCCTTCCCACAGGAGGTAGTAATGGAGACAGGACTCTTCCCCACAGGAGGGAGTAATCGAGACAAGACTCTTCCCCACAGGAGGGAGTAATCAAGACAATACCCCTCCCCACAGGAAGGAGTATTTGAGACAAGACTCCTCCCCACAGGAGGGAGTAATAGAGACAAGACTCCTCCCCACAGGAGGGAGTAATCGAGACAAGATTCTTCCTCACAGGAGGCAGTACTCAGGACAAGACTCCACCCCACAGGCGGGAATCATCAATATAAGACTTCCCCAAAGGAGGGAGTAATCGAGACAAGACTCCTCCCCACAGTGCAGAGTAATCAAGACCGGACTCCTACTCACAGATGGGAGTAATCGAGTCAAGTTTTCCCCTCACAGTGCAGAGTAATCAAGACTGGACTCCTACTCACAGGCGGGAGCAATCGAGACAAGATTCCTCCTCACAGGTGGGGGTAATCAAGACAAGACTCATCACGACAGGAGGAAGTGATCGAGACAAGAGTCCTCCCCACAGGAGGGAGTAATCGAGACAAGACTATTCCCCACAGGAAGCAGTAATCGAGACAAGATTCCTGCCTACAAAAAGGAGCAATCGAGACTAGACACCTTCCCACAGGAAGTAGTAATCGAGACAAGTCTCCTCCTCACAGGCAGGAGGAATTGAGACAATACTCCTCCCCACAGAAGGAAGTAATCGAGACAAGACTCTTCCCCACAGGAGTGAGTAATTGAGACAAGACTACTCCCCACAGGAAGGAGTAGTTGAGACAAGACTCTACCCCTCCAGAAGGAGTAATCGAGACAAGACTCCTCCTCACTGGCAGGAGTAATCGAGACAAAATGTCTCCCCACAGGAGGGAGTAATCGAGACAAGACTCTTCCCCACAGGAGTGAGTAATCGAGACAAGACTCTTCCTCACAAGAGGAAGTAATCGAGACAAGAGTCTTCCCCACAGGAGGGAGTAATCGAGACAAGACTCCTCCCCACAGGAGGGTGAAATCGAGACAAGAAGCATCCCAACATGAGGCAGAACTCGATCCAAGACAACTTCCCACAGGAAGTAGTAATCGAGACAAAACTCCTTCGCACAGGAAGCAGTAATCGAGACAAGACTCCTTCCCACAGGAAGTAGTAATGGAGACAAGACTCTTCCCCACAGGAGGGAGTAATCGAGACAAGACTCTTCCCCACAGGAGGGAGTAATCGAGACAAAACTTCTCCCCACAGGAAGGAGTAATCAAGCCAAGACTCCTTCCAACAGGAAGTAATAATCGAGACAAGACTCTTCCACACAGGAGGGAGTAATCGAGACAAGGCTCTTCCCCACAGGAGTGAGTAATCGAGACAAGACTCTTCCTCACAGGAGGAAGTTATCGAGACAAGAGTCCTCCCCACAGGAGGGAGTAATCGAGACAAGACTCCTCCCCACAGGAGGGAGAAATCGAGACAAGAAGCAATTCAACATGAGGCAGTACTCGATCCAAGACTCCTACCCACAGGATGCAGTAATCGAGACAAGACAACACTCCGCAAGTAGGAGTAATCGAGACAAGACACCTTCCCACAGGAAGTAGTAATCGAGACAAGACTCCTTCCCACAGGAAGTAGTAATGGAGACAAGACTCTTCCCCACAGGAGGGTGTAATCGAGACAATACTCTGCCCCAAAGGAGGGAGTAATCGAGACAAGACTCCTCCCCACAGGAAGGTGTAACTGAGACAAGACTCCTCCCCACAGGAAGCAGTAATCGAGACAAGAGTCCTCCCCACAGGAGAGAGTAATCGAGATAAGACTCTTCCCCACAAGGAGGAGCAATCGAGACAAGACTCTTCTTCCCAGGAGTGAGTATTCCAGGCAAGACTCCACCCCACTGGAAGGAGTAATCGAGACAAGATTCCTCCTCACATAAGGGAGTAATCGAGGCAAGACTCCACCCCACAGGAGGGAGTAATCAAGACAAGACTCTTCCCCAAAGGAGAGAATAATCAAGACAAGACTCCTCCCCACAGGAGGGAGTAATCGAGACAAGAGTCCTCCCCACAGGAGGGAGTAATCAAGACAGGACTCCACCCCACAGCTGAGAGTAATCAAAAAAAGACGCTTCCCTACAGGAGGGAATAATCAAAACAAGACACCTCCCCACAGGAGGGAGTAATCGAGACAAGACTCCTCCCCACAGGAGAGAGTAATCAAGACCGGACTCCTAATCACAGGCGGGAGTAATCGAGACAAGACAAGCCCCCACAAGGAGGAGTAATTGAGACAAGACTCCTTCCCACAGGAAATAGTAATCGAGACAAGACACCTTCCCACCAGAAGCAGTAATCGAGACAAGACTCCTCGCCACAGGAAGGAGTAATCGAGACAAGACTCCTTCCCACAGGAAGTAGTAATGGAGACAGGACTCTTCCCCTCAGGAGGGAGTAATCGAGACAAGACTCTTCCCCACAGGAGGGAGTAATCAAGACAATACCCCTCCCCACAGGAAGGAGTATTTGAGACAAGACTCCTCCCCACAGGAGGGAGTAATCAAGACAAGGCTCCTCCCCACAGGGGAGAGTAATCAAGACCGGACTCCTACTCACAGGCGGGAGTAATCGAGAAAAGATTCCTCCTCACAGGTGGGAGTAATCAAGACAAGACTCATCACCACAGGAGGAAGTAACTGAGACAAGAGTCCTCCCCACCGAAGGGAGTAATCGAGACAAGACTCTTCCTCACAGGAGGCAGTACTCGGGACAAGACTCCACCACACAGGCGGGAGTGATCGAGACAAGACTCTTCCCCAAAGGAGGGAGTAATCGAGGCAAGACTCTTCCCCACAGGAGGGAGTAATCTAGGCAAGACTCTTCCCCACAGGAGGGAGTAATCGAGACAAGAGTTCTCACCACAGGAAGGAGTAATCGAGACAAGACTCCTCTCCACAGCAAAGAGTAATCGAGACAAGACTCCTTCCAAAAGGAAGTAATAATTGAGACAAGACTCTTCCCCACAGTAGGGAGTAATCCAGACAAGACTTCACCCCAACGGAAGGAGTAATCAAGACAAGATTCCTCCTCACAGTCGGGAGTAATCGAGACAAAACTCCTCCCCACAGGAGGAAGTAATCGAGACAAGACTCTTCCTCACATGAGGAAGTAATCGAGACAAGGCTCCACCCCACCGGAAGGAGTAATAGAGACAAGATTCCTCCACACAGGAGAGAGTAATCGAGACAAGACTCTTCCCCACAGGGAGGAGCAATCGAGACAAGACTCTTCTTCCCAGGAGGGAGTAATCCAGACAAGACTCCACCCCACCGGAAGGAGTAATCGAGACAAGATTCCTCCTCACACAACGGAGTAATCGAGACAAGACTCTTCCCCAAAGGAGAGATTAATCAAGACAAGACACCTCCCGACAGGAGGGAGTAATCCAGACAAGACTCCTCCCCACAGAAGGGAGTAATCGAGACAAGAATCTTCCTCACAGGAGTGAGTAATTGAGAAAAGCTTCTACCCCACTGGAAAAAGTAATCGAGACAAGACTCCTCCCCACAGGAGAGAGAAATTGAGACAAGACACCTCCCCACAAGAGGGAGTCATTGAGACAAGACTCCTCCCCACAGGAAGGAGTAATCGAGACAAGACACCTCCCCACAGGAGGGAGTAATCGAGACAAGACTGCTCCCTACAGGAGGGTGTAATCGAGACAAGACACCTCCCCACAGGAGGGAGTGATCGAGACAAGACTCTTCCCCACAGGAGGGAGTGATCGAGACAAGACTCCTCCCCACAGGAGGGAGTAATCGAGACAAGACACCTCCCCACAGGAGGGAGTAATCGAGACAAGATTCTTCCCCACAGGAGTGAGTAATCGAGACAAGGCTCTTCCTCACGGGAGTAAGTAATTGAGACAAGGCACCACCCCAAATGCGGGAGTAATTGAGACAAGACTCTTCACTACAGGAGAGAGTAATCGAGAGAAGACTGCTCCCCACAGGAGGGAGTAATCGAGACAAGACTCCTTCCCACAGGAAGTAGTAATGGAGACAGGACTCTTCCCCACAGGAGGGAGTAATCGAGACAAGACTCTTCCCCACAGGAGGGAGTAATCAAGACAATACCCCTCCCCACAGGAAGGAGTATTTGAGACAAGACTCCTCCCCACAGGAGGGAGTAATAGAGACAAGACTCCTCCCCACAGGAGGGAGTAATCGAGACAAGATTCTTCCTCATAGGAGGCAGTACTCAGGACAAGACTCCACCCCACAGGCGGGAATCATCAATATAAGACTTCCCCAAAGGAGGGAGTAATCGAGACAAGACTCCTCCCCACAGTGCAGAGTAATCAAGACCGGACTCCTACTCACAGATGGGAGTAATCGAGTCAAGATTTCCCCTCACAGTGCAGAGTAATCAAGACCGGACTCCTACTCACAGGTGGGAGTAATCGAGACAAGATTCCTCCTCACAGGTGGGGGTAATCAAGACAAGACTCATCACCACAGGAGGAAGTGATCGAGACAAGAGTCCTCCCCACAGGAGGGAGTAATCGAGACAAGACTATTCCCCACAGGAAGCAGTAATCGAGACAAGATTCCTGCCTACAAAAAGGAGCAATCGAGACTAGACACCTTCCCACAGGAAGTAGTAATCGAGACAAGTCTCCTCCTCACAGGCAGGAGGAATTGAGACAATACTCCTCCCCACAGAAGGAAGTAATCGAGACAAGACTCTTCCCCACAGGAGTGAGTAATTGAGACAAGACTACTCCAAACAGGAAGGAGTAGTTGAGACAAGACTCTACCCCTCCAGAAGGAGTAATCGAGACAAGACTCCTCCTCACTGGCAGGAGTAATCGAGACAAAATGTCTCCCCACAGGAGGGAGTAATCGAGACAAGACTCTTCCCCACAGGAGTGAGTAATCGAGACAAGACTCTTCCTCACAAGAGGAAGTAATCGAGACAAGAGTCCTCCCCACAGGAATGAGTAATCGACACAAGACTCCTCCCCACATGAGGTAGAAATCGAGACAAGAAGCATCCCAACATGAGGCAGAACTCGATCCAAGACAACTTCCCACAGGAAGTAGTAATCGAGACAAAACTCCTTCGCACAGTAAGCAGTAATCGAGACAAGACTCCTTCCCACAGGAAGTAGTAATGGAGACAAGACTCTTCCCCACAGGAGGGAGTAATCGAGACAAGACTCTTCCCCACAGGAGGGAGTAATCGAGACAAGACTTCTCCCCACAGGAAGGAGTAATCGAGACAAGAATCCTCCCCACAGGAAGGAGTAATCAAGCCAAGACTCAATCCAACAGGAAGTAATAATCGAGACAAGACTCTTCCACACAGGAGGGAGTAATCGAGACAAGGCTTTTCCCCACAGGAGTGAGTAATCGAGACAAGACTCTTCCTCACAGGAGGAAGTTATCGAGACAAGAGTCCTCCCCACAGGAGGGAGTAATCGAGACAAGACTCCTCCCCACAGGAGGGAGAAATCGAGACAAGAAGCAATTCAACATGAGGCAGTACTCTATCCAAGACTCCTACCCACAGGATGCAGTAATCGAGACAAGACATCACCCCGCAAGTAGGAGTAATCGAGACAAGACGCCTTCCCACAGGAAGCAGTAATCGAGACAAGACTCCTTCCCACAGGAAGTAGTAATGGAGACAAGACTCTTCCCCACAGGAGGGTGTAATCGAGACAATACTCTGCCCCAAAGGAGGGAGTAATCGAGACAAGACTCCTCCCCACAGGAAGGTGTAACTGAGACAAGACTCCTCCCCACAGGAAGCAGTAATCGAGACAAGACTCCTCCCCACAGGAGAGAGTAATCGAGACAAGACTCTTCCACACAGGGAGGAGCAATCGAGACAAGACTCTTCTTCCCAGGAGGGAGTAATCCAGACAAGACTCCACCCCACCGGAAGGAGTAATCGAGACAAGATTCCTCCTCACATAACGGAGTAATCGAGACAAGACTCTTCCCCAAAGGAGAGATTAATCAAGACAAGACACCTCCCGACAGGAGGGAGTAATCCAGACAAGACTCCTCCTCACAGAAGGGAGTAATCGAGACAAGAATCTTCCTCACAGGAGTGAGTAATCGAGAAAAGCTTCTACCCCACTGGAAAAAGTAATCGAGACAAGACTCCTCCCCACAGGAGAGAGAAATTGAGACAAGACACCTCCCCACAAGAGGGAGTAATCGAGACAAGACTCCTCCCCACAGGAAGGAGTAATCGAGACAAGACACCTCCCCACAGGAGGGAGTAATCGAGACAAGACTGCTCCCTACAGGAGGGTGTAATCGAGACAAGACACCTCCCCACAGGAGGGAGTGATCGAGACAAGACTCTTCCCCACAGGAGGGAGTGATCGAGACAAGACTCCTCCCCACAGGAGGGAGTAATCGAGACAAGACACCTCCCCACAGGAGGGAGTAATCGAGACAAGATTCTTCCCCACAGGAGTGAGTAATCGAGACAAGGCTCTTCCTCACGGGAGTAAGTAATTGAGACAAGGCACCACCCCAAATGCGGGAGTAATTGAGACAAGACTCTTCACTACAGGAGAGAGTAATCGAGAGAAGACTGCTCCCCACAGGAGGGAGTAATCGAGACAAGACTCCTCCTCACAGGCAGGAGTAATCAAGACAAGACTCTTCACTACAGGAGAGAGTAATCGAGAGAAGACTGTTCCCCACAGGAGGGAGTAATCGAGACAAGACTCATTGCCACAGGAGGCAGCACTCGAGTCAAGACTCCTCCCCACAGGAGGGAGTAATCGAGACAAGAATCTTCCTCACAGGAGTGAGTAATCGAGAAAAGCTTCTACCCCACCGGAAGAAGTAATCGAGACAAGATTCCTCCCCACAGGAGAGAGAAATTGAGATAAGGCTCCTCCCCACAGGAGGGAATGATCGAGACAAGTCTGTTCCCCAAAGGAGGGAGTGATCGTAATAAGACACCTCCCCACAGGAGGGAGTAATCAAGAAAAGACTCCTCCCCACAGGAAGGGGTAATCGAGACAAGTCTCCTCCCCACATGAAGGAGTAATCAAGAAAAGACTCCTTCCCACAAGAAGTAGTAATCGAGACAAGACTCTTCCCCTCGGGAGGGAGTAATCGAGACAAGACTCCTCCCCACAGGAGGGAGTAATGGAGACAAGACTCCTCCCCACAGGAGGGAGTAATCGAGACAAGACTCCTCCTCACAGGCAGGAGTAATCGAGACAAGTCTCCTCCCCACAGGGAGGAGTAATCGAGACAAGTCTCTTCACTGCAAGAGAGAGTAATCGAGAGAAGACTGCTCCCCACAGGAGGGAGTAATTGAGACAAGACTCCTCCCCACAGAAAGGTGTAATCAAGTCAAGACTCCACCCCACAGGAGGGAGTAATCGAGGGAAGACTCCTCCCCACGGGAGGGTGGAATCGAGACAAGACTCTTCACCACAGGAGGGAGTAATTGAGACAAAACTCCTCCCCACAGGAGGTAGTAATTATGGCAAGACTCTTCACCACAGGAGGAGGTAATCAAGACAAGACTGCGCCCCACAGGAGGGACTAATCGAGACAAGACTCTTCCCCACAGGAGAGAGTAATCAAGACAAGACTCTGCCCCACAGGAGGGAGTAATCGAGACAACAATCTTCATCACAGGAGTGAGTAATCAAGAAAGGATTGTTCCCCACCGGAAGAAGTAATCGAGACAAGACTCCTCCCCACAGGAGGGAGTAATCCAGACAAGAATCTTCCTCACAGGAAGGAGTAATCGAGAAAAGATTCTGCCCCACAGGAGAGAGAAATTGAGACAAGACTCTTCCCCACAGCAGGGAGTGATCGAGACAAGAATCCTCCCCAGAGGAGGGAGTAATCGAGGCAAGACTCTTCTCCACAGGAGTGAGTAATCGGGAAAAGACTCTTCCTCAAAGGAGGAATTAATCGAGACAAGACTCTTCCTCCCAGGAGGAAGAAATTGAGACAAGACTCCGCCCCATCAGAAGGAATAATCGAGACAAGACACCTCCCCACAAAAGGGAGTCATCGAGACAAGAATCCTCCCAACAGTAGGGTGTAATCGAGACGAGACTCCTCCTCACAGGCAGGAGTAATCGAGACAAGACTCTTCACCAGAGGAGAGAGTAATCAAAAAAAGACTGATCCCCACAGGGGGGAGCATTCGAAACAAGACTCTTCCTCACAGGATGGAGTAATCAAAACAAGACACCTCCACACAGGATGGAGTAATTGAGACAAGACACCTCCCCACAAGAGGGTGTAATCGAGACAAGACTCTTCGCCACAGGAGGTAGTAATAGACGCAAGACTACTCTCCACAGGAGGGAGTACTTGAGACAAGACTCCTTCCCACATGAAGGAGTAATCGAGACAAGAGTTCTTCACACAGGAGATTGTAATCGAGACAAGACTCTTCCCCACAGGAAGGAGTAATAGAGACAAGACTCCTCCCCACAGGAGGGGGTAATCGAGACAAGAATTTTCCTCACAGGAGGGAGTAATCGAGAAAAGATTCTTCCCAACCGGAAGAAGTAATCGAGTCTAGACTCTGCCCCACAAGAGAAGAAATTGAGACAAGCCTCCTCCCCACAGGAGGGAGTGATCAAGACAAGACACTTCCACAAAGGAGGGAGTGATTGAGACAAGACTCCTCCCAACAGGAGGGAGTAATCGAGATGAGACTCCTCCTCACAGGCGGGAGTCATCGAGACAAGACTTCCCCACAGCGGGGAGCAATTGAGAAAAGACTTTTCACAACAGGATGGAGTAATCGAAAGAAGACTGTTCCCGACAGGAGGGAGTAATCGAGACAAGAAGCCACCCCACAGGAGGTAGTACTCGAGACAAGTCTCCACCCCACAGGTGGGAGTGATCGAGATAAGACTCTTCCCCAAAGGAGGCAGTAATCGAGACAAGGCTCCTCCCCACAGTGTAGAGTAATCAAGACCGGACTCCTACTCACAGATGGGAGTATTCGAGATAAGATTCCTCTTCACAGTGCAGAGTAATCAAGACCGGACTCCTACTCACAGGCAGGAGTAATCGAGACAAGATTCGTCCTCACAGATGGGAGCAATCAAGACAAGACTCATTACCACAGGAGGAAGTAATCGAGACAAGAGTCCTCCCCACAGGAGGGAGTAATTGAGACAAGACTCTTCCCCACAGGAAGCTGTAATCGAGACAAGACTCCTCCCTACAAATAGGAGTAATCGAGACAAGAGTCCTTCCCACAGGAAGTAGTAATCGAGACAAGTCTCCTCCTCACAGGCAAGAGAAATTGAGGCAATACTCCTCCCCACAGAAGGAAGGAATCGAGAGAAGACTCTTCCCCACAGGAGTGATAATTGAGACAAGACTCCTCCCCACCGGAAGGAGTAATCGAGACAAGATTCCTCCTCACATAAGGGAGTAATCGAGACAAGGCTCCTCCCCACAGGAGGGAGTAATCGAGATAAGACTCTTCCACAAAGGAGAGAGTAATCAAGACAAGACTCCACCCAACGGGACGGAGTAGTCGAGACAACACACCTCCCCACAGGAGGGAGTAATCGAGACAAGAATCTTCCTCACAGGAGTGAGTAATCGAGAAAAGCTTCTACCCCACCGGAAAAAGTAATCGAGACAAGACTCTTCCCCAAAGGAGAGATTAATCAAGACAAGACACCTCCCGACAGGAGGGAGTAATCCAGACAAGACTCCTCCTCACAGAAGGGAGTAATCGAGACAAGAATCTTCCTCACAGGAGTGAGTAATCGAGAAAAGCTTCTACCCCACTGGAAAAAGTAATCGAGACAAGACTCCTCCCCACAGGAGAGAGAAATTGAGACAAGACACCTCCCCACAAGAGGGAGTAATCGAGACAAGACTCCTCCCCACAGGAAGGAGTAATCGAGACAAGACACCTCCCCACAGGAGGGAGTAATCGAGACAAGACTGCTCCCTACAGGAGGGTGTAATCGAGACAAGACACCTCCCCACAGGAGGGAGTGATCGAGACAAGACTCTTCCCCACAGGAGGGAGTGATCGAGACAAGACTCCTCCCCACAGGAGGGAGTAATCGAGACAAGACACCTCCCCACAGGAGGGAGTAATCGAGACAAGATTCTTCCCCACAGGAGTGAGTAATCGAGACAAGGCTCTTCCTCACGGGAGTAAGTAATTGAGACAAGGCACCACCCCAAATGCGGGAGTAATTGAGACAAGACTCTTCACTACAGGAGAGAGTAATCGAGAGAAGACTGCTCCCCACAGGAGGGAGTAATCGAGACAAGACTCCTCCTCACAGGCAGGAGTAATCAAGACAAGACTCTTCACTACAGGAGAGAGTAATCGAGAGAAGACTGTTCCCCACAGGAGGGAGTAATCGAGACAAGACTCATTGCCACAGGAGGCAGCACTCGAGTCAAGACTCCTCCCCACAGGAGGGAGTAATCGAGACAAGAATCTTCCTCACAGGAGTGAGTAATCGAGAAAAGCTTCTACCCCACCGGAAGAAGTAATCGAGACAAGATTCCTCCCCACAGGAGAGAGAAATTGAGATAAGGCTCCTCCCCACAGGAGGGAATGATCGAGACAAGTCTGTTCCCCAAAGGAGGGAGTGATCGTAATAAGACACCTCCCCACAGGAGGGAGTAATCAAGAAAAGACTCCTCCCCACAGGAAGGGGTAATCGAGACAAGTCTCCTCCCCACATGAAGGAGTAATCAAGAAAAGACTCCTTCCCACAAGAAGTAGTAATCGAGACAAGACTCTTCCCCTCGGGAGGGAGTAATCGAGACAAGACTCCTCCCCACAGGAGGGAGTAATGGAGACAAGACTCCTCCCCACAGGAGGGAGTAATCGAGACAAGACTCCTCCTCACAGGCAGGAGTAATCGAGACAAGTCTCCTCCCCACAGGGAGGAGTAATCGAGACAAGTCTCTTCACTGCAAGAGAGAGTAATCGAGAGAAGACTGCTCCCCACAGGAGGGAGTAATTGAGACAAGACTCCTCCCCACAGAAAGGTGTAATCAAGTCAAGACTCCACCCCACAGGAGGGAGTAATCGAGGGAAGACTCCTCCCCACGGGAGGGTGGAATCGAGACAAGACTCTTCACCACAGGAGGGAGTAATTGAGACAAAACTCCTCCCCACAGGAGGTAGTAATTATGGCAAGACTCTTCACCACAGGAGGAGGTAATCAAGACAAGACTGCGCCCCACAGGAGGGACTAATCGAGACAAGACTCTTCCCCACAGGAGAGAGTAATCAAGACAAGACTCTGCCCCACAGGAGGGAGTAATCGAGACAACAATCTTCATCACAGGAGTGAGTAATCAAGAAAGGATTGTTCCCCACCGGAAGAAGTAATCGAGACAAGACTCCTCCCCACAGGAGGGAGTAATCCAGACAAGAATCTTCCTCACAGGAAGGAGTAATCGAGAAAAGATTCTGCCCCACAGGAGAGAGAAATTGAGACAAGACTCTTCCCCACAGCAGGGAGTGATCGAGACAAGAATCCTCCCCAGAGGAGGGAGTAATCGAGGCAAGACTCTTCTCCACAGGAGTGAGTAATCGGGAAAAGACTCTTCCTCAAAGGAGGAATTAATCGAGACAAGACTCTTCCTCCCAGGAGGAAGAAATTGAGACAAGACTCCGCCCCATCAGAAGGAATAATCGAGACAAGACACCTCCCCACAAAAGGGAGTCATCGAGACAAGAATCCTCCCAACAGTAGGGTGTAATCGAGACGAGACTCCTCCTCACAGGCAGGAGTAATCGAGACAAGACTCTTCACCAGAGGAGAGAGTAATCAAAAAAAGACTGATCCCCACAGGGGGGAGCATTCGAAACAAGACTCTTCCTCACAGGATGGAGTAATCAAAACAAGACACCTCCACACAGGATGGAGTAATTGAGACAAGACACCTCCCCACAAGAGGGTGTAATCGAGACAAGACTCTTCGCCACAGGAGGTAGTAATAGACGCAAGACTACTCTCCACAGGAGGGAGTACTTGAGACAAGACTCCTTCCCACATGAAGGAGTAATCGAGACAAGAGTTCTTCACACAGGAGATTGTAATCGAGACAAGACTCTTCCCCACAGGAAGGAGTAATAGAGACAAGACTCCTCCCCACAGGAGGGGGTAATCGAGACAAGAATTTTCCTCACAGGAGGGAGTAATCGAGAAAAGATTCTTCCCAACCGGAAGAAGTAATCGAGTCTAGACTCTGCCCCACAAGAGAAGAAATTGAGACAAGCCTCCTCCCCACAGGAGGGAGTGATCAAGACAAGACACTTCCACAAAGGAGGGAGTGATTGAGACAAGACTCCTCCCAACAGGAGGGAGTAATCGAGATGAGACTCCTCCTCACAGGCGGGAGTCATCGAGACAAGACTTCCCCACAGCGGGGAGCAATTGAGAAAAGACTTTTCACAACAGGATGGAGTAATCGAAAGAAGACTGTTCCCAACAGGAGGGAGTAATCGAGACAAGAAGCCACCCCACAGGAGGTAGTACTCGAGACAAGTCTCCACCCCACAGGTGGGAGTGATCGAGATAAGACTCTTCCCCAAAGGAGGCAGTAATCGAGACAAGGCTCCTCCCCACAGTGTAGAGTAATCAAGACCGGACTCCTACTCACAGATGGGAGTATTCGAGATAAGATTCCTCTTCACAGTGCAGAGTAATCAAGACCGGACTCCTACTCACAGGCAGGAGTAATCGAGACAAGATTCGTCCTCACAGATGGGAGCAATCAAGACAAGACTCATTACCACAGGAGGAAGTAATCGAGACAAGAGTCCTCCCCACAGGAGGGAGTAATTGAGACAAGACTCTTCCCCACAGGAAGCTGTAATCGAGACAAGACTCCTCCCTACAAATAGGAGTAATCGAGACAAGAGTCCTTCCCACAGGAAGTAGTAATCGAGACAAGTCTCCTCCTCACAGGCAAGAGAAATTGAGGCAATACTCCTCCCCACAGAAGGAAGGAATCGAGAGAAGACTCTTCCCCACAGGAGTGATAATTGAGACAAGACTCCTCCCCACCGGAAGGAGTAATCGAGACAAGATTCCTCCTCACATAAGGGAGTAATCGAGACAAGGCTCCTCCCCACAGGAGGGAGTAATCGAGATAAGACTCTTCCACAAAGGAGAGAGTAATCAAGACAAGACTCCACCCAACGGGACGGAGTAGTCGAGACAACACACCTCCCCACAGGAGGGAGTAATCGAGACAAGAATCTTCCTCACAGGAGTGAGTAATCGAGAAAAGCTTCTACCCCACCGGAAAAAGTAATCGAGACAAGACTCCTCCCCACAGGAGGGAGTAATCGAGACAAGACTCCTCCCCACAGGAGGGTGTAATCGAGACAAGACACCTCCCCACAGGAGGGAGTGATCGAGACAAGACTCTTCCCCACAGGAGGGAGTGATCGAGACAAGACTCTTCACTACAGGAGAGAGTAATCGAGAGAAGACTGTTCCCCACAGGAGAGAGTAATCGAGACAAGAATCTTCCTCACAGGAGTGAGTAATCGCTTAAAGCTTCTACCCCACCGAAATTAGTAATCGAGACAAGACTCCTCCCCACAGTAGGGAGAAATTGAGACAAGCCTCCTCCCCACAGAAGGGAGTGATTGAGACAAGACTCTTCCCCACAGGAGGGAGTGATCGAGACAAGACTCCTCCCCACAGATAGGTGTAATCGAGTCAAGGCTCCACCCCACAGGAGGGAGTAATCGAGACAACACTCCTCCCCACAGGAGGGTGTAATCGAGACAAGACTCCTCCCCACAGGAGGGAGTAATCATGACAAGACTCTTCACCAGAGGAGGAAGTAATCAAGACAAGACTGCACTCCACAGGAGGGACTAATCGAGACAAGACTCTTCCCCACAGGAGAGTGTAATCAAGACAAGACACCACCCCACAGGGGGGTGTAATCGAGACAAGAATCTTTCTCACAGGAGTGAGAAATCGAGAAAGGATTGTTCCCCACCGGAAGAAGTATTCGAGACAAGACTCCTCCCCACAGGAGAGAGAAATTGAAACAAGCCTCCTCCCCACAGGAGGGAGTAAACGAGACAAGACTTCCCCCACAGGAGGGAGTCATCGAGACAAGACTCCTCCCCACAGGAGGGAGTAATCGAGACGAGACTCCTCCTCACAAGCGGGAGCAATTGCGACATGTCTCTTCCCCACAGGAGTGAGTAATCGAGACAAGACTCCTCCTCACAGGCGGGAGTAATCAAGACAAGGCTCCTCCCCACAGGTGGGAGTAATTGAGACAAGACTCTTCACTACAGGAGAGTGTAATCGAGAGAAGACTCCGCCCCACTGGATGGAGTAATCGAGACAAGACTCTTCCCCACAGGCGTGAGTAATCAAGACAAGACTCCTCCCCACAGGAAGGAGTCATTGAGACAAGATTCCTCCTCACAGGTGGGAGTAATCAAGACAAGATTCATCACCACATGAGGAAGTAATCGAGACAGGAGTCCTCCCCACAGGAGGGAGTAATCGAGACAAGACTCCTCCCCACAGGAAGGAGTAATCGAGATAAGACACCTTCCCACACGAAGTAGTAACCGAGACAGGACTCTTCCCCACAGGAGGGAGTAATCGAGACAAGACTCTTCCCAACAGGAGGGAGTAATCGAGACAAGACTCCTTCCCACAGGAAGTAGTGATTGAGACACGACTCCTCCCCACAGGATGGAGTAATCGAGACAAGACTCTTCCCCACAAGAGTGAGTAATCAAGACAAGTATCCTCCCCACAGGAAGGAGTTATTGAGACAAGATTCCTCCTCACAGGTGGGAGTAATCAAGACAAGATTCATCACCACATGAGGAAGTAATCGAGACAGGAGTCCTCCCCACAGGAGGGAGTAATCGAGACAAGACTCCTCCCCACAAGAAGGAGCAATCGAGATAAGACACCTTCCCACATGAAGTAGTAACCGAGACAGGACTCTTCCCCACAGGAGGGAGTAATCGAGACAAGACTCTTCCCCACAGGAGGGAGTAATCGAGACAAGACTCCTTCCCACAGGAAGTAGTGATTGAGACAAGACTCCTCCCCACAGGAGGGAGTAATCAAGACAAGACTCCTCCTCACAGGTGGGAGTAATCAAGATAAGCGTCCTCCCCACAGGGGGGAGTAATCGAGACAAGACTCTTCACTACAGAAGAGAGTAATCGAGTGAAGACTGCTCCCCACAAGAGGGAATATTCGAGACAAGACTCTTCCTCACAGGAGGGAGTAATCGAGACAAGACTCTTCCTCACAGGATGAAGTAATCGAGACAAGGCTCCACCCCACAGGCAGGAGTAATTGAGACAAGACTCTTCACTACAGGAGAGAGTAATCAAGAGAAGACTGCTCCCCACAGGAGGGAGTAATCGAGACAAGTCTCCTCCCCACATGAAGGATTAATCAAGACAAGACTCCTTCCCACACGAAGTAGTAATCGAGACAAGACTCTTCCCCTCGGGAGGGAGTAATCGAGACAAGACTCCTCCCCACAGGAGGGAGTAATCGAGACAAGAATCTTCCCCACAGGAGGAAGTAATCAAGACAAGACTCCTCCCCACAGGAAGGAGTAATCGAGACAAGACTCCTCCCCACAGGAAGGAGTAATCGAGACAAGACTACTTCCAACAGGAAGTAATAATCGAGACAACACTCTTCCCCACAGGCGGGTATAATCGAGACAAGTCTCCTCCCCACAGTAAGGAGTCATCGAGACAAGACTCTGCCCCTCTGGAAGGAGTTATCGAGACAAGACTCCTCCTCACAGGCAGGAGTAATCGAGACAAAATGTCTCCCCACAGGAGGGAGTAATCGAGACAAGTCTCTTCCCCACAGGAGTAATTGATTCAAGACTCCTCCCTGTAATGATGAATAACATGTCATTCTATAGTGGACACTAGGTGGAGCCATAGAGCTGTGTAGAGCTGTATATAGCTGTATGTATAAGACTACACTACCCAGCTGCACGTATATTAAGACTACATTACCCATGAGGCATTGGCTACCCACAAGGCAGCAGTAAAGATGGATGCCTCTACAGATACTGTACCTAGTCCACATGTGCTCAATAAAAGTGTCTAGCAAAAGTTAGCTGTGTTCATAATAAGAATGTCAATTTATTAATGAACAAAAGATGGTACCAGGATGGTGAAGATCTGCCGAAAATTGTAAAAAGCAACATGGAGAATTTGAAGCCACCAGAGCGTTTGAAACTCACAGGAAATATCGACTACAATTGGCAGACTCTTAAACAACAATTCGAACTCTACATTGCAGCCATCGGATTCGGTACAAAGCCAGGTGCAAGGAAGATAGCATTGCTGCTTACGGTTGCAGGCCCACAGGCGATAGAGGTATTTAATACATTTGTATTTAATCCAGAGGAGAACAGAGAAAAATTAGAAGATGTGCTAAAAAAATTTGATGCACATTGCTCTCCCAAAAAGAATGAGACCTATGAAAGATACATCTTCTGTTCTCGGACACAGCAGCAAAATGAGACTTTTGATAGCTTTATAACTGATCTGAAACTGAAAGCACAGAAATGTAATTTCTCTGAGCTCAAAGCATCCATGATTCGTGACCAGAATGTGTTTGGTATTCATGATAAAAAAAGTCAGGGAACGTCTGTTGAGAGAAACCGAACTAAATTTGGAAAATGCGGTGAAAATATGCCAAGCCAGCGAGCTAGCTCGAAAGCACGCGAAGACTTTCAGTGAAATCAATAATGATGCGATTGTAATGAGTGATAATGCTGCTGTCGGTGCTGTGTCCTACAAGGGGAAGAAACGTGGGCAGAACAGAAATGAAAAGCAATCGGAGGATGAAATTTATAATTGTAAACGCTGTGGTTACAAACACCAGTTAAGACAATGCCCAGCGTTTGGGAAAATGTGCACAAAGTGTAATGGAAAGAATCACCTTGCCATAAAATGCTTTTCAAAAGTAAAAACTAAGAAAGGGCAACGAGTTAATGTAATTGAGGACACTGATTTAAGTGAGACATTTTTTGTAGGAATGGTGTCATGTGACAATATCAAAAAGGATACAGAAAATGTGCAGCCCTCAGAAATGGACAATGCTGAACATAAAGTTAATGCAGTAAAAGAGGACAAATGGATGATCCCACTGCAGGTAAATGGAGCATTAGTTACCTTGAAACTAGACACTGGGGCAAAAGCAAACTTAATCAGTATGAGTGACATTAACAATATGAAAGAAAAGCCCAAAATACAGAAAAAGTCAGTACTACTGAAGGACTATAATGGACAGAAAATAGATAGCTTAGGTGTATGCAGACTTAAAGTGACAGTCAAAGACAAAGTGCATCATCTCATGTTTTCTGTTGTGGCTGAAAGATTTGATTCTCTACTGGGTGACAAAGCTTGTGAGGACGTAGAACTGGTCAAGAGAGCCTACCGTATAAACTGTGCCATAAGCAGACCAGATGACTCGGTGGATTCTGTAGTGAAAAATTTCCAGGATGTGTTCAAAGGATTTGGAGTTCTACCATTCACTTACAAGATCCAGCTAAAGGAGGATGCTCAGCCAGTGGTACATGCTCCACGAAGAGTTCCAGCACCCCTGCATGACCGGCTCAAGAATGAACTGGACAGAATGACCACACTAGGGGTCATCAGGAAAGTCGAAGAGCCAACAGACTGGGTTAACTCCATGGTATGTGTAAAGAAAAAGAACAATGATCTAAGAATATGCATGGATCCAAAGGACTTAAATACAAAAATAAAACGTGAACACTACCAGATTCCCAAGCGAGAAGAAATCACCAGTGAAATGTCAGGTGCCAAATACTTTACAAAGCTCGATGCCTCACAAGGATTTTGGCAACTAAAACTGGATGAAGGGAGCACCAAATACTGTACCTTCAACACACCATTTGGCAGGTATTGTTTCCTCAGAATGCCTTTCGGGATAATATCTGCATCTGAAATCTTTCATAGAGCGATGGAACACATAATTGAAGGTCTGGAAGGAGTTCGGGTCTATGTTGATGACATCATCATCTGGGGCTCCACACTGAAAGAACACAATGAGAGACTGACTAAAGTGCCACAGAGCATACGCCGAAATGGACTGAAGCTCAACAAAGCCAAATGTCAGTTTGGCGTCCAGGAAGTCACTTTCCTAGGAGATAATCTATCTGGTAAAGGGATAGAGCCAGATATGGAAAAAGTAAACGCCATACTCAAAATGCCCCGACCCACTGACAAAAAAGGAGTGCTACGCATCATGGGGATGATAAACTTCATTGGAAAGTTCATTCCTAACTTGTCAGCCAAGACAGCCTGTCTGCGAGACCTGCTATATAAAACAAATGAGTTCGCATGGACAGAAAGACATGAACAAGAGTGGATAAACCTCAAAACAGTGCTGACAACCATACCTGTACTCACCTTCTTTGACCCAACAAAAAGAATCAAAGTGTCAACGGATGCATCAAAAGATGGCCTAGGTGCGGTCTTGCTACAAGCAGAGGGTGAAGATTGGAAGCCTGTTGCCTATGCCTCCAGGTCTATGACTGATACTGAGTGTCGATACGCCCAGATTGAAAAGGAATGTCTAGGCTTGGTAGTTGGACTAGAAAAGTTTCATGGCTACATATATGGACTTCCCACCTTCACAGTTGAGACAGACCATAGCCCACTGGTTGCCATCATAAAAAAAAATCTGAATGAGATGTCTCCAAGTATTCAACGACTCATGATGAAGCTGCAAAGATATGACTTTGAACTGATCTACACACCAGGCAAATACATAGTGTTAGCAGATGCACTATCCCGAGCACCCACAATGAGTCAAGTGAGCTCTACCGAGGAAGACGTGAATGTTCATGTGAGTATGGTCACCACTGCACTGCCCATGTCAGACACAAAATCAAAGCAAATAGCAGAAGAAACAGTAAAAGATACAGTGTTACAAACAGTAATGGAGAACATTCATCATGGTTGGCCAAAAGGTTCCTGTCCAAAGTACTTTCACATCAGGTCAGAGTTGAGTGTCGCAAGTGGACTATTACTAAAACAGAACAGAATAGTCATTCCACAGGCTCTACGTCAAGACATGCTCAAAAGGATTCATGAGGGACACCTCGGAATTGAAAAATGCAATAGGAGAGGAAGAGACACTGGGCTAGAAATTAGCTATAGCCCCGCCAGCTCGCTTGCGCCCAGAATTTACCGCTGGGCGCGGAGCCACTCGCGCCCATCCGATATTCAGTTTCAGCGCCCCAAGTCGAGGACGGGCGCTGTTCCAGGGTGTGGCCGCCCCCGCTTGGGGCACTGCAACTGAATATCGGCGCGCTAGTTGCCGCAGCGCCACCTGCAGTGGAGCAGCAGGCTGCGGTACTGCAGGCCTTCCTCCCTCTCTTAAGGGGGAGGTGCCTGCAACAGCCGGAGCCCCGATCGCGAGTGCTGGCAAAAGAGCCTGGCACAATGGAGAGGTGCCGGGCTCCCGGAAACCAGCCGGCAATGCCGCGGGGGGGGGGTGGAGGAGGCCGGGGAAGGAGGTGTGGGCAGGCGGCCACCGAAAAAGCGGCCGGCCGCACCTCCACCTTAAAGCGCCCCACTAAGGCTGCATTACGGACCCGGTCTCTGAACGTTGTTTGCGGCCGCCACAGAAGAGGCGGCCACAACTAAATATGGGGGTCGGGCCGGTATCGGGGCAGAACCGGGGCACTGCGCACACCGATGACGTCATCGGAGCCGGCGCAGTGCTACCGGCTACCGCCACCATTCCTGCTGTGCTGAATATCAGCGCAGCCTCCTCTTTTGCCGCAGAAGCCCTCTATCGGTGGTACCTGGGCGCAAAGCTGGCGGGGCCTTACTGAATTTCTAGGCCACTGTTTATTGGCCTGGCAAAAATAAGGACATTGAGAACATGATAGGCATATGTGAGACATGTCAGAAACACCAAAACAAACAAACAAAGGAACCTATGATAGTACCTGACTTACCAACAGCACCATGGCAAAAGGTTGGTATGGACCTCTTTCATTTGAATGGTAAAGAATATCTAATAGTGATTGACTACTATTCTAACTATACTGAGATGGCGCTGCTCTCAAGCACCACAGCAAGCAGTGTCATAATGCATGTGAAATCCATCTTCGCCAGACATGGAATTCCCAGGATTGCCGTTAGCGACATTGGTCCTTGCTTCAACTGTAAGGAGTGGCAACAGTTTGCAGCACATTATGACTTTCAGCACATCACATCCAGTCCTTTGTATGCTCAGTCAAATGGTAAGGCAGAGAAAGGTGTTCAAGTTCTCAAGCAGCTACTGAAGAAAGCGACAGAAAGCAAGTCTGATCCTTATCTCGCCCTGCTGAGCTACCGAGCCTCACCTTTAGACTCTGGTTCTTCACCTGCTGAACTACTCATGGGTCGCAAGTTGCGCACCATGCTACCCTGCTGTACAAAAGAACAGCAAAGTGAGGAACTGTTAAAGCTGAAACAGAAATCACACTATGACAAGTCATCCAAAACTCCGAAACCATTGACAAGAGATGATGTTGTCAGGATTGAGGATCCGGGTGCATCGAACAGGAAAGCTACAGTTCTTGAGGAAGTAGGACCAAGGTCATACACTGTTAGAACTGAGGAAGGACAGATTCTCAGGAGGAACCGCCATTCCCTCCTAAAAACACAAGAGACTATCCAAGAGCAGATTGATGACAATGCCGAAACTGAATCTTGTCACTCACCACCAGAACAATCTCATGAAAACACATCAGACTTACCTGTGTTAAGAAGGACCACATGTGAAGTAAAAAAGCCTGATAGACATAATCTTTGAGTATAAAGTAAAGCTTTGAAAATGAGTTGACTGTTGTGAAAATGTTTATGTTTATAGAGCACTAACAAAGTGTTACTGATATCATCTTTATCGTTTTTCTTGAAAGTTGATTGATATTGATTTTGTTTAACCTCAAATAAAGGGGGATGTAATGATCAATAACATATCATTCTAGAGTGGTACACTAGATGGAGCCGTAGAGCTGTATATTTAGTTGTATGTGTTTAAGACTACACTACACACGATGCACTAGGCTACCCACAAGGCAGTAGTCAAGATGGCAGTAGTCAAGATGGCTGCCTGCACACAGAAGTACACATGCTGAATCTCTACAGATGTTGTACCTAGAGAACGTGTACTGAATAAATGACTAGCTAGAAGCTAGCTGTTCATAATAAGAATGTCTAGTTATTAATGAACATAACAAAAATCACACAAGGGATTGAGCCGCCAACTAAAAGCTGGAGGTCCACCCATTCTGATTTCGGGGCAGACCTTGATTTAGGTGGCCCGAGTTCCTGCCAGAAACAAATGTATCTAAATAGGCATGAATGACACAGTTGAGACGCTGATGCTGATTTCGCTTCTACTCGCATTGCTACCACCATCTCCTCAACCCACCCATAAACCACGGGTGGTGCAAGTTGGGTGGCAGCCATTTTCCATCAGCATTTAAAAGAATACTCTGGGGGTGATTTTGCCAATGGGAAGCTTTTGGAGGCGGGACTCCCACTTGTTGGGTTTCAGTCCCACCTCCAACAACTTCTGGCCAACCCATGATATTTTCCCTCGATTGACCTTGTTAAGTCCACCCAGCAGGCTTAATAGGCCAATTAAGGGAAAGCGAGTTGCAGAGAATGTCAACGTATGACATTTCATCTGTCAGATCCCGCAGACCCAGTACTCGCCTCGCTGAGCTGGCGGGTTTTGGAGCCTTTGGGAAGCCCGCAATTGTGAGGGCAAAAAGGGGATAATCCTATTTTTTGCCTGTTAACTACCTGTTAACAGGCAGTTAATAGGCTTTAATCCCTTCCCGCCTCCAAGGAGACGGGACCCGGCACGAGACAGCTACCCACCTCCTGGGAAGATGGCATGGAGATGGGTTGGGCAGCCGCCCCCAAATTCTGCCATTTTACCGGCAGTCCCGCCTCCATGCCCGCCTCCAGAGGGCTGGCAAAATCGCCCCCTTTGTTGCTCTCAGGTGAAATGCTGGAATGTTTTGGGAGACAATTTGCCTGTATTACATTGTGTTGTTTTGCTACTTAGACTAAGCTAAAGTGTTTTCAGTGGCTTTACAATGTTCTGGGCTCTTAAGGGGTTCCTGGCAGTGCACTTTTTTCTTCAAGGTGACCTACTGGTAATTCCACTCTAGCTAAAGGACAAAGAGGAGCAATAACTGCAGGTAGGAGCAGGCAGGGCTGCAACTGCAGCTGCAGGGAAACCAAATAGAAGGAAATGTGCTCATTGGAATCTTTACCCTACCAATGGACTACACAGGCACAGAATAACAGTTCTGAGATTCAGTGCATAAAGAGGCTTCACGTCTTTAGGGAGACTGTCACAGAGCTGTGTTATCTCCTGCAACAAGACCTGCAGCAACTGCCACAGGTCACACCGCATTGCCTGCTGCAGTCAAGGTCCCTAAAGCACTTAACTTCATTGCCTTTGGCTCCTTCAAAGCCACCACTGGGAATCAGTAACATCAGTCAATTCGCAGTTCATGTTTGCATTAAGCAGGTGACTAATGCCAGGTTTTTTTTAGAGCAAACACTTTCATCATGTTCCCCATTGACAACCAGAAGTGGCAGGATAGGGCTGTGGGGTTTGTAGGCTTTGATTGTCAGATTGTAGGCTTCCCCCCCCAAGTCCAGGGCTTCATTGACTGTACCCCCCTTGCCTTGCAAGTTCCTTCAGACAACTCCATTTCCTTCATGAATCATATTAACCCTGTTAATATGCAACTAGTTGGTTGAAGGCATCCCAGACGTGCTGTCATCCTGAGAGATGGCAACAAGTTCCATTGTCATCGCACGATTGCTATCAGGCAATGGCTCAGCTCGCCCACTGATCTTTAGGGTTGAAGCCCTTATCCTTTCTGTCTCCCAGCATGTCCAAGGCAGAGGGGATGTTGACCTTAAAGTTTGCATGGCTCCAGTATGAGCCGCCCTGAGGGATGCCATTACTGGTGCCACAGACTCCTGCACGGAAGACCCAGCTGCAGCCTGATAGACTTAATCTTTGAGTACAATGTAAAGCTTTGAAAATGTGTTGACTGTTTTGAAAATGTTTATGTTTATAGAGCACTAACAAAAGTGTTACTGATATTATCTTTATTGCTTTCTTGAAAGTTGATTGATATTGATTTTGTTAAACCTCAAAGAAAGGGCGATGTAATGATCAATAACATGACATTCTATAGTGGACACTAGGTGGAGCCATAGAGCTGTGTAGAGCTGTATATAGCTGTATGTGTAAGACTACACTACCCAGCTGCATGTATATTAAGATTACATTATACATGAGGCACTAGGCTACCCACAAGGCAGCAGTCAAGATGGATGCCTCTACAGATACTGTACCTAGTACACATGTGCTCAATAAAAGTGTCTAGCAAAAGCTAGCTGTGTTCATAAGAATGTCAATTTATTAATGAACATAAGACTCCGCACAGGAGGGAGTAATTATGGCAAGACTCTTCACCACAGGAGGAAGTAATCAAGACAAGACTGCGCCCCACAGGAGGGACTAATCGAGACAAGACTCTTCCCCACAGGAGAGAGTAATCAAGACAAGACTCTGCCCCACAGGAGGGAGTAATCGAGACAACAATCTTCCTCACAGGAGTGAGTAATCAAGAAAGGATTGTTCCCCACCGGAAGAAGTAATCAAGACACGACTCCTCCCCACAGGAGCGAGTGATCCAGACAAGAATCTTCCTCACAGGAAGGAGTAATCGAGAAAAGATTCTTCCCCACAGGAGAGAGAAATTGAGACAAGACTCTTCCCCACAGCAGGGAGTGATCGAGACAGGAATCCTCCCCAGAGGAGGGAGTAATCGAGCCAAGACACTCCCCCACAGGAGTGAGTAATTGGGACAAGACTCTTCCTCAAAGGAGGAATTAATGGAGACAAGACTCTTCCTCCCAGGAGGAAGCAAATGAGGCAAGACTCCGCCCCATCAGATGGAGTAATCGAGACAAGACGGCTCCCCACAGGAGAGAGTAATTGAGTCAAGACCCCTCCCTACAGGAGGGAGTCATCGAGACAAGAATCCTCCCCACAGTAGGGAGTAATCAAGATGAGACTCCTCCTCACAGGCGGGAGTAATCGAGACAAGACTCTTCACCACAGGAGAGAGTAATTGAAAGACGACTGATCCCCACAGGAGGGAGTAATCGAACCAAGACTCTTCCTCACAGGATGGAGTAATCAAGACAAGACACCTCCACACAGGATGGAGTAATCGATTAAGACTCCTCCCCACAGGAGGGCGTAATCGAGACAAGACTCTTCACCACAGGAGGTAGTAATAGAGGTAAGACTACTCTCCACAGGAGGGAGTAATCGAGACAAGACTCCTTCCCACACGAAGGAGTAATCGAGACAAGAGTTCTCCACACAGGAGGTTGTAATCGAGACAAGACTCTTCCCCACAGGAAGGAGTAATAGAGACAAGACTCCTCCCCACAGGAGGGGGTAACCGAGACAAGAATTTTCCTCACAGGAGGGAGTAATCGAGAAAAGAATCTTCCCAACCGGAAGAAGTAATCGAGACTAGACTCCGCCCCACAGGAGAAGAAATTGAGACAACCCTGCTCCCCACAGGAGGGAGTGATCAAGACAAGACACTTCCACACAGGAGGGAGTGATCGAGACAAGACTCCTCCCAACAGGAGGGAGTAATCGAGATGAGGCTCCTCCTCACAGGCGGGAGTCATCGAGACAAGACATCCCAACAGCGGGGAGTAATTGAGAAAAGACTTTTCACAACAGGAGAGAGTAATCGAAGGAAGACTGTTCCCGACAGGATGGAGTAATCGAGACAAGAAGCCTCCCCACAGGAGGTAGTACTCGAGACAAGACTCCACCCCACAGGTGGGAGTGATCGAGATAAGACTCTTCCCCAAAGGAGGCAGTAATCGAGACAAGACTCCTCCCCACAGAGCAGAGTAATCAAGACCGGACGCCTACTCACAGATGGGAGTAATCGAGACAAGATTCCTCCTCACAGGTGGGAGCAATCAAGACAAGACTCATCCCCACAGGAGGAAGTAATCGAGACATGAGTCCTCCCCACAGGAGGGAGTAATCGAGACAAGACTCTTCCCCACAGGAAGTAGTAATCGAGACAAGTCTCCTCCTCACAGGCAGGAGGAATTGAGACAAAATTCCTCTCCACAGAAGGAAGTAATCAAGACATGACTCATCCCCAGAGGAGAGAGTAATCAAGACAAGACTCCTCCCCACAGGAGGGAGTCATCGAGACAAGATTCCTCCGCACAGGTGGGAGTAATCAAGGCAAGATTCATCACCACAAGAGGAAGTAATTGAGACAGGAGTCCTCCCCACAGGAGGGAGTAATCGAGACAAGACTCCTGCCCACAAGAAGCAGCAATCGAGACAAGACATGTTCCCACATGAAGTAGTATTTGAGACAAGACTCCTTCTCACAGGAAGGAGTAATGGAGACAAGACTCCTTCCCACAGGAAGTAGTAACTGAGACAGGACTCTTCCCCACAGGAGGGAGTAATCGAGACAAGACTCTTCCCCACAGGAGGGAGTAATCGAGACAAGACTCCTCCCCACAGGAGGGAGTAATCGAGACAAGACTCCTCCTCACAGGCGGGAGCAATCAAGACAATGCTCCTCCCCACAGGCGGGAGTAATTGAGACAAGACTCTTCACTACAGGAGAGAGAAATCGAGACAAGACTCATTCCCACAGGAAGTAATGATCGAGAAAAGACTCCACCCCACAGGAGGGAGTAATCAAGACAAGACTCTTCCTCACAGGCGGGAGTAATCAAGACAAGCCTCCTCCCCACAGGGGGGAGTAATCGAGACAAGACTCTTCACTACAGGAGAGAGAAATCGAGAGAAGACTGCTCCCAACAGGAGGGAATACTCGAGACAAGACTCTTCCCCACAGGAGTGAGTAATCAAGACAAGACTCTTCCTCACAGGAGGAAGTAATCGAGACAAGACTCTTCCTCACAGGAGGAAGTAATCGAGAGAAGGCTCCACCCCACAGGCGGGAGTAATTGAGACAAGACTCTTCACTACAGAAGAGAGTAATTGAGAGAAGACTGCTCTCCACAGGAGGGAGTAATCGAGACAAGACTCTCCCGACAGGAGAGAGTAATCGAGACAAGACTTCTCCCCACAGGAGGGAGTCATCGAGACAAGACTCCTCCCCACAGGAGGGAGTAATCGAGACGAGACTCCTCCTCACAAGCGGGAGCAATCATGGCAAGTCTCTTCCCCACAGGAGTGAGTAATCGAGACAAGACTCCGCCCCACAGGAGGGAGTAATCGAGACAAGACTCGTCCCCACAGGAGGGTGTAATTGAGACAAGACGCCTCCCCACAGGAGGGAGTGATTGAGACAAGACTCTTCCCCACAGGAGGGAGTGATCGAGACAAGACTCTTCACTACAGGAGAGAGTAATTGAGACAAGACTGTTCCCCACAGGAGGGAGTAATCGAGACAAGAATCTTCCTCACAGGAGTGAGCAATCGCGAAAAGCATCTACCCCACCGTAAGAAGCAATCGAGACAAGACTGCTCCCCACAGTAGCGAGAAATTGAGACAAGCCTCCTCCCCGCAGAAGGGAGTGATCGAGACAAGACTCTTCCCCACAGGAGGGAGTGATTGAGACAAGACTCCTCCCCACAGAAAGGTGTAATCGAGTCAAGGCTCCACCCCACAGGAGGGAGTAATCGAGACAAGACTCCTCCCCACAGGAGGGTGTAATCGAGACAAGACTCTTCACCACAGGAGGGAGTAATCGAGACAAGACTCCTCCCCACAGGAGGGAGTAATCATGACAAGACTCTTCACCACAGGAGGATGTAATCAAGACAAGAATGCCCTCCACAGGAGGGACTAATCGAGACAAGACTCTTCCACAAAGGAGAGAGTAATCAAGATAAGACTCCGCACCACAGGGGGGAGTAATCAAGACAAGAATCTTCCTCACAGGAGTGAGTAATTAAGAAAGGATTGTTCCCCACCGGAAGAAGTATTCGAGACAAGACTTCTTCCCACAGGAGAGAGAAATTGAGACAAGCCTCCTCCCCACAGGAGGGAGTAAACGAGACAAGACTTCTCCCCACAGGAGGGAGTCATCGAGACAAGACTCCTCCCCACAGGAGGGAGTAATCGAGACAAGACTCTTCCCCACAGGAAGTAGTAATCGAGACAATTCTCTTCCTCACAGGCAAAAGGAATTGAGACAAAATTCCTCTCCACAGAAGGAAGTAATCGAGACACGACTCATCCCCACAGGAGAGAGTAATCAAGGCAAGACTCCTCCCCACAGGAGGGAGTCATCGAGACAAGATTGTTCCTCACAGGTGGGAGTAATCAAGGCAAGATTCATCTCCACAAGAGGAAGTAATCGAGACAGGAGTCCTCCCCACAGGAGAGAGTAATCGAGACAAGACTCCTCCCCACAAGAAGGAGCAATTGAGACAAGACATGTTCCCACATGAAGTAGTATTTGAGACAAGGCTCCTCCGCACAGGAGGGAGAGATCGAGACAAGACTCTTCCCCACAGGAGGGAGTGATTGAGACAAGACTCTTCACTACAGGAGAGAGTAATTGAGACAAGACTGTTCCCCACAGGAGGGAGTAATCGAGACAAGAATCTTCTCCACAGGAGTGAGTAATTGAGACAAGACTCCTCCTCACAGGTGGGATTGATAAAGCAACTCTCCTCCCCACAGGGGGGAGTAATCGAGAGAAGACTGCTCCCCACAGGAGGGAATACTCAAGACAAGACTCTTCCCCACAGGAGTGAGCAATCGAGACAAGACTCTTCCTCACAGCAGGAAGTAATCGAGACAAGACTCTTCCTCCCAGGAGGAAGTAATCCAGACAAGACTCCACCCCACCGGAAGAAGTAATCCAGACAAGATTACTCCGCACAGGAAGGAGAAATCGAGACAAGTCTCCTCCTCACAGGTGGGAGGAATAGAGACAATACTCCTCCAAACAGAAGGGAGTAATCGAGACAAGACTCTTCCCCACAGCAGTGAGTAATTGAGACAAGACTCTTCCTCACTGGAGGAAGTAATCGAGACAAGACTCTGCCCCACAGGAGGGAGTAATCGAGACAAGACTCTTCCCCACAAGAAGCAGTATTCGAGACAAGAATCCTTCCTACAGGAGGGAGTAATCGATACAAGACTCCTCCTCACAGGCGGGAGTAATCAAGACAAGACTCCTCCCCACAGGAGGGAGTAATCGAGACAAGAATCTTCCTCACAGGAGTGAGTAATCGAGAAAGAACTGTTCCCCACCGTAAGAAGTAATCGCGACAAGCCTCCTCCCCACAGAAGGGAGTAATTGAGACAAGACTCTTCCCCATAGGTGTGAGTAATCGAGACAAGACTCTTCCTCACAGGAGGAAGTAATCGAGACAAGACCATTCCTCACAGGAGGAAGTAATGAAGACAAGATTCGGCACACAGGAGACTGTAATCAAGTCAAGACTGCTCCCCACAGGATGGAGTAATCGAGACAATAGTCTTCCCCACAGGAGAGAGTAATCAAGACAAGACTCCTGCCCACAGGAGGGAGTAATCAAGACAAGGCTCATCACCACAGGAGGAAGTAATCGAGATAAGAGTCCTCCCTACAGGAGGGAGTAATCGAGTCAAGACTCCTCCCCACAGGAGGGAGAAACCGAGACAAGACTCCTCCGCACAGGTGGGAGTTATCCAGACAAGCCTCCTCCCCACAGGGGGAGTAATCGAGACAAGACTCTTCACTACAGGACAGAGTAATCGAGAGAAGACTGCTCCCCAGAGGAGGGAATGCTCGAGACAAGATGCTTTCCCACAGGAGTGAGTAATCGAGACAAGACACTTCCTCACAGGAGGAAGTAATCGAGACAAGACTCTTCCTCACAGGAGGAAGTAATCAATACAAGACACCACCCCACCGCAAGGAGTATTCGAGACAAGATTCCTCCCCACAGTAGAGAGTAATCGAGACATGACTCCTCCCCACAGGAGAGAGTAATCAAGACACGACTCCGCCAGACAGGACAGAGTCATCGAGATAAGACTCTGCCCCACAGGAGGGAGTAATTGAGACAAGACTCTTCCCCACAGGAAGCAGTAATCGAGACAAGACTCTTCCTCACAGGAGGAGGTAATCGAGACAAGGCTCCACCCCACAGGCGGGAGTAATTGAGACAAGACTCTTCACTACAGGAGAGAGTCATCGAGCAAAGTCTGCTCCCCACAGGAGGGAGTAATCGAGACAAGACTCATCCTCACAGGTGGGAGTAATCAAAACAAGACTCCTCCTGACAGGAGAGAGTAATCGAGACAAGACTTCTTCCCACAGGAGGGAGTAATTGAGGCCAGACTCCTCCTCACAGGCGGGAGCAATCATGACAAGTCTCTTCCCCACAGCAGTGAGTAATTGAGACAAGACTCCTCCCCACAGGAGGGAGTAAACAAGACAAGACTCCTCCTCACAGGCGGGAGTAATCGAGACAAGGCTCCTCCCCACAGGTGGGAGTAATTGAGGCAAGACACTTCACTACAGGAGAGAGTAATCGAGAGAAGACTCCACCCCACAGGATGGAGTAATCGAGACATGAGTCTTCCCCACAGGAAAGAGTAATCAAGACAAGACTCCTCCCCACAGGAGGGAGTAATCAAGACAAGACTCCTCCCACAGCTGGGGGTCATTGAGACAAGATTCCTCCTCACAAGTGGGAGTAATCAAGACAAGATTCATCACCACAGGAGGAAGTAATCGAGACAAGAGTCCTCCCCACAGGAGGGAGTAATCGAGACAAGACTCCTCCCCACAAGAAGGAGCAATCGAGACAAGACACCTTCCCAGAGGAAGTAGTATTTGAGACAAGACTCCTTCTCACAGGAAGGAGTAATGGAGACAAGACTACCTTCCCACAGGAAGTAGTAACCGAGACAGGACTCTTCCCCACAGGAGGGAGTAATCGAGACAAGACTCTTCCCCACAGCAGTGAGTAATTGAGACAAGACTCTTCCCACAGGAGGAAGTAATCGAGGCAAGACTCCACCCCACAGGAGGGAGTAATCGAGATAAGACTCTGCCCCACAGGAGTGAGTAATCGAGTCAAGACTCTTCCCCACATGAAGCAGTAATCGAGACAAGACTCCTCCACACAGGAAGGAGTAATCGGGACAAGACTCCTTCCCACAGGAGCGAGTAATCGAGACAAGACTCCCCCCCACAGGAGGAAGTAATCGAGACAAGACTCCTCCTCACAGGCGGGAGTGATCTAGACAAGTCTCCTCCCCACAGGGGGGAGTAATCGAGACAAGACTCTTTCCCACAGGAAGTAGTTATCGAGACAAGACTCTTCCCCACAGGAGTGAGTAATTGAGACAAGACTCCTCCTCACAGGCGGGAGTGATAAAGCAACTCTCCTCCCCATAGGGGGGAGTAATCGAGAGAAGACTGCTCCCCACAAGAGGGAATACTCGAAACAAGACTCTTCCCCACAGGAGTGAGCAATCGAGACAAGACTCTTCCTCACAGCAGGAAGTAATCGAGACAAGACTCTTCCTCCCAGAAGGAAGTAATCCAGACAAGACTCCACCCCACCGGAAGAAGTAATCGAGACAAGATTGCTCCGCACAGGAAGGAGAAATCGAGACAAGTCTCCTCCTCACAGGTGGGAGGAATAGAGACAATACTCCTCCAAACAGAAAGAGTAATCAAGACAAGACTCTTCCCCACAGCAGTGAGTAATTGAGACAAGACTCTTCCTCACCAGAGGAAGTAATCGAGACAAGACTCTGCCCCACAGGAGGGAGTAATCGAGACAAGACTCTTCCCCACAGGAAGCAGTATTCGAGACAAGACTCCTCCACACAGGAAGCAGTAATCAGGACAAGACTCCTTCCTACAGGAGGGAGTAATCGATACAAGACTCCTCCTCACAGGCGGGAGTAATCAAGACAAGACTCCTCTCCACAGGGGGGAGTAATCGAGACAAGAATCTTCCTCACAGGTGTGAGTAATCGAGAAAGAACTGTTCCCCACCATAAGAAGTAATCGCGACAAGCCTCCTCCCCACAGAAGGGAGTAGTCGAGACAAGACTCTTCCCCATAGGTGTGAGTAATCGAGACAAGACTCTTCCTCACAGGAGGAAGTAATCGAGACAAGACCATTCCTCACAGGAGGAAGTAATGAAGACAAGATTCGGCCCACAGGAGAGTGTAATCAAGGCAAGACCCCTCCCCACAGGAGGGAGTAATTGAGACACGACTCTTCCCCGCAGGAGAGAGTAATCAAGACAAGACTGCTCCCCACAGGGTGGAGTAATCGAGACAATAGTCTTCCCCACAGGAGAGAGTAATCAAGACAAGACTCCTCCCCACAGGAGGGAGTAATCAAGACAAGGCTGATCATCACAGGAGGAAGTAATCAAGATAAGAGTCCTCCCCACAGGACGGTGTAATCGAGTCAAGACTCCGCCCCACAGGAGGGAGAAGCTGAGACAAGACTCCTCCGCACAGGTGGGAGTAATCCAGACAAGCCTCCTCCCCACAGGGGGAGTAATCGAGACAAGACTCTTCACTACAGGAGAGAGTAATCGAGAGAAGACTGCTCCCCACAGGAGGGAATACTCGAGACAAGACTCTTTCCCATAGGAGTGAGTAATCGAGACAAGACTCTTCCTCACAGGAGGAAGTAATCAATACAAGACACCACCCCACCGCAAGGAGTATTCGAGACAAGATTCCTCCCCACAGTAGAGAGTAATCGAGACAGGACTCCTCCCCACAGGAGAGAGTAATCAAGACACGACTCCACCAGACAGGACAGAGTAATCGAGATAAGACTCTGCCCCACAGGATGGAGTAATTGAGACAAAACTCTTCCCCACAGGAAGCAGTAATCGAGACAAGACTCTTCCTCACAGGAGGAGGTAAGCGAGACAAGGCTCCACCCCACAGGCAGGAGTAATTGAAACAAGACTCTTCACTACAGGAGAGAGTAATCGAGCGAAGTCTGCTCCATACAGGAGGGAGTAATCGAGACAAGACTCATCCTCACAGGTGGGAGTAATCAAGACAAGACTCCTCCCGACAGGAGAAAGTAATCGAGACAAGACTTCTCCCCACAGGAGGGAGTCATCGAGACCAAACTCCTCCTCACAGGCGGGAGCAATCATGACAAGTCTCTTCCCCACAGCAGTGAGTAATCGAGACAAGACTCCTCCCCACAGGAGGGAGTAATCAAGACCAAACTCCTCCTCACAGGCGGGAGCAATCATGACAAGTCTCTTCCCCGCAGCAGTGAGTAATCGAGACAAGACTCCTCCCCACAGGAGGGAGTAAACAAGAAAAGACTCCTCCTCACAGGTGGGAGTAATCGAGACAAGGCTCCTCCCCACAGGTGGGAGTAATTGAGACAAGACACTTCACTACAGGAGAGAGTAATCGAGAGAAGACTCCACACCACAGGATGGAGTAATCGAGACATGACTCTTCCCTACAGGAGAGAGTAATCAAGACAAGACTCCTCCCCACAGGAGGGAGTAATCAAGACAAAACTCCTCCCCACAGCTGGGGGTCATCGAGACATGATTTCTCCTCACAAGTGGGAGTAATCAAGACAAGATTCATCACCACAGGAGGAAGTAATCGAGACAAGAGTCCTCCCCACAGGAGGGAGTAATCGAGACAAGACTCCTCCCCACAAGAAGGAGCAATCGAGACAAGACACCTTCCCAGAGGAAGTAGTATTTGAGACAAGACTCCTTCTCACAGGAAGGAGTAATGGAGACAAGACTACCTTCCCACAGGAAGTAGTAACCGAGACAGGACTCTTCCCCACAGAAGGGAGTAATCGAGACAAGACTCTTCCCAACAGCAGTGAGTAATTGAGACAAGACTCTTCCTCACAGGAGGAAGTAATCGAGGCAAGACTCCGCCCCACAGCAGGGAGTAATCGAGATAAGACTCTGCCCCACAGGAGTAAGTAATCGAGTCAAGACTCTTCCCCACATGAAGCAGTAATCGAAACAAGGCTCCTCCACACAGGAAGGAGTAATCGGGACAAGACTCCTTCCCACAGGAGCGAGTAATCGAGACAAGACTCCCCCTCACAGGAGGAAGTAATCGAGACAAGACTCCTCCTCACAGGCGGGAGTGATCTAGACAAGTCTCCTCCCCACAGGGGGGAGTAATCGAGACAAGACTCTTTCCCACAGGAAGTAGTTATCGAGACAAGACTCTTCCCCACAGGAGTGAGTAATTGAGACAAGACTCCTCCTCACAGGCGGGAGTGATAAAGCAACTCTCCTCCCCACAGGGGGGAGTATTCGAGACAAGACTCCTCCCCACAGGTGGGAGTAATCGAGACAAGACTCCTCCTCACAGGCGCGAGTGATCAAGACAAGTCTCCTCCCCACAGGTGGGAGTAATCGAGACAAGACTCTTCACAACAGCAGCGAGTAATCGAGAGAAGGCTGCTCCGCACAGGAGGGAGTAATTGAGACAAGACTCCTCCTCACAGGCGGGAGTAATCAAGACAAGACACCTCCCCACAGGAGGGAGTAATCGAGACAAGAATCTTCCTCACAGGAGGAAGTAATCGAGACAAGACCCCTCCTCACAGGAGGAAGTAATGAAGACAAGATTTGGCCCACAGGAGAGCGTAATCAAGACAAAACTCCTCTCCACAGGAGGGAGTAATTGAGGCACGACTCTTCCCCACAGGAGAGAGTAATCAAGACAAGGCTGCTCCCCACAGGATGGAGTAATCGAGACACGAGTCTTCCCCACAGGAGAGAGTAATCAAGACAAGACTCCTCCCAGCAGGAGGGAGTAATCAAGACAAGGCTCATCACCACAGGAGGAAGTAATCGAAATAAGATTCCTCCCTACAGGAGGGAGTAATCGAGACAAGACTCCTCCCCATTGGAAGGAGTAATCGAGACAAGACATCTTCCCACAGGAAGTAGTATTTGAGACAAGACTCCTTCCCACAGGAAAGAGTAATCGAGACAAGACTCCTCCCCACAAGAAGGAGCAATCGAGACAAGACAACTTCCCAGAGGAAGTACTATTTGAGACAAGACGCCTTCCCACAGGAAGGAGTAATGGAGACAAGACTCCTCCCCACAGGAAGTAGTAACCGAGACAGGACTCTTCCCCACAGGAGGGAGTAATCGAGCCAAGACTCCTCCCCAAAGGAGGGAGTAATCGAGACAAGACTCCTTGCCACAGGACGTAGTAATCGAGACAAGACCCCTCCACACAGGAGGGAGTATTAAGACAAGACTCCTCCTCACAGGCAGGAGTAATCAAGACAAGCCTCCTCCCCACAGGGGGGAGTAATCGAGACAAGTCTCTTCACTACAGGAAAGAGCAATCGAGAGAAGACTGCTCCCCACAGGAGGGAATACTCGAGACAAGACTCTTCCCCACAGGAGTGAGCAATCGAGACAAGACTCTTCCTCACAGGAGGGAGTAATCGAGACAAGACTCCTCCTCACAGGCGGGAGTGATCTAGACAAGTCTCCTCCCCACAGGGGGGAGTAATCGAGACAAGACTCTTTCCCACAGAAAGTAGTTATCGAGACAAGACTCCTTCCTACAGGAGGGAGTAATCGATACAAGACTCCTCCTCACAGGCGGGAGTAATCAAGACAAGACTCCTCCCCACAGGAGGGAGTAATCGAGACAAGAGTCTTCCTCACAGGAGTGAGTAATCGAGAAAGAACTGTTCCCCACCGTAAGAAGTAATCGCGACAAGCCTCCTCCCCACAGAAGGGAGTAATTGAGACAAGACTCTTCCCCATAGGTGTGAGTAATCGAGACAAGACTCTTCCTCACAGGAGGAAGTAATCGAGACAAGACCATTCCTCACAGGAGGATGTAATGAAGACAAGATTCGGCACACAGGAGAGTGTAATCAAGTCAAGACTGCTCCCCACAGGATGGAGTAATCGAGACAATAGTCTTCCCCACAGGAGAGAGTAATCAAGACAAGACTCCTGCCCACAGGAGGGAGTAATCAAGACAAGGCTCATCACCACAGGAGGAAGTAATCGAGATAAGAGTCCTCCCCACAGGAGGGAGTAATCGAGTCAAGACTCCTCCCCACAGGAGGGAGAAACCGAGACAAGACTCCTCCGCACAGGTGGGAGTTATCCAGACAAGCCTCCTCCCCACAGGGGGAGTAATCGAGACAAGACTCTTCACTACAGGACAGAGTAATCGAGAGAAGACTGCTCCCCAGAGGAGGGAATGCTCGAGACAAGATGCTTTCCCACAGGAGTGAGTAATCGAGACAAGACACTTCCTCACAGGAGGAAGTAATTGAGACAAGACTCTTCCTCACAGGAGGAAGTAATCAATACAAGACACCACCCCACCGCAAGGAGTATTCGAGACAAGATTCCTCCCCACAGTAGAGAGTAATCGAGACATGACTCCTCCCCACAGGAGAGAGTAATCAAGACACGACTCCGCCAGACAGGACAGAGTAATCGAGACAAGACTCTTCCCCACAGGAAGCAGTAATCGGGACAAGACTCTTCCTCACAGGAGGAGGTAATCGAGACAAGGCTCCACCCCACAGGCGGGAGTAATTGAGACAAGACTCTTCACTACAGGAGAGAGTAATCGAGCAAAGTCTGCTCCCCACAGGAGGGAGTAATCGAGACAAGACTCATCCTCACAGGTGGGAGTAATCAAAACAAGACTCCTCCCGACAGGAGAGAGTAATCGAGACAAGACTTCTTCCCACAGGAGGGAGTCATCGAGACAAGACTCCTCCCCACAGGAGGGAGTAATCGAGACCAGACTCCTCCTCACAGGAGGTAGCAATCATGACAATGCTCTTCCCCACAGGAGTGAGTAATCGAGACAAGACTCCTCCCCACAGGAGGGAGTAATTGAGGCCAGACTCCTCCTCACAGGCGGGAGCAATCATGACAAGTCTCTTCCCCACAGCAGTGAGTAATTGAGACAAGACTCCTCCCCACAGGAGGGAGTAAACAAGACAAGACTCCTCCTCACAGGTGGGAGTAATCGAGACAAGGCTCCTCCCCACAGGTGGGAGTAATTGAGGCAAGACACTTCACTACAGGAGAGAGTAATCGAGAGAAGACTCCACCCCACAGGATGGAGTAATCGAGACAAGACTCCTCCCCACAGCTGGGGGTCATTGAGACAAGATTCCTCCTCACAAGTGGGAGTAATCAAGACAAGATTCATCACCACAGGAGGAAGTAATCGAGACAAGAGTCCTCCCCACAGGAGGGAGTAATCGAGACAAGACTCCTCCCCACAAGAAGGAGCAATCGAGACAAGACACCTTCCCAGAGGAAGTAGTATTTGAGACAAGACTCCTTCTCACAGGAAGGAGTAATGGAGACAAGACTACCTTCCCACAGGAAGTAGTAACCGAGACAGGACTCTTCCCCACAGGAGGGAGTAATCGAGACAAGACTCTTCCCCACAGCAGTGAGTAATTGAGACAAGACTCTTCCCACAGGAGGAAGTAATCGAGGCAAGACTCCACCCCACAGGAGGGAGTAATCGAGATAAGACCCTGCCCCACAGGAGTGAGTAATCGAGTCAAGACTCTTCCCCACATGAAGCAGTAATCGAGACAAGACTCCTCCACACAGGAAGGAGTAATCGGGACAAGACTCCTTCCCACAGGAGCGAGTAATCGAGACAAGACTCCCCCCCACAGGAGGAAGTAATCGAGACAAGACTCCTCCTCACAGGCGGGAGTGATCTAGACAAGTCTCCTCCCCACAGGGGGGAGTAATCGAGACAAGACTCTTTCCCACAGGAAGTCGTTATCGAGACAAGACTCTTCCCCACAGGAGTGAGTAATTGAGACAAGACTCCTCCTCACAGGCGGGAGTGATAAAGCAACTCTCCTCCCCATAGGGGGGAGTAATCGAGAGAAGACTGCTCCCCACAGGAGGGAATACTCGAGACAAGACTCTTCCCCACAGGAGTGAGCAATCGAGACAAGACTCTTCCTCACAGCAGGAAGTAATCGAGACAAGACTCTTCCTCCCAGGAGGAAGTAATCCAGACAAGTCTCCACCCCACCGGAAGAAGTAATCGAGACAAGATTGCTCCGCACAGGAAGGAGAAATCGAGACAAGTCTCCTCCTCACAGGTGGGAGGAATAGAGACAATACTCCTCCAAACAGAAGGAGTAATCGAGACAAGACTCTTCCCCACAGCAGTGAGTAATTGAGACAAGACTCTTCCTCACCAGAGGAAGTAATCGAGACAAGACTCTGCCCCACAGGAGGGAGTAATCGAGACAAGACTCTTCCCCACAGGAAGCAGTATTCGAGACAAGACTCCTCCACACAGGAAGCAGTAATCGGGACAAGACTCCTTCCTACAGGAGGGAGTAATCGAGACAAGAATCTTCCTCACAGGAGTGAGTAATCGAGAAAGAACTGTTCCCCACCATAAGAAGTAATCGCGACAAGCCTCCTCCCCACAGAAGGGAGTAATCGAGACAAGACTCTTCCCCATAGGTGTGAGTAATCGAGACAAGACTCTTCCTCACAGGAGGAAGTAATCGAGACAAGACCATTCCTCACAGGAGGAAGTAATGAAGACAAGATTTGGCCCACAGGAGAGTGTAATCAAGGCAAGACCCCTCCCCACAGGAGGGAATAATTGAGACACGACTCTTCCCCACAGGAGAGAGTAATCAAGACAAGACTGCTCCCCACAGGGTGGAGTAATCGAGACAATAGTCTTCCCCACAGGAGAGAGTAATCAAGACAAGACTCCTCCCCACAGGAGGGAGTAATCAAGACAAGGCTGATCATCACAGGAGGAAGTAATCAAGATAAGAGTCCTCCCCACAGGAGAGAGTAATCGAGTCAAGACTCCGCCCCACAGGAGGGAGAAGCCGAGACAAGACTCCTCCGCACAGGTGGGAGTAATCCAGACAAGCCTCCTCCCCACAGGGGGAGTAATCGAGACAAGACTCTTCACTACAGGAGAGAGTAATCGAGAGAAGACTGCTCCCCACAGGAGGGAATACTCGAGACAAGACTCTTTCCCATAGGAGTGAGTAATCGAGACAAGACTCTTCCTCACAGGAGGAAGTAATCGAGACAAGACTCTTCCACACAGGAGGAAGTAATCAATACAAGACACCACCCCACCGCAAGGAGTATTCGAGACAAGATTCCTCCCCACAGTAGAGAGTAATCGAGACAGGACTCCTCCCCACAGGAGAGAGTAATCAAGACACGACTCCGCCAGACAGGACAGAGTAATCGAGATAAGACTCTGCCCCACAGGAGGGAGTAATTGAGACATGACTCTTCCCCACAGGAAGCAGTAATCGAGACAAGACTCTTCCTCACAGGAGGAGGTAAGCGAGACAAGGCTCCACCCCACAGGCAGGAGTAATTGAAACAAGACTCTTCACTACAGGAGAGAGTAATCGAGCGAAGTCTGCTCCATACAGGAGGGAGTAATCGAGACAAGACTCATCCTCACAGGTGGGAGTAATCAAGACAAGACTCCTCCCGACAGGAGAAAGTAATCGAGACAAGACTTCTCCCCACAGGAGGGAGTCATCGAGACAAGACTCCTCCCCACAGGAGGGAGTAATCGAGACCAGACTCTTCCTCACAGGCGGGAGCAATTATGACAATGCTCTTCCCCACAGGAGTGAGTAATCGAGACAAGACTCCTCCCCACAGGAGGGAGTAATCAAGACCAAACTCCTCCTCACAGGCGGGAGCAATCATGACAAGTCTCTTCCCCGCAGCAGTGAGTAATCGAGACAAGACTCCTCCCCACAGGAGGGAGTAAACAAGAAAAGGCTCCTCCTCACAGGTGGGAGTAATCGAGACAAGGCTCCTCCCCACAGGTGGGAGTAATTGAGACAAGACACTTCACTACAGGAGAGAGTAATCGAGAGAAGACTCCACACCACAGGATGGAGTAATCGAGACATGACTCTTCCCTACAGGAGAGAGTAATCAAGACAAGACTCCTCCCCACAGGAGGGAGTAATCAAGACAAAACTCCTCCCCACAGCTGGGGGTCATCGAGACATGATTTCTCCTCACAAGTGGGAGTAATCAAGACAAGATTCATCACCACAGGAGGAAGTAATCGAGACAAGAGTCCTCCCCACAGGAGGGAGTAATCGAGACAAGACTCCTCCCCACAAGAAGGAGCAATCGAGACAAGACACCTTCCCAGAGGAAGTAGTATTTGAGACAAGACTCCTTCTCACAGGAAGGAGTAATGGAGACAAGACTACCTTTCCACAGGAAGTAGTAACCGAGACAGGACTCTTCCCCACAGAAGGGAGTAATCGAGACAAGACTCTTCCCAACAGCAGTGAGTAATTGAGACAAGACTCTTCCTCACAGGAGGAAGCAATCGAGGCAAGACTCCACCCCACAGCAGGGAGTAATCGAGATAAGACTCTGCCCCACAGGAGTAAGTAATCGAGTCAAGACTCTTCCCCACATGAAGCAGTAATCGAAACAAGGCTCCTCCACACAGGAAGGAGTAATCGGGACAAGACTCCTTCCCACAGGAGCGAGTAATCGAGACAAGACTCCCCCTCACAGGAGGAAGTAATCGAGACAAGACTCCTCCTCACAGGCGGGAGTGATCTAGACAAGTCTCCTCCCCACAGGGGGGAGTAATCGAGACAAGACTCTTTCCCACAGGAAGTAGTTATCGAGACAAGACTCTTCCCCACAGGAGTGAGTAATTGAGACAAGACTCCTCCTCACAGGCGGGAGTAATCAGGACAAGACTCCTCCCCACAGGAGGGAGTAATCGAGACAAGAATCTTCCTCACAGGAGGAAGTAATCGAGACAAGACCCCTCCTCACAGGAGGAAGTAATGAAGACAAGATTTGGCCCACAGGAGAGCGTAATCAAGACAAAACTCCTCTCCACAGGAGGGAGTAATTGAGGCACGACTCTTCCCCACAGGAGAGAGTAATCAAGACAAGGCTGCTCCCCACAGGATGGAGTAATCGAGACACGAGTCTTCCCCACAGGAGAGAGTAATCAAGACAAGACTCCTCCCAGCAGGAGGGAGTAATCAAGACAAGGCTCATCACCACAGGAGGAAGTAATCGAAATAAGATTCCTCCCCACAGGAGGGAGTAATCGAGACAAGACTCCTCCCCATTGGAAGGAGTAATCGAGACAAGACATCTTCCCACAGGAAGTAGTATTTGAGACAAGACTCCTTCCCACAGGAAAGAGTAATTGAGACAAGACTCCTCCCCACAAGAAGGAGCAATCGAGACAAGACAACTTCCCAGAGGAAGTACTATTTGAGACAAGACTCCTTCCCACAGGAAGGAGTAATGGAGACAAGACTCCTCCCCACAGGAAGTAGTAACCGAGACAGGACTCTTCCCCACAGGAGGGAGTAATCGAGCCAAGACTCCTCCCCAAAGGAGGGAGTAATCGAGACAAGACTCCTTGCCACAGGACGTAGTAATCGAGACAAGACCCCTCCACACAGGAGGGAGTAATCAAGACAAGACTCCTCCTCACAGGCAGGAGTAATCAAGACAAGCCTCCTCCCCACAGGGGGGAGTAATCGAGACAAGTCTCTTCACTACAGGAAAGAGCAATCGAGAGAAGACTGCACCCCACAGGAGGGAATACTCGAGACAAGACTCTTCCCCACAGGAGTGAGCAATCGAGACAGGACTCTTCCTCACAGGAGGGAGTAATCGAGACAAGACTCCTCCTCACAGGCGGGAGTGATCTAGACAAGTCTCCTCCCCACAGGGGGGAGTAATCGAGACAAGACTCTTTCCCACAGAAAGTAGTTATCGAGACAAGACTCTTCCCCACAGGTGGGAGTAATCGAGACAAGACTCCTCCTCACAGGTGGGAGTGATCAAGACAAGTCTCCTCCCCACAGGTGGGAGTAATCGAGACAAGACTCTTCACAACAGGAGAGAGTAATCGAGAGAAGACGGCTCCGCACAGGAGGGAGTAATGGAGACAAGAATCCTCCTCACAGGCGGGAGTAATCAAGACAAGACTCCTCCCCACAGGTGGGAGTAATCGAGACAAGACTCTTCACAACAGGAGAGAGTAATCGAGAGAAGACTGCTCCGCACAGGAGGGAGTAATTGAGACAAGAATCCTCCTCACAGGCGGGAGTAATCAAGACAAGACTCCTCCCCACAGGAGGGAGTAATCGAGACAAGAATCTTTATCAAAAGGAGTGAGTAATCGAGAAAGAACTGTTCCCCACCGGAAGAAGTAATCACGACAAGCCTCCTCCCCACAGAAGGGAGTAATCGAGCCAAGACTCTCCCCCATAGGTGTGAGTAATCGAGACAAGACTCTTCCTCACAGGAGGAAGTATTCGAGACAAGACCCTTCCTCACAGGAGGAAGTAATGAAGACAAGATTTGGCCCACAGGAGAGCGAAATCAAGACAAAACTCCTCTCCACAGCAGGGAGTAATTGAGGCACGACTCTTCTGCACAGGAGAGAGTAATCAAGACAAGGCTGCTCCCCACAGGATGGAGTAATCGAGACACGAGTCTTCCCCACAGGAGAGAGTAATCAAGACAAGGCTCATCACCACAGGAGGAAGTAATCGAGATAAGAGTCCTCCACAGGAGGGAGTAATCGAGACAAGACTCCTCCCCATTGGAAGGAGTAATCGAGACAAGACACCTTCCCACAGGAAGTAGTATTTGAGACAAGACTCCTTCCCACAGGAAAGAGTAATCGAGACAAGACTCCTCCCCACAAGAAGGAGCAATCGAGACAAGACAACTTCCCACAGGAAGTAGTATTTGAGACAAGACTCCTTCCCACAGGAAGGAGTAATGGAGACAAGACTCCTCCCCACAGGAAGTAGTAACCGAGACAGGACTCTTCCCCACAGGAGGGAATAATCGAGCCAAGACTCCTCCCCAAAGGAGGGAGTAATCAAGACAAGACTCCTTGCCACAGGAAGTAGTAATCGAGACAAGACCCCTCCACACAGGAGGGAGTAATCAAGACAAGACTCCTCCTCACAGGCGGGAGTAATCAAGACAAGCCTCCTCCCCACAGGGGGAAGTAATCGAGACAAGTCTCTTCACTACAGGAAAGAACAATCGAGAAAAGACTGCTCCCCACAGGAGGGAATACTCGAGATAGACTCTTCCCCACAAGAGTGAGCAATCGAGACAAGACTCTTCCTCACAGGAGGGAGTAATCGAGACAAGACTCCTCCTCACAGGCGGGAGTGATCTAGACAAGTCTCCTCCCCACAGGGGGGAGTAATCGAGACAAGACTCTTTCCCACAGAAAGTAGTTATCGAGACAAGACTCTTCCCCACAGGTGGGAGTAATCGAGACAAGACTCCTCCTCACAGGTGGGAGTGATCAAGACAAGTCTCCTCCCCACAGGTGGGAGTAATCGAGACAAGACTCTTCACAACAGGAGAGAGTAATCGAGAGAAGACTGCTCCGCACAGGAGGGAGTAATTGAGACAAGAATCCTCCTCACAGGTGGGAGTAATCAAGACAAGACTCCTCCCCACAGGAGGGAGTAATCGAGACAAGAATCTTTATTCAAAAGGAGTGAGTAATCGAGAAAGAACTGTTCCCCACCGGAAGAAGTAATCACGAAAAGCCTCCTCCCCACAGAAGGGAGTAATCGAGCCAAGACTCTTCCCAATAGGTGTGAGTAATCGAGACAAGACTCTTCCTCACAGGAGGAAGTAATCGAGACAAGACCATTCCTCACAGGAGGAAGTAATGAAGACAAGATTCGGCCCACAGGAGAGTGTAATCAAGACAAGACTCCTCCCCACAGGAGGGACTAATTGAGACACGACTCTTCCCCACAGGAGAGAGTAATCAAGACAAGACTGCACCCCACAGCATGGAGTAATTGAGACATGAGTCTGCCCCACAGGAGAGAGTAATCAAGACAAGACTCCTCCCCACAGGAGGGAGTAATCAAGACAAGGCTCATCACCACAGCAGGAAGTAATCGAGATAAGAGTCCTCCCCACAGGAGGGAGTAATCGAGACAAACACCTTCCCACAGGAAATAGTATTTGAGACAAGACTCCTTCCCACAGGAAGGAGTAATCGAGACAAGAATCCTCCCCACAAGAAGGAGCATCGAGACAAGACACCTTCCCACAGGAAGTAGTATTTGAGACAAGACTCCTTCCCACACAAAGGAGTAATGGAGACAAGACTCCTTATCACAGGAAATAGTAACCGAGACAGGACTCTTCCCCACAGGAGGGAGTAATTGGGACAAGTCTCTTCACCACAGGAGGTAGTAATCAAGACAAGACTCCTCCCCACAGGACAGAGTAATCGAGACAAGACTCTTCCCCACAGGAGAGAGTAATCAAGACAGGACTCCACCCCACAGGAGGGAGTAATCGAGACAAGACTTCTCCCGACAGGAAGGAGTAATCGAGTGAAGACTCATCGCCGCAGGAGAGAGAAATTAAGACCTGCCTCCTCCCCACAGGAGGGAGTGATCGAGACAAGACTCCTCCCCACAGGAGGGAGGAATCAAGACAAGACTCCTCCCCACAGGAGGGAGTAATCAAGAAAAGACTCTTCCCCACAGGAGTGAGTAATCGCGACAAGACTCTTCCTCCCAGGAGGAAGTAATCGAGACAAGACTCCACCCCAGAAGAGGGAGTAATCGAGACAAGACTGCACCCCACATGAGGGACTAATCGAGACAAGTCTCCTTCCCACAGGAAGAAGTTGTAATCGAGACAACACTCCTTACCACAGGAAGTAGTAATCGAGAAAAGACTGTTCCTCACAGGAGCGAGTAATCAAGACAAGTTCCTTTGCCACCGGAAGGAGTAATCGAGACAAAACTCCTCCTCACATGTGGGAGTAATCGAGACAATACTCCTCCCCACAGAAGGGAGTAATCGAGACAAGACTCTTCCCCACAGTAGTGAGTACTCTAGACAAGACTCTTCCCCACAGGACAGAGTAATCAAGACAAGACTCATCCCAACAGGAGGGAGTAATTAAGACAAGACTCCTCCCCACAGGTGGGAGTAATCGAGACAAGACTCCTCCCGACAGGTTGGAGTAATCGAGACAAGAATCTTCCTCACAGGCGGGAGTAATCGAAACAAGACTTCTCCCCACAGGAGGGAGTAATCGAGACAAGAAGCTTCCTCACAGGAGGGAGTAATCGAGAAAAGATTCTTCCCCACCGGAAGAAGTAATCGAGACAAGACTCCTCCCGACAGGAGAGAGAAATTGAGACAAGCCTCCTCCCCACAGGAGGGAGTAATCAAGACAAGACTACGCCACACAGGAGGGATTAATCAGGACAAGACTCTTCCCCACAGGACAGAGTAATCGAGACAAGACTCCTCCCCACAGGAGGGTGTAATCGAGACAAGTCTCTTCACCACAGGAGGGAGTAATCAAGACAAGACTCCTCCCCACAGGACAGAGTAATTGAGACAAGACTCTTCGCCACAGGAGCGAGTAATCAAGACAAGACTCTGCCCCACAGGAGGGAGTAACCGAGACAAAAATCTTCCTCACAGGAGTGAGTAATCGAGAAAGGATTGTTCCCCACTGGAAGAAGTAATCGAGACAAGACTCCTCCCCACAGGAGAGAGAAATTGAGACAAGCTTCCTCCCCACAGGAGGGTGTGATTGAGACAAGACTCCTGCCCACAGGTGGGACTAATCGAGACAAGATTCTTCACCACACGAAGGAGTAATCGAGAAAAGACTCCTCCCCACAGGAGGGAGTAAGGAAGACCAGAATCTTCCTCACAGGAGGGAGTATTCGAGAAAAGATTCTTCACCACAGTAAGAAGTAATCGAGACAAGACTCCTCCCGACAGGAAGGGGTATTCGAGACAAGACTCCTCCCGACAGGAGTAATCGAGACAAGACTCGTCCCCACAGGAGGGAGTAATCAAGACAAGACTCCGCCCCACAGGAGGGAGTAATCGAGACAAGACTCCTCCCCACAGGAGGGAGTAATTGAGAAAAGAATCTTCCTCACAGGCGGGAGTAATCGAGACAAGACTCCACCCCACGGGGGGCAGTAATTGCGACAAGATTCCTTCCCACAGGAGTAAGTAATCGAGACAAGACACCTCCCCAGAGGATGGAGTAATCGAGAGAAGACTCCTCCCCACAGGAGTGTGTAATCGAGACAAGACTCTTCCCCACAGGAAGCAGTAATCGAGACAAGACTCCTCCCCACAGGAAGAAGTTGTAATTGAGACAACACTCCTTCCCACAGGAAGTAGTAATCGAGACTAGACTCTTCCCCACAGGAGGGTGTAATCGAGACAAGTCTCTTCACCACAGGAGGGAGTAATCAAGACAAGACTCCTCCCCACAGGACTGAGTAATTGAGACAAGACTCTTCCCCACAGGAGAGAGTAATCAAGACAAGACTCCACCCCACAGGAGGGAGTAATCGAGACAAGACTCCTCCCGACAGGAAGGAGTAATCGAGACAAGACTCCTCACCACAGGAGAGAGAAATTGAGACATGCCTCCTCCCCACAGGAGGTAGTGATCGAGACAAGACTCCTCCCCACAGGAGGGAGTAATCAAGACAAGACTCCTCCCACAGGAGGGAGTAATCAAGAAAAGACTCTTCCCCACAAGAGTGAGTAATCGCGACAAGACTCTTCCTCCCAGGAGGAAGTAATCGAGACAAGACTCCACCCCAGAAGAGGGAGTAATTGAAACAAAACTGCACCCCACATGAGGGACTAATCGAGACAAGTCTCCTTCCCACAGGAAGAAGTTGTAATCGAGACAACACTCCTTCCCACAGGAAGTAGTAATCGAGACAAGACTGTTCCTCACAGGAGCGAGTAATCAAGACAAGTTCCTTTGCCAACGGAAGGAGTAATCGAGACAAAACTCCCCCTCACAGGTGGGAGTAATTGAGACAATACTCCTCCCCACAGAAGGGAGTAATCGAGACAAGACACTTCCCCACAGGAGTGAGTAATCGAGACAAGACTCTTCCTCACAGGAGGAAGTAATCGAGACAAGACTCTGCCCCTTAAGGGTGAGTAATCGAGACAAGTCTCTTCACCACAGGAGAGAGTAAACGAGGCAAGATTCCTCCCCACAGGAAGATGTAATAAAGACACGACTCTTCCCCACAGGAGATAGTAATCAAGACAAGACTCCTCCCCACAGAAGGGAGTAATCAAGACAAGACTCCTCCACACACCTGGCAGTCATCGAGACAAGATTCCTCCTCACTGGTGGGAGTAATCCAGACAAGATTCATCACCACAGGAGGAAGTAATCGAGACAAGAGTCCTCCCCACAGGAGGGAGTAATCGAGACAAGACTCATCCCCACAAGAAGAAGTAATCGAGACAGGACACCATTGTAAAGTCCGCGCCTCAATAATACACGGACTTCGGGAGAACAGTTTAACAGGTACTTTACTGAACAAGAGGCAGCTTGAAACTGAAACTACAGAAGCCTGCTAGGGCCTTTTATACAGGGGTGGTCATTGCCGGTACTGCAGTCTAAGACCAGTTATTCCCTTAAAGGTACATACACAACAATTCCTCCCCTTTTAGATAAACAGTACATAACATTCATTTAACAACTAAATAATAACTAATTACAATTACAATTTCCTCAGTAATATATACATCAACTGAAATAGTCATTTATAAGTTCAGTCTTTGAGGAGGCTTCCTGATCCGGACTGGATAGCGCCTTTCTCGAGTATCCTGTTCTGGCAGTGGAGTCAATTCTGGCCCATTGTCATTGGTTGGTTTGTCAGCTTCCAATACCCCTGCTTCTGAGGTAGACGCAATCTGTACTTTGGGCTCATTACCAGGTGCACATGCTTGTGGTACAGGTTTGGCTTGTTCCTGTGACTCTAGAATCTGGTCAGCATGGCGTCTCACGATGCTCTCTCCAACGTCCACTGTGTACATTAGTGGTCCCTGCTGTGTGCATATCGTGCCTGGCTGCCATTTTTCTGTTCGGTAGTCGGTGGCCAAGACTGGTTGCCCCATCTTGAAGCTCCTGGTTGGCTTCTCATTTATGTGCTGGAACTGCTTATCCTCAACATCTCGTCTTATGTTTGATTTGAGCAAATCTAAGCGACATCTTAGTCTCCGGTTGAAAAACAGTACGGCTGGAGTTTGGTTGGTTACTGCATGTGTCGCATTCCGGTAAGCAAACAGGAAGTTATCCACCTTGTGTTGCAGTGGTATGTCATCATTATGCATTGCCTTTATGGCCTTTTTAAAGGTCTGAACAAACCTCTCAGCCAATCCATTTGTGGCTGGATGATATGGGGCAGATGTGTAATGTTTCACCCCATTATTCTTCAGGAACCTCCAGAAATCCTCAGACACAAACTGTGGGCCATTGTCGGAACAGATCTGTTCTGGTAACCCATTCCTGGTGAAGATGGTCCTTAGGACTGCAATAGTTTTCTCCATGGTGGTGGAGGACATTTTAATGACCTCTGGCCATTTCGAATGGGCATCCACAGCGATTAGAAACATTGAGTCCATAAATGGACCAGCGAAATCAATGTGTACCCATTGCCATGGAGATGAGGGCCACTCCCATGGATGTAGCGGGGCCTGTGGTGGAGCGTTTTGGACCTTCTGGCATCCTGTGCATCTCTTGGTCATATCCTCGATTTCTTTATCGATTCCCGGCCACCACACAAACGCCCTGGCTAGGCTCTTCATTTTTACCCCTCCCAGATGACCCTCGTGAAACTCATTGAGTACTCTATCTCTTTACTTGGGTGGAATTACCACTCGGGATCCACACATCAAGGTTCCCCGGCACACTGACAGCTGTTCCCTCCTTGGCGAGAATGCTGGCAACAGTGAGTCGCCATATGCTGGCCATCCCTTCACTGTCAAATCATAGACCCGAGAGAGTGTCGGGTCATTTCGGGTTTCCTTCTCAATGCTTGCATTTGTAACAGGCAAACATTCGACTATGGTCGCATGGAATATCTCCACAGGGTCCACTGCAGATGCTTCTTCCACCGTAGGCAACGGTAGGTGCAACAGCCTATCAGCGTTTCCATGTTGTTTCGTGCCTTTGTACTCTATGTCATATTGATGTGCCCCTAGAAAAAGTGACCATCTCTGCACCGTCATCATCAGAACGCCCTTCTTTGGGTTAAAAATTGAGACCAGGGGTTGATGATCAGTCAGTAGGGTGAATTTCTGCCCGTGATTGAACTTCTTCACCCCCCACACCAGGCTGAGGGCCTCCCTGTCAATCTGGGCGTAGTTACGCTCGGCTGAGCTTAGCGAGCACGATGCAAAGGCTATTGGCCTCTCTGAACCGTCACGGAATTTGTGTGACAGCACCGCTCCAATGCCGTAAGGTGACGCATCACATGCCAACCGAATCGGTAGTGTTGGGTTGTAGTGGGCCAATACTTCTTTTGAAGTGATTTGGCATTTACATTCCTGAAAGGCACGCTTACACTCATCACTCCATTTCCATGTTACACCAGTTTGAAGGAGGGCGTTCAGTGGGTGCAGAATTGTAGATAAATTCGGCAAGAACTTATGGTAGTAGTTCACCAACCCGAGGAACGACCTCAGTTGCGACACATTTTCCGGTGCTGGAGCCTTGACTACAGCCTCAATCTTGTCCGGCGACTTATGCAACCCTTCCTCATCAATCATGTGGCCACAATACGAGATTTGTCTCCTGAAGAACTCGCATTTGGGACAGTTGGCTCGTAGCCCATATTCCTGCAATCTCATGAGCACATGTTCCAGGTTGGCAAGGTGTTCATTGTCATTTTCGCCCATAACCAGGATGTCGTCCAAATAACACTGGGTCCCCGGGATCCCTTGCAGGACTTGTTCCATTGCCCTCTGCCACATAGCCGGGGCCAATGCTACCCCAAATACCAGTCGATTGTACTGGTAAAGGCCTTTGTGAGTGTCTATCGTGAGGTATTTCCTAGATGCTTCTTCCACCTCCATTTGTAGATACGCTTGGGCCAGATCAATCTTTGTAAAACGTTTCCCTCCAGATAGTGAGGCGAAAATATCTTCTATCCATGGAAGCGGATACTGTACTGTGTGCAGGACTGGGTTCACAGTCACCTTGAAGTCCCCACAGATGCAAACCCTCCTTGACTCCTCAGGCGTGCTGCTCAATACGTTCTTCATTACAGGAATGATGGGTGTGGCCCACTCGCTCCAGTCCACCTTAGACAGCACCCCCGAACACTCCAGACTCTCCAGTTCAGCTTCCACAGCTGGGCGTATCGCGTATGGCACCGGTCTGGCCTTGAAAAATGTTGGGGTTGCGTTATTCTCAATCTTTAAGGTTGCCTTTACTCCTTTTAGAGTCCCAAGTCCTTGTTGGAACATCTCTTCCGTGTCAGATAGAATTTGTGACAGACGTCCAGGTGCGACGTCATCATCTTTTTTGTCAGTCACACTTAGTGCCAGAATGGAATGCCAATCCAATTGTAGTCTTCGGATCCAATCACGTCCCAATAATGGTGGTCCTCCATCTCGTAGTATATACAAGTATAGTTTCTGTGTTTCCTTTCCATTATATTCAACTGGCACCCTTATTTTTCCTCTGGGGTAGACCTTTTGCCCCGTGTATGTCTTCAATACAATGGACGTGTCCTTTAAGGGTATGTGTGAGAATAGCCGCTCATAGTCTCGTCGATTCATGACAGTTAGGGCTGATCCTGTGTCCAATTCCATCTTCACTGGGGACCCTGCTATCATGAGGGTGACCCAAATGGTTCGGTGATCTTCTTTTTGTAGTGTATGTGCCTTTAAGAGCCCCATGTGTACTGTAATGCCGGTAATGGCCACTCGGGCTATATAAGCCTGTATATTGTGTTGCATCAGTTAGTTCCCCTCCAGACTTTGTATAGTAAACACCTATGAAACCAATTCCTGTCTTCAGTGTCTCTATCAACACACAGACACAACAGTGGCGACGAATTGGAAATGGACTTACCTGCAATTCGGCAGCACCTCAAGGACATCGATTCCTCTGGCGTCCAAAGTTGAAGAAAAATCAAGAAAAAGAAAAAGCTGTGGTTTCACCAGCTAGCCAAGCTGGTGGCAGGTACTGCAATAATCCTTCCTGGGCATCGGGCTGAGGCTCCAGCGGCTGGCTCTACAACTAGGCCAAGCAGCGAAAGCGGAGGCAAGCAGTAACAGACGGGGAGGGAGCACTCGGGAGACGGCCGGCGCTGCAAGCAGGTCGGTGTTCAGACCTAGAGAGAGAGTCCGGCGGGAACGAGTTTCCAACTGTAAATAAATAAATAAAAAGAACGGAAACCGCAGGAAACAGCATTGTCATCGGCAGCAGCGGCGGGGAAGCGCGGGAAGCGCCATATCTAGTCTGCAGAAAAGAAAGAAAAGCGCGGGAAGCGCCAGCTTATTTCTAGGATGCCTAAGTCTGGCAATATTGATGCTTTTGATAACGAGATAAAGGATTGGACCACATATGTGGAAAGAGTGGAGGTATATTGCACCGCAAATGGAATAGAAGATGAAAAAAAAGCTTCAGTACTGCTAAATCTAATGGGCGCAAAGACATACGGGCTGTTACGAAATTTAATCACTCCAGCCAAACCAAAGGACAAGAATTTTAAAGAAATTGTTGATACCCTACAGGAGCACTTAAACCCAACACCGCTGCTGATAGCGGAACGGTTCAAATTCTTCAAGAGAAATCAACACAAGAATGAAAGTAACGCTGATTACCTCACCGAATTAAGAAAGCTATCAAAACACTGCCAATTCGGGGCAGGACTAGCAGATTATCTTCGAGACAAATTCATCTGCGGTCACTTAAGTGAAGGAACACAGAAAAGGCTGCTTTCTGAAAAAGATTTAACACTGGACAAGGCTTTCAGTATGGCTGTATCATACGAAGCAGCCACAAGAGGAGCCGCAGAGATACAACAAAAGACACAGGACTTCGGCACCCATGAAATGACACAAGGTTTCGAGAGATGTTATCGCTGCGGCAGATCCACCCATGACCAGAGGGACTGCTGGTTCAAGGACAAAGCATGCAGGCAATGCGGAAAGATTGGACACATTGCACGGGTATGCCGATCTGGACAAAAAAAAAACACAGACAGGAAAAACAAAATCAATAAAGAAAAGTACAGAAAGGTACAAATGATGACGGACAGTAGCTTCGAAGACCAGAAGAGCGATAGCGACTCCAAAAACAAGAGACTAAGCTGTCTCAAATTACATAACGTAATTGCCAAAGATGATTACCAGACCATTTGGGTTACCCTCACGATAGCAGGGTCCCCAGTTAAAATGGAGCTAGATACAGGATCAGCTCTGACCGTCATAAATCGACGGGATTAGGAGCGGCTATTTCCGCATATACCTTTAAAAGACACATCCATTATCTTGAAAACATATACGGGGCAGAAAGTATACCCCAAAGGCAAAATAAGGGTGCCTGTTGTATACAACGGCAAGGAAATACAAAAGTTGTATTTATACATTCTACAAGATGGTGGTCCACCGCTGTTGGGATGTGAATGGATCAGGAAAATACGTTTAGACTGGCACTCCATTCAGGCACTGATGGTGACCAGTAAGAAAAAAAACGATGATGACGTCATACCTGAACGATTAAAAGACATCTTGGCCAACGCCAAAGAAGTGTTTCAAGAGAAACTAGGAACCTTGAAAGGCATCACCACCTCAATAAAAGTGGAAGATGCAGCAATTCCCAAGTTTTTTAAGGCAAGACCGGTGCCATACGCAATTCGTCCAGCAGTCGAGGCATAGCTGGAGAATTTGGAAAAGGCAGGCGTATTATCCAAAATAGATTGGAGCAAGTGGGCAACACCCATCGCTCCAGTCATGAAGAAAGCATTGAATAATGATAAATCTGAAGAACAGAGAAAAATTCGCATCTGTGGAGACTTCAAGGTGACTGTAAACCCGATCCTTCACACGGTACAGTATCCTCTTCCGAGGATAGAAGATATTTTCGCCTCACTATCCGGAGGGAAACGTTTCACCAAAATTGACTTGGCACAGGCAGATCTACAGATGGAGGTTGAAGAGGCCTCTAAAAAATATCTCACGATAAACACACACAAAGGTCTGTACCAGTACAATCAACTGGTTTTCGGAGTAGCATCCGCTCCAGCTATCTGGCAAAGAGCTATGGAGCAAGTCCTCCAAGGGATTCTGGGGACTCAATGCTACCTAGACGACATCCTTGTAACAGGAGAAAACGACAACGAGCACCTTGCCAATTTGGAGCAGGTGCTCACTAGGCTGAGAGAACGGGGCCTACGAGCAAATCGCCCCAAGTGTGAATTTTTCCAAAATCAAATATCATATTGTGGCCACATAATTAATAAGGAAGATTTGCATAAGTCACCTGAAAAAATTGAAGCGGTCATAAAAGCCCCAGCACCTGAAAATGTTTCACAATTAAGGTCGTTCCTGGGATTAATAAATTACTATCATAAATTTTTACCGAACTTATCAACTCTTCTACACCCTCTTAATGAACTGCTACAAACAGGAGTAATTTGGAAATGGAGCGAAGACTGTAAACGTGCCTTCCATAAATGCAAAGTCTTGATCACGTCCAAAGAGGTTTTGGCTCATTACAACCCATCACTGCCAATCAGACTGGCGTGCGATGCATCCCCTTACGGCGTAGAAGCAGTATCATCGCATAAATTCCCTGATGGCTCGGAAAGGCCGATAGCTTTTGCGTCACGCTCATTGAACTCAGCTGAGCGTAACTATGCCCAAATCGACAGGGAAGCACTCAGCCTGGTATGGGGAGTGAAGAAATTCAACCATTACCTACACGGACAAAAATTTACCTTGTTGACTGACCATCAACCCCTCATCTCCATATTCAACCCTAAAAAGGGTGTTCCCATTATGACAGCGCAAAGGCTACAGAGGTGGTCCTTTTTTCAAGGGGCACACCAATACAACATAGAATACAAAGAATCAAAACAGCATGGGAATGCTGACGGGTTCTCGCGCCTACCATTGCCAACAGTAGAAGAAGCACCTACCGTAGACCCAGTGGAGATTTTCCACTCTACCATAGTCGAATGTCTACCAGTAACAAATTCTGCCATTGAAAGGGAAACTAGAAATGACCCGACTCTCTCACGAGTCTACGATTTAACAGTGAAGGGATGGCCAGCACATGGCGAATCACTGTTGCCAGCATTCTCGCAAAGAAGAGAACAGCTGTCAGTGTGCCGAGGAACCTTGATGAGTGGATCCAGAGTGGTGATTCCACCCAAACTCCAGGATAAAGTTCTAAAGGAGCTTCACGAGGGGCATCTGGGTGGAGTGAAAATGAAGAACCTAGCCAGGGCGTTTGTATGGTGGCCAGGTATCGATGGAGACATCGAAGAAATGACCAAGAGCTGCCTAGGATGCCAGAAAGTCCAAAACGCTCCACCCCAAGCCCCTCTACATCCATGGGAGTGGCCCTCATCTCCCTGGCAAAGGGTACACATCGACTTTGCTGGTCCATTTATGGACTCAATGTTCTTAATCGCGGTTGATGCACACTCCAAGTGGCCGGAGGTAATAAAGTTGTCCTCCACCACCACGGAAAAAACCATCACAGTATTAAGGACCATATTTGCCAGGAATGGGCTGCCGGAACAGATCTGTTCTGATAATGGACCGCAATTTGTGTCCGAAGAATTCAGGAAATTCTTAAAAAACAATGGGGTTAAGCACTACACGGCCGCCCCATACCATCCTGCCACCAATGGATTGGCTGAAAGGTTTGTCCAGACCTTCAAGAAGGCCATAAAGGCCATGGGTAATGAAGACATAAAACTTCAGCACAAGGTGGATAACTTCTTGTTCGCATACAGGAATGCAACACATATGGTTACAAACCAAACTCCCGCCATGATGTTCTTCAATAGAAGCCTAAGATGCCGGCTGGATTTGATCAAGCCCAACATCAGAAGGGACGTGGAGAACCGGCAATTTCAAGGCATGAATGAAAGGCCAACTAGAACCTTCCAGATAGGTCAACAAGTTTTGGCCCGGGACTACCGTACCGAGAAATGGCAGCCTGGAACTATCTGCACACGACTAGGACCGCTGATGTATACCGTGGACATCAGAGAAAGCATAATAAGGCGCCATGCTGACCAAATCATAGAGTCATCCGAAAAGGGACAACCTACACCACAACTCTATACGCCTAACGATGAAGTAGAGATACCCATATCTACCTCCGATCCGGTGATACTGGAACCCGATGAACCCGACACTGGCATTCAAGCCGAATCAGCCTTGCCAAAAGAACCTACTACACCACCAGAAACTATTACACCACTGAGGCGTTATCCGGACCAAGTCAGGAAGCCTCCAGAGAGACTGACTTATAATTAATTAACTGCAGCAATGTGTAGATTATTTTTCTTGTAACATGTAATTAATAATTACTTAAAATATTATGTACTGGTTGGCTAAAAGGGGAGGAATTGTAGTGTATGTGCCTTTAAGAGCCCCATGTGTACTGTAATGCCAGTAATGGCCACTCAGGCTATATAAGCCTGTAAATTGTGTTGTATCAGTTAGTTCCCCTCCAGACTTTGTTTAGTGAACACCTATGAAACCAACTCCTGTCTTCAGTGTCTCTATCAACACACAGACACAACACTTTTGCAATTACATTGTGTAATTTTAAACAACTTAGTCGCCTGCTCCCGGAGTACTTATCACTCTCCTGATCTTTGGAACTGCTATCTGTCAGTTTCTTTACTTTCCTGTACTGTTCCTTAGTAGTTCTTGTCATGTTGGTCTTCTTTCCCGACCTGCAGACTCTTGCTATATGTCCCATTTTTCCGCATTGCCTGCATATTTTGTCTTTAAACCAGCAGTCCTTCTGCTCATGGGTTGTTCTGCCACAGTGATAGCACTTTTCGGCTCCATACGCCATTTCGTTAGCGCTGTATTCTTGTGGTTTCTGTTGTATTTCCGCAGCTCCCCGTGCTGCTGCTTCATAGGATACTGCCACGCTGAAAGCCTGTTCTAGCATCAGGTCTTTTTTTGAAAGTAGTCGTTTCTGGGTTCCTTCACTCTGGAGCCCACAGACAAACTTATCCCGTAAGGTGTCTGCCAGTCCTGCTCCGAACTGGCAGTGCTTCGATAACTTGTGTAGTTCTGTAAGATAGTCAGCATTGCTCTCATCTTTGTGCTGGTTTCTTTTATGGAACTTGTATCTTTCTGCTATCAGCAGTGGTGTAGGGCTTAGGTGTCCCTGTAAGATATGAACAATCTCCTCAAAAGTTTTCTCCATTGGTTTAGCTGGGGTAATTAAATTCCGCAATAGGCCGTGCGTATTCGCACCCATCAGATTTAATAATACCGACGCCCTCTTTACATCGGCCACCTCATTTGCCTTGCAGTACACTTCGATTCTTTCTACATACGTGGTCCAGTCTTCTACCTCGTTGTCGAAAGCAGTGATACTGCCACTTTTCGGCATCTTGGGTGATTTAAAATGGCACCTCCTGTGCTTTTGTTTCTTCCCCAATGGAATAAAATGGCACCTCCCGCGCTTTTGCTTCTTCCCCAACGGGATAAAATGGCGCCTCCCGCGCTTTTGCTTCTTCCCCTTACTGCCACACTGCTCCTAGCGTTCTACGGGGTAATGGCAGCGACCTGCAGCTTCGGCGCGTCTCGCTTTCCTTCCCCCCCCCGTTTGGTTTCTCTCCACTGTCCTGTACTCGAGCACCGACCGCGCCCTGTGCGCTCCACCCTCTCTCTCTTGTTTTTTTTTTCCCGGCGACGCTGCGTGACCCGATTTGTACAGCCGCTCGATTGAGCTTGAGCCCGCCGCAGTCCGGAAGGGTCAGCGCACTACCTGCTACCAGCATGATTCGCTGGAACGACCATCTCTCCTGCAATTCTCCGAACACCGATGGATTCTTTGGGCGGTTGCCCTCGGTCAACGCCCGTTGCTCAGACTACGACTTTCCAGGACCTTCCTTTCAGGCGAGATCCCCGTGAGATGATGCCATACTGCAGGTGAGTTTGAACTTACTCGTCGCCACTGTAATGTTTGCGCCTCAATAATACACGGAATTCGGGAGAACAGTTTAACAGGTACTTGATTGAACAAGAGGCAGCTTGAAACTGAAACTACAGAAGCCTGCTAGGGCCTTTTATACAGGGGTGGTCACTGCTGGTACTGCAGTCTAAGACCAGTTATTCCCTTAAAGGTACATACACAACAACCATCCCACAGGAGTGAGTAATCAAGACAAGACTGCGCCCCACAGGAGGGACTAATCGGGACAAGACTCTTCCCCACAGGAAAGAGTAATCGAGACAAGACTCCTCCCCACAGGAGGGTGTAATCGAGACAAGTCTCTTCACCACAGGAGGGAGTAATCAAGAAAAGACTGCGCCCCACAGGAGGGAGTAATCGAGACAAGAATCTTCCTCACAGGAGGGAGTAATCGAGAAAAGATTCTTCCCCCCCAGAAGAAGTAATCGAGACAAGACTATTCCCGACAGGAGAGAGAAATTGAGACAAGTCTCCTCCCCACAGGAGGGATTGATCGAGACAAGACTATTCACCACAGCAGGAAGTAATCGAGAAAAGACTGCGCCGCATAGGAGGGACTAATCGACACAAGACTGCACCCCACAGGAGGGAGTAATCGAGACAGGACTCCTCCCGACAGGAGGGAGTAATCGAGACGAGAGTCCTCCTCACAGGCGGAAGTAATCGAGAAAAGAATCCTACCCACAGGGGGGAGTAATCGAGGAAAGACTCTTCACCACAGGAGAGAGTAATCGAAAGAAGACTGTTCCCCACAGGAGGGAGTAATCGAGACAAGACTGCACCCCACAGGAGGGGCTAATCGAGACAAGACTCTTCCCCACAGGAGAGAGTAATCAAGACAAGACTCCACCCCACAGGAGGGAGTAATCGAGACAAGAATCTTCCTCACAGGAGTGAATAATTGAGAAAGGACTGTTCCCCACTGGAAGAAGTAATCGAGACAAATGTCCTCTCCACAGGAGAGAAAAATTGAGACAAGCCTCCTCCCCACAGGAGGGAGTGATTGAGACAAGACTCCTCCCCACAGGTGGGAGTAATCAAGACAAGATTCCTCGCCACAGGAAGGAGTAATCGAGACAAGACTCCTCCCCACAGGAGGGAGTAATCGAGACAAGAATCTTCCTCAGAGGAGGGAGTAATCGAGACAACACTCCTCCCGACTGGAAGGAGTAATCGAGAGAAGACTCCTCCCCACAGGAGAGAGAAATTGAGACAAGCCTCCTCCCCACAGGAGGGAGTGATCGAGACAAGACTCCTACCCACAGGAGGAAGTAATCAAGACAAGACTCCTCCCCACAGCAGGGAGTAATCGAGACAAGACTCTTCCCCACAGTACAGAGTAATCAAGACAAGACTCCTCCCCACAGGAGGGAGTTATCGAGACAAGACTCCTCCCCACAGGGGGGAGTAATCGAGATGAGACGCATCCACACAGGCGGGAGTAATCGAGAAAAGACTCCTCCCCACAGGGGGGAGTAATCGAGAAAGGACTCTTCACCACAGGAGAGAGTAATTGAAAGAAGACTGTTCCCCACAGGAGGGAGTAATCGAGACAAGACTCTTCCTGACAGGATGGAGTAATCAAGACAAGACACCTCCCCACATGATGGAGTAATCTAGAGAAGACTCCTCCCCACATGAAGGAGTAATCGAGACAAGACTCCTTCCCACAGGAGGTAGTAATCGAGTCAAGACTCTTCCCCACAGGAGGGAGTAATCGAGACAATACTCCAGCCCACCGGAAGGAGTAATTGAGACAAGACACCTCCCCACATGAGGGAGTAATCGAGACAAGACTATTCCTCACAGGAGGAAGTATTCGGGACAAGACTCTTCCTCACAGGAGCAAGTAATTGAGACAAGTCTCCACCACAGAAGAGGGAGTAATCGAGACAAGGCTCCTCCCGACAGCAGAGAGTAATCGAGACAACACTCCTCCACACAGGAGGGAGTAATCGAGAGAGGACTCCTCCCCACAGGAGTGAGTAATCGAGACAAGACACCTCCCCACAGGAGGGTGTAATCGAGACAAGACTCTTGAGCACAGGAGGGAGTAATCGAGGCAAGAATCCTCCCCACAGGAAGGAGTAATCATGACAAGACTCTTCACCACAGGAGGAAGTAATCAAGACAAGACTGCACCCCAAAGGAGGGACTAATCGAGACACGACTCTTCCCCACAGGAGGGAGTAATCGAGACAAGAATCTTCCTCACAGGAGGGAGAAATCGAGAAAACATTCTTCCCCACCGGAAGAAGTAATTGAGACAAGACTCCTCCCGACAGGAGAGAGAAATTGAGACAAGCCTCCTCCCCATAAGACGGAGTGATCGAGACAAGACTCATCCCCACAGGAGGGAGTAATCAAGACAAGACTCTTCCCCACAGGAGTGAGTAATCGGGACAAGACTCTTCCTGACAGGAGGAAGTAATCGAGACAAGACTCTTCCTCCCAGAAGGGAGTAATCGAGACAAAACTCCACCCAGAAGAGGGAGTAATCAAGACAAGACTCTTCCCCACAGGAGTGAGTATTCGGGACAAGACTCTTCCTCACTGTAGGAAGTAATCGAGACAAAACTCCACCCAGAAGAGGGAGTAATCGAGACAAGACTCCTCCCCACAGGAGTGAGTATTCGGGACAAGACTCTTCCTCACTGTAGGAAGTAATCGAGACAAAACTCCACCCAGAAGAGGGAGTAATCGAGACAAGACTCCTCCCCACAGGAGAGAGTAATCGAGGCAAGACTCCTCCCCAAAGGAGGAAGTAATCAAGACAAGACTGCACCCCACAGGAGGGACTAATCGAGACAAGACTCTTCCCCACAGGACAGAGTAATCGAGACAAGACTCCTCCCCACAGGAGGGTGTAATCGAGACAAGTCTCTTCACCACAGGAGGGAGTAATCAAGACAAGACTGTGCCCCACAGGAGGGACTAATCGAGACAAGACTCTTCCCCACAGGAGAGAGTAATCAAGAGAAGACTCCGCCCCACAGGAGGGAGTAATCGAGACAAGACTCTTCCCCACAGGAGGGAGTAACCGAGACAAGAATCTTCCTCACAGGAGGGAGTAATCGAGAAAAGATTCTTCCCCTCGGATGAAGTAAGAGAGACAAGACTCCTCACGACAGGAGAGAGAAATTGAGACAAGCCTCCTCCCCACAGGAAGGAGTGATCGAGACAAGACTCTTCCCCACCGCAAGGAGTGATCGAGACAAGACTCCTCCCCACAGGAGGGAGTAACCAAGACAAAACTGCGCCCCATAGGAGGGACTAATCGAGACAATACTCTTCCCTGCAGGAGCGAGTTTTTGAAACAAGACTCCTCCCTACAGGAGGGTGTAATTGTGACAAGACTCCGACCCACAGGAGCGTGTAATCGAGACAAGACTCCACCCCACAGGAGGGAGTAATCGAGACAGGAATCCACCCGACAGGAGAGAGTAATCGAGACATGACTCCTCCCCGCAGGAGGGAGTTATCGAGACAAGACTCCTCACCACAGGGGGGAGTAATCAAGATGAGAGTCCTCCTCACAGGCGGGAGTAATTGAGAAAAGACTCCTCCCCACAGGGGGGAGTAATCGAGAAAAGACTCTTCACCACAGGAGAGAGTAATCGAAAGAAGACTGTTCCCCACAGGAGGGAGTAATCGAGACAAGACTCCTCCCCCCAGGAGGGAGTAATGATGAAAAGAATCTTCACCACAGGAGGAAGTAATGAAGAAAGACTGCGACCCACAGGAGGAAGTAATCGAGAAAGGATTGTTCCCCACTGGAAGAAGGAATCGCGACAAGACTCCTCCCCACAGGAGAGAGAAATTGAGACAAGCCTCCACCCCACAGGAGGAAGTGATTGAGACAAGACTCCTCCCCAGAGGTGGGAGTAATCGAGACAAGATTCAGCGCCACAGGAAGGAGTAATCGAGACAAGACACCTCCCCACAGGAGGGAGTATTCGAGACAAGAATCTTCCTCACAGGAGGGAGTAATCGAGAAAAGATTCTTCCCCACCGGAAGAAGTAATCGAGACAAGACCCCTCTCGACAGGAAGGAGTAATCGAGACAAGCCTCCTCCCCACAGGAGAGAGAAATTGAGACAAGCCTCCTCCTCACAGGGGAAGTAATCGAGGCAAGACTTCACCCAGAAGAGGGAGTAATCGAGACAAGACTCCTCCCAACAGGAGAGAGTAATCGAGACAAGACTCCTCCCCACAGGAGGAAGTAATCAAGACAAGACTGCAGCCCACAGGAGGGATTAATCGAGACAAGACTCTTCCCCACAGGAGAGAGTAATCAAGACAAGCCTCCACCCCACAGGAGGGAGAAATCGAGACAGGACTCCTCCCGACAGGAGAGAGTAATCGTGACAAGACTCCTCCCCACAGGAGGCAGTAATCGAGGCAAGACTCCTCCCCACAGGAGTGAGTAATTGAGACAAGAATCTTCCTCACATGAGGGTGTAATCTAGAAAAGATTCTTCCCCACTGGAAGAAGTAATTAAGACAAGATGCCTCCCCACAGGAGGGAGTGATCGAGTCAAGACTCTTCCCCACAGGAGGGAGTGATTGAGACAAGACTTCTCCCCACAGGAGGGAGTAATCGAGAAAAGACTCTTCCCCACAGGAGGGAGTAATCGAGACAAGACTCCGCCCCATCGGAAGCACAATTCGAGACAAGACTCTTCCGCACAGGAGGGAGTAATCGAGACAAGACTCCTCCAGAGGAAGGAGTAATCATGACAAGTCTCCTTCCCACAGGAACGTGTAATCGAGACAACACTCCTTCCCACAGGAAGTAGTAATCGAGACAAGACTCTTCCCCACAGGAGGGAGTAATCAAGACAAGACTCCTCCCCACAGGAATGAGTAATCGAGACAAGACTCCTCCTCACAGGTGGGAGTAATCGAGACAATACTCCTCCCCACAGAACGTAGTAATCGAGACAAGACCTTTCACTACAGGAGTGAGTAATCGAGACAAGACTCTTCCTCACAGGAGGAAGTAATCGAGACAAGACCGTTCCTCACAGGAGGAAGTAATCGAGACAAGGCTCCTCCCCAGAGGAAGGAGTAATCGAGACAACACTCCTTCCCACAGGAAGTAGCAATCGAGACAAGTCTCTTCCTCCCAAGAGGAAGTAATCAAGACAAGACTCTGCCCCACAGGAGGGAGTAATCAAGACAAGACTCCTCCCCACAGCAGGGAGTAATCGAGACATGACTCTTCCCCACAGGAGAGAGTAATCAAGACAAGACTCCTCCCCACAGGAGGGAGTAATCGAGACATGACTCTTCCCCACGGGAGAGAGTAGTCAAGACAAGACACCTTCCCACAGGAAGTACTGTTCGAGACAAGACTCCTTCCCACAGGAAGGAATAATCGAGACAAGACTCTTCCTCACATGAGGAAGTAATCGAGACAAGATTCTTCCTCACAGGAGGAAGTAATTGAGTCAAGACTCCGCCTCAGAAGAGGGAGTAATCGAGACAAGACACTTTCCCACAGGAAGCAGTATTCAAGACAAGACTCCTTCCCACAGGAAGGAGTACTGGAGACAAGACTCCTCCCCACAGGTAGGAGTAATTGAGACAAGACTCCTTCCCACAGGAAGTAGTAATCGAGACAGGACTCTTCCCCACAGGAGGTAGTAAGCAAGAGAAGACCCCTCCCCACAGCATGGAGTAGTCGACAGAAGACTCCTCCCAACAGGAGGGTGTAATTGAGACAAGACTCATCACCACTGGAGGGAGTAATAGAGGCAAGACTCCTCCCCACAGGAGGGAGTAATTGTGACATGACTCCTCCCTACAGGAAGGAGTAATCGCAACCAGCGTTCTCCACACAGGAGGTTGTAATCAAAACAAGACTCCTCCCCACAGGAAAGAGTAATCGAGACAAGACTCCTCCCCACAGGAATGAGTAATCGAGACAAGACTCCTCCCCACAGGAGGGAGTAATCGAGACAAAAATCTTCCTCACAGGAGGGAGTAATCGAGAAAAGATACTTCCCCACCCGAAGGAGTGATCGAGACACAAGCCTCCCCAGAGGAGGCAGTACTCGAGACAAGACTCCTCCCCACAGGAGGGAGTGACTGAGACAAGACTGTGCCCCAAAGGAAAGAGTAATCAAGACAAGACTCCTCCCAACAGGAGTGAGAAATCAAGACAAGACTCCTCCTCACAGCTGGGAGTAATCGAGACAAGAGTCTTCCCAACAGGGGAGAGTAATCGAGACAAGACTCCTCCTCACAGAAGGGAGTAATCGAGACAAGACTCTTCCCCAAAGAAGAGATTAATCGAGACAAGACACCTCCCCACAGGAGGGTGTAATCGAGACAAGACTCCTCCCCACAGCGGAGAGTAATTGAGACAGGACTCCTACTCAGAGGCGGGAGTAATCGAGACAAGATTCCTCCTCACAGGTGGTCGTAATCAAGACAAGACACATCACCACAGGAGGAAGTAATCGAGAGAAGAGTCCTCGCCACAGGAGGGAGTAATTGAGACAAGACTCTTTCCCACAGGAAGCAGTAATCGAGACAAGACTGCTCCCCACAAGAAGGAGTAATCGAGACAAGACACCTTCCCACAGGAAGTAGTAATTGAGACAAGACTCCTTCCCAAAGGAAGGAATAATCCAAACAAGACTCCTCCCCACAGGAGGGTGTAATCGAGACAAGAATCTTCCTCACAGGAGGGAGTAATTAAGAAAAGATAACTCCCCACAGGAAGGAGTAATCGAGACACAAGCATCCCCAGAGGAGGCAGTACTCGAGACAAGACTCCTCCCCACAGGAGGGAGTGACCGAGACAAGACTCTTCCCCAAAGGAAAGAGTAATCAAGACAAGCCTCCTCCCCACTGGAGGGAGTAATCGAGACAAAACTCCTCCCCACAGGAGGGAGTAATCGAGACAAGACTCCTCCCCACAGGAGGGAGTAACCAAGACAAAACTGCGCCCCATAGGAGGGACTAATCGAGACAATACTCTTCCCTGCAGGAGCGAGTTTTTGAAACAAGACTCCTCCCTACAGGAGGGTGTAATTGTGACAAGACTCCGACCCACAGGAGCGTGTAATCGAGACAAGACTCCACCCCACAGGAGGGAGTAATCGAGACAGGAATCCACCCGACAGGAGAGAGTAATCGAGACATGACTCCTCCCCGCAGGAGGGAGTTATCGAGACAAGACTCCTCACCACAGGGGGGAGTAATCAAGATGAGAGTCCTCCTCACAGGCGGGAGTAATTGAGAAAAGACTCCTCCCCACAGGGGGGAGTAATCGAGAAAAGACTCTTCACCACAGGAGAGAGTAATCGAAAGAAGACTGTTCCCCACAGGAGGGAGTAATCGAGACAAGACTCCTCCCCCCAGGAGGGAGTAATGATGAAAAGAATCTTCACCACAGGAGGAAGTAATGAAGAAAGACTGCGACCCACAGGAGGAAGTAATCGAGAAAGGATTGTTCCCCACTGGAAGAAGGAATCGCGACAAGACTCCTCCCCACAGGAGAGAGAAATTGAGACAAGCCTCCACCCCACAGGAGGAAGTGATTGAGACAAGACTCCTCCCCAGAGGTGGGAGTAATCGAGACAAGATTCAGCGCCACAGGAAGGAGTAATCGAGACAAGACACCTCCCCACAGGAGGGAGTATTCGAGACAAGAATCTTCCTCACAGGAGGGAGTAATCGAGAAAAGATTCTTCCCCACCGGAAGAAGTAATCGAGACAAGACCCCTCTCGACAGGAAGGAGTAATCGAGACAAGCCTCCTCCCCACAGGAGAGAGAAATTGAGACAAGCCTCCTCCTCACAGGGGAAGTAATCGAGGCAAGACTTCACCCAGAAGAGGGAGTAATCGAGACAAGACTCCTCCCAACAGGAGAGAGTAATCGAGACAAGACTCCTCCCCACAGGAGGAAGTAATCAAGACAAGACTGCAGCCCACAGGAGGGATTAATCGAGACAAGACTCTTCCCCACAGGAGAGAGTAATCAAGACAAGCCTCCACCCCACAGGAGGGAGAAATCGAGACAGGACTCCTCCCGACAGGAGAGAGTAATCGTGACAAGACTCCTCCCCACAGGAGGCAGTAATCGAGGCAAGACTCCTCCCCACAGGAGTGAGTAATTGAGACAAGAATCTTCCTCACATGAGGGTGTAATCTAGAAAAGATTCTTCCCCACTGGAAGAAGTAATTAAGACAAGATGCCTCCCCACAGGAGGGAGTGATCGAGTCAAGACTCTTCCCCACAGGAGGGAGTGATTGAGACAAGACTTCTCCCCACAGGAGGGAGTAATCGAGAAAAGACTCTTCCCCACAGGAGGGAGTAATCGAGACAAGACTCCGCCCCATCGGAAGCACAATTCGAGACAAGACTCTTCCGCACAGGAGGGAGTAATCGAGACAAGACTCCTCCAGAGGAAGGAGTAATCATGACAAGTCTCCTTCCCACAGGAACGTGTAATCGAGACAACACTCCTTCCCACAGGAAGTAGTAATCGAGACAAGACTCTTCCCCACAGGAGGGAGTAATCAAGACAAGACTCCTCCCCACAGGAATGAGTAATCGAGACAAGACTCCTCCTCACAGGTGGGAGTAATCGAGACAATACTCCTCCCCACAGAACGTAGTAATCGAGACAAGACCTTTCACTACAGGAGTGAGTAATCGAGACAAGACTCTTCCTCACAGGAGGAAGTAATCGAGACAAGACCGTTCCTCACAGGAGGAAGTAATCGAGACAAGGCTCCTCCCCAGAGGAAGGAGTAATCGAGACAACACTCCTTCCCACAGGAAGTAGCAATCGAGACAAGTCTCTTCCTCCCAAGAGGAAGTAATCAAGACAAGACTCTGCCCCACAGGAGGGAGTAATCAAGACAAGACTCCTCCCCACAGCAGGGAGTAATCGAGACATGACTCTTCCCCACAGGAGAGAGTAATCAAGACAAGACTCCTCCCCACAGGAGGGAGTAATCGAGACATGACTCTTCCCCACGGGAGAGAGTAGTCAAGACAAGACACCTTCCCACAGGAAGTACTGTTCGAGACAAGACTCCTTCCCACAGGAAGGAATAATCGAGACAAGACTCTTCCTCACATGAGGAAGTAATCGAGACAAGATTCTTCCTCACAGGAGGAAGTAATTGAGTCAAGACTCCGCCTCAGAAGAGGGAGTAATCGAGACAAGACACTTTCCCACAGGAAGCAGTATTCAAGACAAGACTCCTTCCCACAGGAAGGAGTACTGGAGACAAGACTCCTCCCCACAGGTAGGAGTAATTGAGACAAGACTCCTTCCCACAGGAAGTAGTAATCGAGACAGGACTCTTCCCCACAGGAGGTAGTAAGCAAGAGAAGACCCCTCCCCACAGCATGGAGTAGTCGACAGAAGACTCCTCCCAACAGGAGGGTGTAATTGAGACAAGACTCATCACCACTGGAGGGAGTAATAGAGGCAAGACTCCTCCCCACAGGAGGGAGTAATTGTGACATGACTCCTCCCTACAGGAAGGAGTAATCGCAACCAGCGTTCTCCACACAGGAGGTTGTAATCAAAACAAGACTCCTCCCCACAGGAAAGAGTAATCGAGACAAGACTCCTCCCCACAGGAATGAGTAATCGAGACAAGACTCCTCCCCACAGGAGGGAGTAATCGAGACAAAAATCTTCCTCACAGGAGGGAGTAATCGAGAAAAGATACTTCCCCACCCGAAGGAGTGATCGAGACACAAGCCTCCCCAGAGGAGGCAGTACTCGAGACAAGACTCCTCCCCACAGGAGGGAGTGACTGAGACAAGACTGTGCCCCAAAGGAAAGAGTAATCAAGACAAGACTCCTCCCAACAGGAGTGAGAAATCAAGACAAGACTCCTCCTCACAGCTGGGAGTAATCGAGACAAGAGTCTTCCCAACAGGGGAGAGTAATCGAGACAAGACTCCTCCTCACAGAAGGGAGTAATCGAGACAAGACTCTTCCCCAAAGAAGAGATTAATCGAGACAAGACACCTCCCCACAGGAGGGTGTAATCGAGACAAGACTCCTCCCCACAGCGGAGAGTAATTGAGACAGGACTCCTACTCAGAGGCGGGAGTAATCGAGACAAGATTCCTCCTCACAGGTGGTCGTAATCAAGACAAGACACATCACCACAGGAGGAAGTAATCGAGAGAAGAGTCCTCGCCACAGGAGGGAGTAATTGAGACAAGACTCTTTCCCACAGGAAGCAGTAATCGAGACAAGACTGCTCCCCACAAGAAGGAGTAATCGAGACAAGACACCTTCCCACAGGAAGTAGTAATTGAGACAAGACTCCTTCCCAAAGGAAGGAATAATCCAAACAAGACTCCTCCCCACAGGAGGGTGTAATCGAGACAAGAATCTTCCTCACAGGAGGGAGTAATTAAGAAAAGATAACTCCCCACAGGAAGGAGTAATCGAGACACAAGCATCCCCAGAGGAGGCAGTACTCGAGACAAGACTCCTCCCCACAGGAGGGAGTGACCGAGACAAGACTCTTCCCCAAAGGAAAGAGTAATCAAGACAAGCCTCCTCCCCACTGGAGGGAGTAATCGAGACAAAACTCCTCCCCACAGGAGGGAGTAATCGAGACAAGACTCCTCCCCACAGGAGTGAGTAAATGAGTCAAGACTCGTCCCCTGAGGATGGAGTAATTGAGACAAGACACCTCCCCACAGGAGGGAGTAATCGATTCAAGACTCCTCCCCACAGGAGAGACTAATCGAGACAATATTCCTCCACACAGGAAGGAGTAATCGAGACAAGATCCTTCCACACAGGAGGGAGTAATCGAGACAAGATTCTTCCTCACAGGAGGGAGTGATCGAGACAAGACTCTTCCCCACAGGGGGGAGTAATTGAGACAAGACTCTTCCCTACAGGAGGGAGTAATCGAGGCAAGACTCCTCCCCACAGGAGGGAGTATTCGAGGCAAGACTCCTCCCCACAGGAAGGAGGGATCGAGACAAGACTGTTCCTCACAGGTGGGAGGAATTGAGAGAAGACTCCTCCCCACAGGAGGGAGTAATCGATACAAGACTACTCCCCGCAGGAGGGAGTTATTGAGACAAATCTACTTCCCACTAGGAGTGAGTAATCAAGACAAGACTCCTCCGCACCTGAGGGAGTAATCAAGACAAGAATCATCCCCACAGGAAGGAGTAATCGAGGTAACAATCTTCCCCACAGGAGGGAGTAATCGAGACAAGATTCTTCCCCACAGGAGGGAGTAGTCGAGACAAGGCTCCTCCCCACAGGAAGGAGTAATCGAGACAAGACTCCTCCCCACAGGAGAGAGTAATCGAGACAAGACTCTTCCTCACAGGATGGAATAATTGAGACAAGACTCCTACTCACAGGTGCGAGTAATCGAGACAAGACTCCTCCCCTCAGGAGTGAGTAATCGAGACAAGACACATCACCACAGGTGGGAGTAATTGAGTCAAGACTCCTCCCCACTGGAGGGAGTGATTGAGTCAAAACTCCTGCCCACAGGAGGGAGTAATCGAGACAAGTCTCTTCCCCACAGGAGGGAGTAATCGAGACAAGACTCCTCCCCTCAGGGGTGAGTAATCGAGACAAGTGTCTTCACCACAGGAGAGAGTAAACGAGTCAAGACTCCTCCCCACAGGAGGAAATAATCGAGACAAGACTCCTCCCACAGGAGAGAGTAAACGAGTCAAGACTCCTCCCCACAGGAGGGAGTAATCGAGACAAGACTCTTCCCCACAGTGGGAGTAATCAAGACAAGGCCGCTCCCCACAGGAAGGAGTAATCGAGACAAGATCCCTCCCCAAAGGAGGGAGTAATCAAGACAAGACTGCTCCACACAGGAGGAAGTGCTCGAGGCAAGACTCCTCCTGACAGGAGGGTGTAATCAAGACAACACTCTTCCCCAAAGGAGGGGGTACTGGAGACAAGACTCTTCCTCACAGGATGGAGTAATTGAGACAAGACTGCTCCTCACAGGCGTGAGTAATCGAGGCAAGACTCCTCCCCTCAGGACTGAGTAATTGAGACAAGACTCTTCACCAAAGGTGGGAGCAATTGAGTCAAGCCTCCTCCCGACTGGAGGGAGTAATCAAGACAAGACACCTACCCACAGGAGGGAGTAATCGAGACAAGACTCCTCCCACAGGAGAGAGTAAACGAGTCAAGACTCCTCCCCACAGGAGGGAGTAATCGAGACAAGACTCCTCCCCACAGGAGGGAGCAATCAAGACAAGACGCCTCCCCACAGGAGGGAGTAATCGTGACAAGACACGTCCCCACAGGAGGGAGTAATCGAGACAAGACTCTTCCTCACAGGGCGGAGTAATTGAGACAAGTCTCTTCCACACAGCAGGGAGTATTCGAGACAAGACTCCTCCACACAGGAGGCAGTGATCGAGACAAGACTCTTCCCCACAGGAGGGAGTAATCGAACAAAAGACTCCTCCCCACAGGAGGGAGTAATCGAGACAAGACTCTTCCCCTCAGGGGTAAGTAATCGAGACAAGACTCCTCCCCACAGGAGGGAGTAAGCAAGACAAGACTCTTACCCACAGGAGGGAGTAATCGAGACAAGACTCTTCCCCACAGGAAGGAGTAATCGAGGCAAGACTCCTCCCCACAGGAGGGAGTATTCGAGGCAAGACTCCTCCCCACAGGAAGGAGGGATCGAGACAAGACTGTTCCTCACAGGCGGGAGGAATTGAGAGAAGACTCCTCCCCACAGGAGGGAGTAATCGATACAAGACTACTCCCCGCAGGAGGGAGTAATTGAGACAAGTCTACTCCCCACTAGGAGGGAGTAATCGAGACAAGACTCCTCCTCAAATGAAAGAGTAATCGAGACAATACTCCTCCGCTCCTGAGGGAGTAATCAAGACAAGAATCGTCCCCACAGGAAGGAGTAATCGAGGCAACACTCTTCCCCACAGGAGGGAGAAATCGAGACAAGATTCTTCCCCACAGGAGGGAGTAGTCGAGACAAGGCTCCTCCCCACAGGAAGGAGTAATCGAGACAAGACTCCTCCCCACAGGAGGGAGTAATCGAGACAAGACTCCTCCCCACAGGAGAGAGTAATCAAGACAAGACACTTCCTCACAGGATGGAGTAATTGAGACAAGACTCCACCTCACAGGTGCGAGTAATCGAGACAAGGCTCCTCCCCTCAGGAGTGAGTAATCGAGACAAGACACTTCACCACAGGTGGGAGTAACTGAGTCAAGACTCCTCCCCACTGGAGGGAGTAATTGAGTCAAGACTCCTCCCCACTGGAGGGAGTAATCAAGACAAGACTCCTCCCCACAGGAGGGAGTAATCGAGACAAGCCTCTTCCCCACAGGAGGGAGTAATCGAGAAAAGACTCCTCCCCTTAAGTGTGAGTAATGGAGACAAGACTCTTCACCACAGGAGAGATTAAATGAGTCAAGACTCCTCCCCACAGGAGGAAATAATCGAGACAGGACTCCTCCCACAGGAGAGGGTAAATGAGTCAAGACTCCTCCCCACAGGAGGGAGTAATCGAGACAAGACTCTTCCCCACAGTGGGAGTAATTGAGACAAAACCGCTCCCCACAGGAAGGAGTAATCGAGACAAGATCCCTCCCCAAACGAGGGAGTAATCAAGACAAGACTGCTCCACACAGGAGGAAGTGCTCGAGGCAAGACTCGTCCTGACAGGAGGGAGTAATCAAGACAAGACTCCTCCCCAAAGGAGGGAGTAATCGAGACAAGACTCTTCACCACAGGTGGGAGTAATTGAGTCAAGACGCCTCCCCACTGGAGGGAGGAATCGAGAGAAGACTCCTCCCCACAGGAGGGAGTAATCGAGACAAGTCCCTTGCCTACAGGAGGGAGTAATCGAGACAAGACTCCTCCCCTCAGGGGTGAGTAGTCGAGACAAGACTCTTCACCACAGGAGAGAGTAAACGAGTCAAGACTCCTCCCCACAAGAGGAAGTAATCGAGACAAGACTCCTCCCACAGGAGAGAGAAAACAAGTCAAGACTCCTCCCCACAGAAGGGAGTAATCGAGACAAGACTCCTCCCAACAGGAGGGAGTAATCGAGACAAGACTCCTTCCCACCGAAGGGAGTAATCGAGACAAGACGCCTCCCCACAGGAGGGAGTAATCGAGACAAGACACCTCCCTACAGGAGGGAGTAATCGAGACAAGTCTCTTCCTCACAGGGCGGAGTAATTGAGACAAGTCTCTTCCACACAGGAGGGAGTAATCGAGACAAGACTCCTCCCCACAGGAGGGAGTAATCGAGACAAGACGCCTGCCCACAGGAGGGAGTAATCAAGACAAGACGCCTCCCCACAGGAGGGAATAATTGAGACAAGACACCTCCCCACAGGAGGGAGTAATCGAGGCAAGGATCTTGCTTACAGGGTGGAGTAATTGAGACAAGTCTCTTCCACACAGGACGGAGTAATCGAGACAAGACTTCTCCTCACAGGTGTGAGTAATCGAGACAAGACTCCTCCCCTCAGGAGTGAGTAATCGAGAGAAGACTCTTCCTCACAGGAGGGAGTAATTGAGACAAGACTCTTCACCACAGCAGGGAGTAATCGAGACAAGACTCTTCCTTACAGGAGGGAGAATTCGAGACAAGACTCCTCCACCCAGGAGGGAGTAATCGAGACAAGACCCCTCCCCACTGGAGGGAGTAAACGAGACAAGACTACTCCCAACAGGAGGGAGTAATCGAGACATGACTCCTCCCCACTGGAGGGAGTAATCGAGACACGACTCTTCCCTAGAGGAGAGAGTGATGGAGACAAGACTCCTCCCCACAGGAACGAGTAAGCAAGACAAGACTCTTTGCCACAGGAGGCAGTGATCAAGACAAGACTCTTCCCCATAGGAGGGAGTAATCGAGACAAGACTCCTCCCCACAGGAGGGAGTAATCGAGACAAGACTCCTCCCCTCAGTGGTGAGTAATCGAGACAAGACTCCTACCCACAGGAGGGAGTAATCAAGACAAGACTCTTCCCCACAGGAGGGAGTATTCGAGACAACATTCTTCCTCACAGGTGGGATTGATCGAGACAAGACTCTTCCCCACAGGAGGAAGTAATCGAGACAAGACTCTTCCCCACAGGAGGGAGTAATCGAGACAAGACTGCTCCCCACAGGAGGGGGTAATCGAGACAAGACTCCTCCCCACAGGAGGGAGTAATCGAGACAAGACTCTTCCCTAGAGGAGAGAGTGATCAAGACAATACTCTTCCCCACAGGAGGGAGTAATCGAGACAAGACTCCTCCCCTCAGTGGTGAGTAATCGATACAAGACTCCTCCCAACAGGAGGGAGTAAGCAAGACAAGACTCTTCCCCACAGGAGGGAGTAATCGAGACAAGATTCTTCCTCACAGGAGGGAGTGATCGAGTCAAGACTCTTCACCACACGGGGGAGTAATCGAGACAAGTCTCTTCCCCACAGGAGGGAGTAATCGAGGCAACACTCTTCCCCACAGGAGGGAGTAATCGAGACACGATTCTTCCCCACAGGAGGGAGTAGTCGAGACAAGGCTCCTCCCAACAGGAAGGAGTAATCGAGACAAGACTCCTCCCCACAGGAGGGAGCAATCGAGACAAGACTCCTCCCCACAGGACAGAGTAATCGAGACAAGACTCTTCCTCACAGGATGGAGTAATTGAGACAAGACCCCTCCTCACAGGTGCGAGTAATCGAGACAAGACTCCTCCCCTCAGGAGTGAGTAATCGAGACAAGACACTTCACCACAGGTGGGAGTAATTGAGTCAAGACTCCTCCCCACTGGAGGGAGTAATCGAGACAAGACTCCTCCCCACAGGAGGGAGTAATCGAGACAAGCCTATTCCCCACAGGAGGGTGTAATTGAGACAAGACTCCTCCCCTGAGGGGTGAGTAATCGAGACAAGACTCTTCACCACAGGAGAGAGTAAACAAGTCAAGACTCCTCCCCACAGGAGGAAATGATCGAGACAAGACTCCTCCCACAGGAGAGAGTAAACGAGTCAAGACTCCTCCCCACAGGAGGGAGTAATCGAGACAAGACTCTTCCCCACAGTGGGAGTAATCGAGACAAGACCGCTCCCCACAGGAAGGAGTAATCGAGACAAGATCCCTCCCCAAAGGTGGGAGTAATTAAGACAAGGCTGCTCCACACAGGAGGAAGAGCTCGAGGCAAGACTCCTCCTGACAGGAGGGAGTAATCAAGACAAGACTCCTCCCCAAAGGAGGGGGTAATGGAGACAAGACTCTTCCTCACAGGATGGAGTAATTGAGACAAGACTCCTCCTCACAGGCGCGAGTAATCGAGACAACACTCCTCCCCTCAGGAGTGAGTAATCGAGACAAGACTCTTCACCACAGGTGGGAGTAATTGAGTCAAGCCTCCTCCCCACTGGAGGGAGTAATCGAGACAAGACTCCTCCCCACAGGAGGGAGCAATCGAGACAAATCTCTTGCCCACAGGAGGGAGTAATCGAGACAAGACTCCTTACCTCAGGGGTGAGTAATCGAGACAAGAATCTTCACCACAGGAGAGAGTAAACGAGTCAAGACACCTCCCCACAGGAGGAAGTAATCAAGACAAGGCTCCTCCCACAGGAGAGAGTAAATGAGTCAAGACTCCTCCCCACAGGAGGGAGTAATCGAGACAAGACTCCTTCCCACAGGAGGGAGTAATTGAGACAAGACTCCTCCCCACAGGAGGGAGTAATCGAGACAAGACGCCTCCCCACATGAGGGAATAATCGAGAAAAGGCACCTCCCCACAGGAGGGAGTAATCGAGGCAAGAATCTTGCTTACAGGGTGGAGTAATTGAGAAAAGTCTCTTCCACACAGGAGGGAGTAATCGAGACAAGACTTCTCCTCACAGGTGTGAGTAATCGAGACAAGACTCCTCCCCTCAGGAGTGAGTAATCGAGACAAGACTCTTCCTCACAGGAGGGAGTAATCGAGCCAAGACTCTTCACCACAGCAGGGAGTAATCGAGACAAGACTCTCCCTTACAGGAGGGAGTAATCGAGACAAGACTCCTCCCCACTGCAGGGAGTAATCGAGACAAGACTGCTCCCCACAGGAGGGAGTAATCGAGACACGACTCTTCCCTAGAGGAGAGAGTGATGGAGACAAGACTCCTCCCCACAGGAGGGAGTAATTGAGACAAGACCCCTCCTCACAGGCGCGAGTAATCAAGACAAAACTCCTCCCCTCAGGAGTGAGTAATCGAGACAAGACACTTCACCACAGGTGGGAGTAATTGAGTCAAGCCTCCTCCCCACTGGAGGGAGTAATTGAGACAAGACTCCTCCCCACAGAAGGGAGTAATCGAGAAAAGACACCTCCTCACAGGAGGAAGTAATCAAGACAAGATTCTTCCTCACAGGGCGGAGTAATTGACACAAGTCTCTTCCACACAGGAGGGAGTAATCAAGACAAGTCTTCTCCTCACAGGTGTGAGTAATCAAGACAAGTCTCCTCCACACAGGAGTGAGTAATCGAGACAAGACTCCTCCCCACAGGAGGGAGTAATCGAGACAAGACTCTTCCCAAGAGGAGAGAGTGATGGAGACAAGACTCCACCCCACAGGAAGGAGTAAGCAAGACAAGACTCTTCACCACAGGAGGCAGTGATCGAGACAAGACTCTTCCCCACAGGAGGGAGTAATCGAGACAAGACTCCTCCCCACAGGAGGGAGTAATCGAAACAAGACCCCTCCCCTCAGTGGTGAGTAATCGAGACAAGACTCCTCCCCACAGGAGGGAGTAATCGAGACAAGACTCTTCCCAAGAGGAGAGAGTGATGGAGACAAGACTCCACCCCACAGGAAGGAGTAAGCAAGACAAGACTCTTCACCACAGGAGGCAGTGATCGAGACAAGACTCCTCCCCACAGGAGGGAGTAAGCAAGACAAGTCTCTTCCCCACAGGAGGGAGTAATCGAGACAAGATTCTTCCACACAGGAGGGAGTGATCGAGACAAGAGTCTTCCCCACAGGAGGGAGTAATCGAGACAAGACTCTTCCCCACAGGAGGGAGTAATCGAGACAAGACTCCTCCCCACAGGAGGGAGCATTCGAGGCAAGACTCCTCCCCACAGGAAGGAGGGATCGATACAAGACTGTCCCTCACAGGCAGGAGGAATTGAGAGAAGACTTCTCCCCACAGGAGGGAGTAATCGATACAAGACTAGTCCCCGCAGGAGGGAGTAATCGAGACAAGACTCCTCCCCACAGGAGGGAGTAATCGAGACAAGACTCCTCCCCTCAGGGGTGAGTAATCGAGACAAGGCTCCTCCCCACAGGAGGGAGTAAGCAAGACAAGACTTCCCCACAGGAGGGAGCAATCGAGACAAGATTCTTCCTCACAGGAGGGAGTGATCGAGACAAGACTCTTCCCCACAGGAGGGAGTAATCGAGACAAGACTCTTCCCCACAGGAAGGAGTAATCGAGGCAAGACTCCTCCCCACAGGAGGGAGTATTCGAGGCAAGACTCCTCCCCACAGGAAGGAGGGATCGAGACAAGTCTGTTCCTCACAGGAGGGAGTAATCACGACAAGACTCTTCCCTAGAGGAGAGAGTGATGGAGACAAGACTCCTCCCCACAGGAGGGAGTAATCAATACAAGACTACTCCCCGCAGGAGGGAGTAATTGAGACAAGTCTACTCCCCACTAGGAGGGAGTAATCGAGACAAGACTCCTCCTCAAATGAGAGAGTAATCGAGACAATACTCCTCCGCACCTGAGGGAGTAATCAAGACAAGAATCGTCCCCACAGGAAGGAGTAATCGAGGCAACACTCTTCCCCACAGGAGGGAGTAATCGAGACAAGATTCTTCCCCACAGGAGGGAGTAGTCGAGACAAGGCTCCTCCCCACAGGAAGGAGTAATCGAGACAAGACTCCTCCCCACAGGAAGGTGGGATCGAGACAAGACTGTTCCTCACAGGAGGGAAGAATTGAGAGAAGACTCCTCCCCACAGGAGGGAGTAATCAATACAAGACTACTCCCCGCAGGAGGGAGTAATTGAGACAAGTCTACTCCCCACTAAGAGGGAGGAATCGAGACAAGACTCCTCCTCAAATGAGAGAGTAATCGAGACAATACTCCTCCGCACCTGAGGGAGTAATCAAGACAAGAATCGTCCCCACAGGAAGGAGTAATCGAGGCAACACTCTTCCCCACAGGAGGGAGTAATTGAGACAAGATTCTTCCCCACAGGAGGGAGTAGTCGAGACAAGGCTCCTCCCCACAGGAAGGAGTAATCGAGACGAGACTCCTCCCCACAGGAGGGAGTAATCGAGACAAGACTCCTCCCCACAGGAGAGAGTAATCAAGACAAGACACTTCCTCACAGGATGGAGTAATTGAGACAAGACTCCACCTCACAGGTGCGAGTAATCGAGACAAGACTCCTCCCCTCAGGAGTGAGTAATCGAGACAAGACACTTCACAGGTGGGAGTAATTGAGTCAAGACGCCTCCCTACTGGAGGGAGTAATTGAGTCAAGACTCCTCCCCACTGGAGGGAGTAATCGAGACAAGACTCCTCCCCACAGGAGGGAGTAATCGAGACAAGCCTCATCCCCACAGGAGGGAGTAATCGAGACAAGACTCCTCCCCACAGCAGGAAATAATCGAGACAAGACTCCTCCCACAGGAGAGAGTAAACGAGTCAAGACTCCTCCCCACAGGAGGGAGTAATCGAGACAAGACTCTTCCCCACAGTGGGAGTAATCGAGACAAGACCGCACCCCACAGGAAGGAGTAATTGAGACAAGATCCCTCCCCAAAGGTGGGAGTAATCAAGACAAGACTGCTCAACACAGGAGGAAGTGCTCGAGGCAAGACTCCTCCTGACAGGAGGGAGTAATCAAGACAAGACTCCTCCCCAAAGGAGGGGGTAATGGAGACAAGACTCCTCCTCACAGGATGGAGTAATTGAGACAAGACTCCTCCACATAGGCACGAGTAATCGAGACAAGACTCCTCCCCTCAGGTGTGAGTAATCGAGACAAGACTCTTCCCCACAGGAGGGAGTAATCGAGACAAGTCTCTTGCCCACAGGAGGGAGTAATCGAGACAAGACTCCTCCTCTCAGGGGTGAGTAATCAAGACAAGACTCTTCACCACAGGAGAGATTAAACAAGTCAAGACTCCTCCCCACAGGAGGAAGTAAGGGAGACAAGACTCCTCCCACAGGAGAGAGTAAACGAGTCAAGACTCCTCCCCACAGGAGGGAGTAATCGAGACAAGACTCCTCCCCACAGGAGGGAGTAATCGAGACAAGACACCTCCCCACAGGAGGAAGTAATCGAGACAAGATTCTTCCTCACAGGAGGGAGTAATCGAGGCAAGACTCTTCGCCACAGCAGGGAGTAATCGAGACAAGACTCTTCCTTACAGGAGGGAGTAATCGAGACAAGTCTCCTCCCCACAGGAGGGAGTAATCGAGACACGACTCCTCCACCCAGGAGGGAGTAATCGAGACAAGACTCCTCCCCACAGGAGGGAGTAATTCAGACAAGACTCCTCCCCACAGGAGGGAGTAATCGAGACAAGACTCTTCCCGAGAGGAGAGAGTGGTGGAGACAAGATTCCTCCCCACAGGAAGGAGTAGGCAAGACAAGACTCCTCGCCACAGGAGGCAGTGATCGAGACAAGACTCTTCCCCACAGGAGGGAGTAATCGAGACAAGACTCCTCCCCACAGGAGGGAGTAATCAAAACAAGACTCCTCCCCTCAGTGATGAGTAATCGAGACAAGACTCCTCCCCACAGGAGGGAGTAAGCAAGACAAAATTCTTCCCCACAGGAGGGAGTAATCGAGACAAGATTCTTCCTCACAGGAGGGAGTGATCGAGACAAGACTCTTCCCCACACGGGGAGTAATCGAGGCAAGACACCTCCCCACAGGAGGGAGTATTCGAGGCAAGACTCCTCCCCACAGGAAGGAGGGATCGAGACAAGACTGTTCCTCACAGGAGGGAGTAATCAAGACAAGACTCTTCCCGAGAGGAGAGAGTGATGGAGGCAAGACTCCTCCCCAGAGGAAGGAGTAAGCAAGACAAGACTCTTCGCCACAGGAGGCAGTGATCGAGAGAAGACTCTTCCCCACAGGAGGTAGTAATCGAGACAAGACTCCTCCCCACAGGAGGGAGTAATCGAGACAAGACTCCTCCCCTCAGGGGTGAGTAATCGAGACAAGACTCCTCCCCACAGGAGGGAGTAAGCAAGACAAGACTCTTCCCCACAGGAGGGAGGATTCGAGACAGGATTCTTCCTCACAGGAGGGAGTGATCGAGACAAGACTCTTCCCCACAGGAGGGAGTAATCGAGACAAGACTCTTCCCCACAGGAGGGAGTAATCGAGGCAAGACTCCTCCCCACAGGAGGGAGTATTCGAGGCAAGACTCCTCCCCACAGGAAGGAGGTATCGAGACAAGACTAGTCCCCACAGGAGGGTGTAATTGAGACAAGTCGACTCCCCTCTAGGAGGGAGTAATCGAGACAAGACTCCTCCTCAAATGAGAGAGTAATCGAGACAATACTCCTCCGCAACTGAGGGAGTAATCAAGACAAGAATCATCCCCACAGGAAGGAGTAATCGAGACAAGATTCTTCCCCACAGGTGGGAGCAGTCGAGACAAGGCTCCTCCACACAGGAAGGAGTAATCAAGACAAGACTCCTCCCCAAAGGAGGGGGTAATGGAGACAAGACTCTTCCTCACAGGATGGAGTAATTGAGACAAGACCCCTCCTCACAGGCATGAGTAATCGAGACAAAACTCCTCCCCTCAGGAGTGAGTAATCGAGGCAAGACTCTTCACCACAGGTGGGAGTAATTGAGTCAAGCCTCCTCCCCACTGGAGGGATTAATTGAGACAAGACTTCTCCCCACAGGAGGGAGTAATCGAGTCAAGACACTTCCCCACAGGAGGAAGTAATCGAGACAAGTTTATTACTCACAGGGCGGAGTAATTGAGACAAGTCTCTTCCACACAGGAGGGAGTAATCAAGACAAGACTTCTCCTCACAGGTGTGAGTAATCGAGACAAGACTCCTCCCCTCAGGAGTGAGTAATCGAGACAAGATTCTTCCTCACAGGAGGGAGTAATCGAGGCAAGACTCTTCGCCACAGCAGGGAGTAATCGAGACAAGACTCTTCCTTACAGGAGGGAGTAATCGAGACAAGTCTCCTCCCCACAGGAGGGAGTAATCGAGACACGACTCCTCCACCCAGGAGGGAGTAATCGAGACAAGACTCCTCCCCACAGGAGGGAGTAATTCAGACAAGACTCCTCCCCACAGGAGGGAGTAATCGAGACAAGACTCTTCCCGAGAGGAGAGAGTGGTGGAGACAAGATTCCTCCCCACAGGAAGGAGTAGGCAAGACAAGACTCCTCGCCACAGGAGGCAGTGATCGAGACAAGACTCTTCCCCACAGGAGGGAGTAATCGAGACAAGACTCCTCCCCACAGGAGGGAGTAATCAAAACAAGACTCCTCCCCTCAGTGATGAGTAATCGAGACAAGACTCCTCCCCACAGGAGGGAGTAAGCAAGACAAAATTCTTCCCCACAGGAGGGAGTAATCGAGACAAGATTCTTCCTCACAGGAGGGAGTGATCGAGACAAGACTCTTCCCCACACGGGGAGTAATCGAGGCAAGACACCTCCCCACAGGAGGGAGTATTCGAGGCAAGACTCCTCCCCACAGGAAGGAGGGATCGAGACAAGACTGTTCCTCACAGGAGGGAGTAATCAAGACAAGACTCTTCCCGAGAGGAGAGAGTGATGGAGGCAAGACTCCTCCCCAGAGGAAGGAGTAAGCAAGACAAGACTCTTCGCCACAGGAGGCAGTGATCGAGAGAAGACTCTTCCCCACAGGAGGTAGTAATCGAGACAAGACTCCTCCCCACAGGAGGGAGTAATCGAGACAAGACTCCTCCCCTCAGGGGTGAGTAATCGAGACAAGACTCCTCCCCACAGGAGGGAGTAAGCAAGACAAGACTCTTCCCCACAGGAGGGAGGATTCGAGACAGGATTCTTCCTCACAGGAGGGAGTGATCGAGACAAGACTCTTCCCCACAGGAGGGAGTAATCGAGACAAGACTCTTCCCCACAGGAGGGAGTAATCGAGGCAAGACTCCTCCCCACAGGAGGGAGTATTCGAGGCAAGACTCCTCCCCACAGGAAGGAGGTATCGAGACAAGACTGTTCCTCACAGGCGGGAGGAATTGAGAGAAGACTTCTCCCCACAGGAGGGAGTAATCGATACAAGACTAGTCCCCACAGGAGGGTGTAATTGAGACAAGTCTACTCCCCTCTAGGAGGGAGTAATCGAGACAAGACTCCTCCTCAAATGAGAGAGTAATCGAGACAATACTCCTCCGCAACTGAGGGAGTAATCAAGACAAGAATCATCCCCACAGGAAGGAGTAATCGAGACAAGATTCTTCCCCACAGGTGGGAGCAGTCGAGACAAGGCTCCTCCACACAGGAAGGAGTAATCAAGACAAGACTCCTCCCCAAAGGAGGGGGTAATGGAGACAAGACTCTTCCTCACAGGATGGAGTAATTGAGACAAGACCCCTCCTCACAGGCATGAGTAATCGAGACAAAACTCCTCCCCTCAGGAGTGAGTAATCGAGGCAAGACTCTTCACCACAGGTGGGAGTAATTGAGTCAAGCCTCCTCCCCACTGGAGGGAGTAATTGAGACAAGACTTCTCCCCACAGGAGGGAGTAATCGAGTCAAGACACTTCCCCACAGGAGGAAGTAATCGAGACAAGTTTATTACTCACAGGGCGGAGTAATTGGGACAAGTCTCTTCCACACAGGAGGGAGTAATCAAGACAAGACTTCTCCTCACAGGTGTGAGTAATCGAGACAAGACTCCTCCCCACAGGAGGGAGTAATCGAGACAAGAGTCCTCCCCACAGGAGGGAGTAATCAAGAGAAGACTCCTCCCCTCAGGCATGAGTAATCGAGACAAGACTCCTCCCCACAGGAGGGAGTAAGCAAGACAAGATTCTTCCTCACAGGAGGGAGTGATCGAGACAAGACTCTTCCCCACAGGAGGGAGTAATCGAGACAAGACTCCTCCCCTCAGGCATGAGTAAGCAAGACAAGATTCTTCCTCACAGGAGGGAGTAATCGAGACAAGATTCTTCCTCACAGGAGGGAGTGATCGAGACAAGACTCTTCCCCACAGTGGGGAGCAATCGAGTCAAGACTCTTCCCCACAGGAGGGAGTAATCGAGGCAAGACTCCTCCCCACAGGAGGGAGTATTCAAGGCAAGACTCCTCCCCACAGGAAGGTGGGATCGAGACAAGACTGTTCCTCACAGGCGGGAAGAATTGAGAGAAGACTCCGCCCCACAGGAGGGAGTAATCAATACAAGACTACTCCCCACAGGAGGGAGTAATTGAGACAAGTCTACTCCCCACTAGGAGGGAGTAATCGAGACAAGACTCCTCCTCAAATGAGAGAGTAATCGAGACAATACTCCTCCGCACCTGAGGGAGTAATCAAAACAAGAATCGTCCCCACAGGAAGGAGTAATCGAGGCAACACTCTTCCCCACAGGAGGGAGTAATTGAGACAAGATTCTTCCCCACAGGAGGGAGTAGTCGAGACAAGGCTCCTCCCCACAGGAAGGAGTAATCGAGACAAGACTCCTCCCCACAGGAGGGAGTAATCGAGACAAGACTCCTCCCCACAGGAGAGAGTAATCAGGACAAGACACTTCCTCACAGGATGGAGTTATTGAGACAAGACTCCACCTCACAGGTGCGAGTAATCGAGACAAGACTCTTCCCCTCAGGAGTGAGTAATCGAGACAAGACACTTCACAGGTGGGAGTAATTGAGTCAAGACTCCTCCCCACTGGAGGGAGTAATTGAGTCAAGACTCCTCCCCACTGGAGGGAGTAATCGAGACAAGACTCCTCCCCACAGGAGGGAGTAATCGAGACAAGCCTCTTCCCCACAGGAGGGAGTAATCGAGACAAGACTCCTCCCCTCAGGGGTGTGTAATCGAGACAAGACTCTTCACCACAGGAGAGAGTAAACGAGTCAGGACTCCTCTCCACAGCAGGAAATAATCGAGACAAGACTCCTCCCACAGGAGAGAGTAAACGAGTCAAGACTCCTCCCCACAGGAGGGAGTAATCGAGACAAGACTCTTCCCCACAGTGGGAGTAATCGAGACAAGACCGCTCCCCACAGGAAGGAGTAATCGAGACAAGATCCCTCCCCAAAGGTGGGAGTAATCAAGACAAGACTGCTCAACACAGGACGAGGCAAGACTCCTCCTGACAGGAGGGAGTAATCAAGACAAGACTCCTCCCCAAAGGAGGGGGTAATGGAGACAAGACTCTTCCTCACAGGATGGAGTAATTGAGACAAGACTCCTCCTCATAGGCATGAGTAATCGAGACAAGACTCCTCCCCTCAGGAGTGAGTAATCGAGACAAGACTCTTCCCCACAGGAGGGAGTAATCGAGACAAGTCTCTTGCCCACAGGAGGGAGTAATCGAGACAAGACTCCTCCTCTCAGGGGTGAGTAATCAAGACAAGACTCTTCACCACAGGAGAGATTAAACAAGTCAAGACTCCGCCCCACAGGAGGAAGTAAGCGAGACAAGACTCCTCCCACAGGAGAGAGTAAACGAGTCAAGACTCCTCCCCACAGGAGGGAGTAATCGAGACAAGACTCCTCCCCACAGGAGGGAGTAATCGAGACAAGACACCTCCCCACAGGAGGAAGTAATCGAGACAAGATTCTTCCTCAAAGGGCGGAGTAATCGAGACAAGTCTTTTCCACACAGGAGGGAGTAATCAAGACAAGACTTCTCCTCACAGGTGTGAGTAATCGAGACAAGACTCCTCCCCTCAGGAGTGAGTAATCGAGACAAGACTCTTCCTCACAGGAGGGAGTAATCGAGACAAGACTCTTCGCCACAGCAGGGAGTAATCGAGACAAGACTCTTCCTTACAGGAGGGAGTAATCGAGACAAGTCTCCTCCCCACAGGAGGGAGTAATCGAGACAAGACTCCTCCACCCAGGAGGGAGTAATCGAGACAAGACTCCTCCCCACAGGAGGGAGTAATCGAGACAAGACTCTTCCCGAGAGGAAAGAGTGATGGAGACAAGACTCCTCCCCACAGGAAGGAGTATGCAAGACAAGACACCTCGCCACAGGAGGCAGTGATCGAGACAAGACTCTTCCTCACAGGAGGGAGTAGTCGAGACAAGACTCCTCCCCACAGGAGGGAGTAATCGAAACAAGACTCCTCCCCTCAGTGGTGAGTAATTGAGACAAGACACCTCCCCACAAGAGGGAGTAAGCAAGACAAGACGCTTCCCCACAGGAGGGAGTAATCGAGACAAGATTCTTCCTCACAGGAGGGAGTGATCGAGACAAGACTCTTCACCACAGGAGGGAGTAATCGAGACAAGACTCTTCCCCACAGGAGGGAGTAATCGAGGCAAGACTACTCCCCACAGGAGGGAGTATTCGAGGCAAGACTCCTCCCCACAGGAAGGAGGGATCGAGACAAGACTGTTCCTCACAGGCGGGAGGAATTGAGAGAAGACTCCTCCCCACAGGAGGGAGTAATCGATACAAGACTAGTCCCCACAGGAGGGAGTAATTGAGACAAGATTCTTCCCCACAGGAGGGAGTAGTCGAGACAAGGCTCCTCCCCACAGGAAGGAGTAATCAAGACAAGACTCCTCCCCAAAGGAGGGGGTAATGGAGACAAGACTCTTCCTCACAGGATGGAGTAATTGAGACAAGACCCCTCCTCACAGGCACGAGTAATCGAGACAAAACTCCTCCCCTCAGGAGTGAGTAATCGAGACAAGAATCTTCACCACAGGTGGGAGTAATTGAGTCAAGCCTCCTCCCCACTGGAGGGAGTAATTGAGACAAGACTCCTCCCCACAGGAGGGAGTAATCGAGACAAGACACCTCCCACAGGAGCAAGTAATCGAGACAAGATTCTTCCTCACAGGGCGGAGTAATTGAGACAAGTCTCTTCCAAACAGGAGGGAGTAATCAAGACAAGACTTCTCCGCACAGGTGTGAGTAATCGAGAAAAGACTCCTCCCCACAGGAGGGAGTAATCGAGACAAGACTCTTTGCCACAGGAGGCAGTGATCGAGACAAGATTCTTCCTCACAGGAGGGAGTGATCGAGACAAGACTCTTCCCCACAGCGGGGAGTAATCGCGACAAGACTCTTCCCCACAGGAGGGAGTAATCGAGGCAAGACTCCTCCCCACAGGAGGGAGTATTCGAGGCAAGAATCCTCCAGACAGGAAGGAGGGATTGGGAAAAGACTGTTCCTCACAGGAGGGAGTAATCAAGACAAGACTCATCCCTAGAGGAGAGAGTGATGGAGACAAGACTCCTCCCCAGAGGAAGGAGTAAGCAAGACAAGACTCTTCACCACAGGAGGCAGTGATCGAGACAAGACTCTTCCCCACAGGAGGGAGTAATCGAGACAAGACTCCTCCCCACAGGAGGGAGTAATCGAGACAAGACTCCTGCCCTCTGGGGTGAGTAATCGAGACAAGACTCCTCCTCACAGGAGGGTGTAAGCAAGACAAGACTCTTCCCCACAGGAGGGAGTAATCGAGACAAGATTCTTCCTCACAGGAGGGAGTGATCGAGACAAGACTCTTCCGCACAGGAGGGAGTAATCGAGACAAGACTCTTCCCCACAGGAGGGAGTAATCGAGGCAAGACTCCTCCCCACAGGAGGGAGTATTCAAGGCAAGAATCCTCCAGACATGAAGGAGGGATTGAGAAAAGACTGTTCCTCACAGGAGGGAGTAATCAAGACAAGACTTTTCCCTAGAGGAGAGAGTGATGGAGACAAGACTCCTCCCCAGAGGAAGGAGTAAGCAAGACAAGACTCTTCGCCACAGGAGGCAGTGATCGAGACAAGACTCTTCCCCACAGGAGGGAGTAATCGAGACAAGACTCCTCCCCACAGGAGGGAGTAATCGAGACAAGACTCCTGCCCTCTGGGGTGAGTAATCGAGACAAGACTCCTCCTCACAGGAGGGAGTAAGCAAGACAAGACTCTTCCCCACAGGAGGGAGTAATCGAGACAAGATTCTTCCTCACAGGAGGGAGTGATCGATACAAGACCCTTCCCCACAGGAGGGAGTAATCGAGACAAGACTCTTCCCCACAGGAGGGAGTAATCGAGGCAAGACTCCTCCCCACAGGAGGGAGTATTCGAGGCAAGACTCCTCCCCACAGGAAGGAGGGATCGAGACAAGACTGTTCCTCACAGGCGGGAGGAATTGAGAGAAGACTCCTCCCCACAGGAGGGAGTAATCGATACAAGACTAGTCCCCGCAGGATGGAGTAATTGAGACAAGTCTACTCCCCACTAGGAGGGAGTAATCGAGAAAAGACTCCTCCTCAAATGAGAGAGTAATCGAGACAATACTCCTCCGCAACTGAGGGAGTAATCAAGACAAGAATCATCCCCACAGGAAGGAGTAATCGAGCCAACACTCTTCCCCACAGGAGGGAGTAGTCGAGACAAGGCTCCTCCCCACAGGAAGGAGTAATCAAGACAAGACTCCTCCCCAAAGGAGGGGGTAATGGAGACAAGACTCTTCCTCACAGGATGGAGTAATTGAGACAAGGCCCCTCCTCACAGGCGCGAGTAATCGAGACAAGACTCCTCCACTCAGGAGTGAGTAATCGAGACAAGACTCTTCACCACAGGTGGGAGTAATTGAGTCAAGCCTCCTCCCCACTGGAGGGAGTAATTGAGACAAGACTCCTCCCCACAGGAGGGAGTAATCGAGACAAGTCTCTTGCCCACAGGAGGGAGTAATCGAGACAGGACTTCTCCTCACAGGTGTGAGTAATCGAGACAAGACTCCTCCCCTCAGGAGTGAGTAATCGAGACAAGACTCTTCCTCACAGGAGGGAGTAATCGAGACAAGACTCTTCACCACAGCAGGGAGTAATCGAGACAAGACTCTTCCTTACAGGAGGGAGAATTCGAGACAAGACTCCTCCACCCAGGAGGGAGTAATCGAGACAAGACTCCTCCCCACTGGAGGGAGTAATCGAGACAAGACTCCTCCACACAGGAGGGAGAAATCGAGACATGACTCCTCCCCACAGGAGGGAGTATTCGAGACACGACTCTTCCCTAGAGGAGAGAGTGATGGAGACAAGACTGCACCCCACAGGAACGAGTAAGCAAGACAAGACTCCTCCCCACAGGAGGGAGTAATCGAGACAAGACTCTTCCCTAGAGGAGAGAGTGATGGAGACAAGACCCCTCCCCACAGGAAGGAGTACGCAAGACAAGACTCTTTGCCACAGGAGGCAGTGATCGAGACAAGACTCTTCCCCACAGGAGGGAGTAATCGAGACAAGACTCCTCCCCTCAGTGGTGAGTAATCGAGACAAGACTCCTCCCCACAGGAGGGAGTAATCAAGACAAGACTCTTCCCCACAGGAGGGAGTATTCGAGACAACATTCTTCATCACAGGTGGGATTGATCGAGACAAGACTCTTCCCCACAGGAGGAAGTAATCGAGACAAGACTCCTCACACAGGAGAGAGTAAATGAGTCAAGACTCCTCCCCACAGAAGGGAGTAATTGAGACAAGACTCCTCCCCACAGGAGGGAGTAATTGAGACAAGACTCCTCCCCACCGGAGGGAGCAATCGAGACAAGACTCTTCCTCACAGGATGGAGTAATTGAGACAAGACTCCTCCTCACAGGTGCGAGTAATCGGGACAAGACTCCTCCCCTCAGGAGTGAGTAATCGAGACAAGACACTTCACCACAGGTGGGAGTAATTGAGTCAAGACTCCTCCCTACTGGAGGGAGTAATTGAGTCAAGACACCTCCCCACTGGAGGGAGGAATCGAGACAAGACTCCTCCCCACAGGAGGGAGTAATCGAGACAAGACTCTTTGCCACAGCAGGGAGTAATCGAGACAAGACTCTTCCTTACAGGAGGGAGTAATCGAGACAAGTCTCCTCCCCACAGAAGGGAGTAATCGAGACAACACTCCTCCACCCAGGAGGGAGTAATCGAGACAAGACTCCTCCCCACTGGAGGGAGTAATCGAGACAAGACTGCTCCCCACAGGAGGGGGTAATTGAGACAAGACTCCTCCCCACAGGAGTGAGTAATCGAGACAAGACTCTTCCCTAGAGGAGAGAGTGATGGAGACAAGACTCCTCCCCACAGGAAGGAGTAAGCAAGACAAGACTCTTCGCCACAGGAGGCAGTGATCAAGACAACACTCTTCCCCACAGGAGGGAGTAATCGAGACAAGACTCCTCCCCTCAGTGGTGAGTAATCGATACAAGACTCCGCCCCACAGGAGGGAGTAAGCAAGACAAGACTCTTCCCCACAGGAGGGAGTAATCGAGACAAGATTCTTCCTCACAGGAGGGAGTGATCGAGTGAAGAGGCTTCCCCACACGGGGGAGTAATCGAGACAAGTCTCTTCCCCACAGGAGGGAGTAATCGAGGCAACACTCTTCCCCACAGGAGGGAGTAATCGAGACACGATTCTTCCCCACAGGAGGGAGTAGTCGAGACAAGGCTCCTCCCCACAGGAAGGAGTAATCGAGACAAGACTCCTCCCCACAGGAGGGACTAATCGAGACAAGACTCCTCCCCACAGGACAGAGTAATCGAGACAAGACTCTTCCTCACAGGATGGAGTAATTGAGACAAGACTCCTCCTCACAGGTGCAAGTAATCGAGACAAGACTCCTCCCCTCAGGAGTGAGTATTCGAGACAAGACACTTCACCACAGGTGGGAGTAATTGAGTCAAGACTCCTCCCCACTGGAGGGAGTAATTGAGTCAAGACTCCTCCCCACTGGAGGGAGTCATTGAGACAACACTCCTCCCCACAGGAGAGAGTAATCGAGACAAGCCTCTTCCCCACAGGAGGGAGTAATCGAGACAAGACTCCTCCCCTCAGGGGTGAGTAATCGAGACAAGACTCTTCACCACAGGAGGGAGTAATCAAAACAAGACTTCTCCCCTCAGTGATGAGTAATCGAGACAAGACTCCTCCCCACAGGAGGGATTAAGCAAGACAAAATTCTTCCCCACAGGAGGGAGTAATCGAGAGAAGATTCTTCCTCACAGGAGGGAGTGATCGAGACAAGACTCTTCCCCACACGGGGAGTAATCGAGACAAGACTCTTCCCCACAGGAGGGAGTAATCGAGGCAAGACACCTCCCCACAGGAGGGAGTATTCGAGGCAAGACTCCTCCCCACAGGAAGGAGGGATCGAGACAAGACTGTTCCTCACAGGAGGGAGTAATCAAGACAAGACTCTTCCCTAGAGGAGAGGGTGATGGAGGCAAGACTCCTCCCCAGAGGAAGGAGTAAGCAAGACAAGACTCTTCGCCACAGGAGGCAGTGATCGAGAGAAGACTCTTCCCCACAGGAGGGAGTAATCGAGACAAGACTCCTCCCCACAGGAGGGAGTAATCGAGACAAGACTCCTCCCCTCAGGGGTGAGTAATCGAGACAAGACTCCTCCCCACAGGAGGGAGTAAGCAAGACAAGACTCTTCCCCACAGGAGGGAGGATTCGAGACAGGATTCTTCCTCACAGGAGGGAGTGATCGAGACAAGACTCTTCCCCACAGGAGGGAGTAATCGAGACAAGACTCTTCCCCACAGGAGGGAGTAATCGAGGCAAGACTCCTCCCCACAGGAGGGAGTATTCGAGGCAAGACTCCTCCCCACAGGAAGGAGGTATCGAGACAAGACTGTTCCTCACAGGCGGGAGGAATTGAGAGAAGACTCCTCCCCACAGGAGGGAGTAATCGATACAAGACTAGTCCCCACAGGAGGGTGTAATTGAGACAAGTCTACTCCCCTCTAGGAGGGAGTAATCGAGACAAGACTCCTCCTCAAATGAGAGAGTAATCGAGACAATACTCCTCCGCAACTGAGGGAGTAATCAAGACAAGAATCATCCCCACAGGAAGGCGTAATCGAGACAAGATTCTTCCCCACAGGTGGGAGCAGTCGAGACAAGGCTCCTCCACACAGGAAGGAGTAATCAAGACAAGACTCCTCCCCAAAGGAGGGGGTAATGGAGACAAGACCCTTCCTCACAGGATGGAGTAATTGAGACAAGACCCCTCCTCACAGGCATGAGTAATCGAGACAAAACTCCTCCACTCAGGAGTGAGTAATCGAGGCAAGACTCTTCACCACAGGTGGGAGTAATTGAGTCAGGCCTCCTCCCCACTGGAGGGAGTAATTGAGACAAGACTTCTCCCCACAGGAGGGAGTATTCGAGTCAAGACACTTCCCCACAGGAGGAAGTAATCGAGACAAGTTTATTACTCACAGGGCGGAGTAATTGAGACAAGTCTCTTCCACACAGGAGGGAGTAATCAAGACAGGACTTCTCCTCACAGGTGTGAGTAATCGAGACAAGACTCCTCCCCACAGGAGGGAGTAATCGAGACAAGACTCCTCCCCTCAGGCATGAGTAATCGAGACAAGACTCCTCCCCACAGGAGGGAGTAATCGAGACAAGATTCTTCCTCACAGGAGGGAGTGATCGAGACAAGACTCTTCCCCACAGTGGGGAGCAATCGAGACAAGACTCTTCCCCACAGGAGGGAGTAATCGAGGCAAGACTCCTCCCCACAGGAGGGAGTGTTCGAGGCAAGACTCCTCCCCACAGGAAGGTGGGATCGAGACAAGACTGTTCCTCACAGGCGGGAAGAATTGAGAGAAGACTCCGCCCCACAGGAGGGAGTAATCAATACAAGACTACTCCCCGCAGGAGGGAGTAATTGAGACAAGTCTACTCCCCACTAGGAGGGAGTAATCGAGACAAGACTCCTCCTCAAATGAGAGAGTAATCGAGACAATACTCCTCCGCACCTGAGGGAGTAATCAAGACAAGAATCGTCCCCACAGGAAGGAATAATCGAGGCAACACTCTGCCCCACAGGAGGGAGTAATCGAGACAAGATTCTTCCCCACAGGAGGGAGTAGTCGAGACAAGACTCCTCCCCACAGGAGGGAGTAATCGAGACAAGACTCCTCCCCACAGGAGAGAGTAATCAAGACAAGACACTTCCTCACAGGATGGAGTAATTGAGACAAGACTCCACCTCACAGGTGCGAGTAATCGAGACAAGACTCCTCCCCTCAGGAGTGAGTAATCGAGACAAGACACTTCACAGGTGGGAGTAATTGAGTCAAGACTCCTCCCCACTGGAGGGAGTAATTGAGTCAAGACTCCTCCCCACTGGAGGGAGTAATCGAGACAAGACTCCTCCCCACAGGAGGGAGTAATCGAGACAAGCCTCTTCCCCACAGGAGGGAGTAATCGAGACAAGACTCCTCCCCACAGCAGGAAATAATCGAGACAAGACTCCTCCCACAGGAGAGAGTAAACGAGTCAAGACTCCTCCCCACAGGAGGGAGTAATCGAGACAAGACTCTTCCCCACAGTGGGAGTAATCGAGACAAGACCGCACCCCACAGGAAGGAGTAATTGAGACAAGATCCCTCCCCAAAGGTGGGAGTAATCAAGACAAGACTGCTCAACACAGGAGGAAGTGCTCGAGGCAAGACTCCTCCTGACAGGAGGGAGTAATCAAGACAAGACTCCTCCCCAAAGGAGGGGGTAATGGAGACAAGACTCCTCCTCACAGGATGGAGTAATTGAGACAAGACTCCTCCTCATAGGCACGAGTAATCGAGACAAGACTCCTCCCCTCAGGAGTGAGTAATCGAGACAAGACTCTTCCCCACAGGAGGGAGTAATCGAGACAAGTCTCTTGCCCACAGGAGGGAGTAATCGAGACAAGACTCCTCCTCTCAGGGGTGAGTAATCAAGACAAGACTCTTCACCACAGGAGAGATTAAACAAGTCAAGACTCCTCCCCACAGGAGGAAGTAAGGGAGACAAGACTCCTCCCACAGGAGAGAGTAAACGAGTCAAGACTCCTCCCCACAGGAGGGAGTAATCGAGACAAGACTCCTCCCCACAGGAGGGAGTAATCGAGACAAGACACCTCCCCACAGGAGGAAGTAATCAAGACAAGATTCTTCCTCAAAGGGCGGAGTAATTGAGACAAGTCTCTTCCACACAGGAGGGAGTAATCAAGACAAGACTTCTCCTCACAGGTGTGAGTAATCGAGACAAGACTCCTCCCCTCAGGAGTGAGTAATCGAGACAAGATTCTTCCTCACATGAGGGAGTAATCGAGGCAAGACTCTTCGCCACAGCAGGGAGTAATCGAGACAAGACTCTTCCTTACAGGAGGGAGTAATCGAGACAAGTCTCCTCCCCACAGGAGGGAGTAATCGAGGCACGACTCCTCCACCCAGGAGGGAGTAATCGAGACAAGACTCCTCCCCACAGGAGGGAGTAATTCAGACAAGACTCCTCCCCACAGGAGGGAGTAATCGAGACAAGACTCTTCCCGAGAGGAGAGAGTGATGGAGACAAGATTCCTCCCCACAGGAAGGAGTAGGCAAGACAAGACTCCTCGCCACAGGAGGCAGTGATCGAGACAAGACTCTTCCCCACAGGAGGGAGTAATCGAGACAAGACTCCTCCCCACAGGAGGGAGAAATCAAAACAAGACTCCTCCCCTCAGTGATGAGTAATCGAGACAAGACTCCTCCCCACAGGAGGGAGTAAGCAAGACAAAATCCTTCCCCACAGGAGGGAGTAATCGAGACAAGATTCTTCCTCACAGGAGGGAGTGATCGAGACAAGACTCTTCCCCACACGGGGAGTAATCGAGGCAAGACACCTCCCCACAGGAGGGAGTATTCGAGGCAAGACTCCTCCCCACAGGAAGGAGGGATCGAGACAAGACTGTTCCTCACAGGAGGGAGTAATCAAGACAAGACTCTTCCCTAGAGGAGAGAGTGATGGAGGCAAGACTCCTCCCCACAGGAGGGAGTAAGCAAGACAAGACTCTTCCCCACAGGAGGGAGGGTTCGAGACAGGATTCTTCCTCACAGGAGGGAGTGATCAAGACAAGACTCTTCCCCACAGGAGGGAGTAATCGAGACAAGACTCTTCCCCACAGGAGGGAGTAATCGAGGCAAGACTCCTCCCCACAGGAGGGAGTATTCGAGGCAAGACTCCTCCCCACAGGAAGGAGGTATCGAGACAAGACTGTTCCTCACAGGCGGGAGGAATTGAGAGAAGACTCCTCCCCACAGGAGGGAGTAATCGATACAAGACTAGTCCCCACAGGAGGGTGTAATTGAGACAAGTCTACTCCCCTCTAGGAGGGAGTAATCGAGACAAGACTCCTCCTCAAATGAGAGAGTAATCGAGACAATACTCCTCCGCAACTGAGGGAGTAATCAAGACAAGAATCATCCCCACAGGAAGGAGTAATCGAGACAAGATTCTTCCCCACAGGTGGGAGCAGTCGAGACAAGACTCCTCCACACAGGAAGGAGTAATCAAGACAAGACTCCTCCCCAAAGGAGGGGGTAATGGAGACAAGACTCTTCCTCAAAGGATGGAGTAATTGAGACAAGACCCCTCCTCACAGGCGTGAGTAATCGAGACAAAACTCCTCCCCTCAGGAGTGAGTAATCGAGGCAAGACTCTTCACCACAGGTGGGAGTAATTGAGTCAAGCCTCCTCCCCACTGGAGGGAGTAATTGAGACAAGACTTCTACCCACAGGAGGGAGTAATCGAGTCAAGACACTTCCCCACAGGAGGAAGTAATCGAGACAAGTTTATTACTCACAGGGCGGAGTAATTGAGACAAGTCTCTTCCACACAGGAGGGAGTAATCAAGACAAGACTTCTCCTCACAGGTGTGAGTAATCGAGACAAGACTCCTCCCCACAGGAGGGAGTAATCGAGACAAGAGTCCTCCCCACAGGAGGGAGTAATCAAGACAAGACTCCTCCCCTCAGGCATGAGTAATCGAGACAAGACTCCTCCCCACAGGAGGGAGTAAGCAAGACAAGACTCTTCCCCACAGGAGGGAGTAATCGAGACAAGATTCTTCCTCACAGGAGGGAGTGATCGAGACAAGACTCTTCCCCACAGTGGGGAGCAATCGAGACAAGACTCTTCCCCACAGGAGGGAGTAATCGAGGCAAGACTCCTCCCCACAGGAGGGAGTATTCGAGGCAAGACTCCTCCCCACAGGAAGGTGGGATCGAGACAAGACTGTTCCTCACAGGCGGGAAGAATTGAGAGAAGACTCCGCCCCACAGGAGGGAGTAATCAATACAAGACTACTCCCCGCAGGAGGGAGTAATTGAGACAAGTCTACTCCCCACTAGGAGGGAGTAATCGAGACAAGACTCCTCCTCAAATGAGAGAGTAATCGAGACAATACTCCTCCGCACCTGAGGGAGTAATCAAGACAAGAATCGTCCCCACAGGAAGGAGTAATCGAGGCAACACTTTTCCCCACAGGAGGGAGTAATCGAGACAAGATTCTTCCCCACAGGAGGGAGTAGTCGACACAAGGCTCCTCCCCACAGGAAGGAGTAATCGAGACAAGACTCCTCCCCACAGGAGGGAGTAATCGAGACAAGACTCCTCCCCACAGGAGAGAGTAATCAGGACAAGACACTTCCTCACAGGATGGAGTTACTGAGACAAGACTCCACCTCACAGGTGCGAGTAATCGAGACAAGACTCCTCCCCTCAGGAGTGAGTAATCGAGACAAGACACTTCACAGGTGGGAGTAATTGAGTCAAGACTCCTCCCCACTGGTGGGAGTAATTGAGTCAAGACTCCTCCCCACTGGAGGGAGTAATCGAGACAAGACTCCTCCCCATAGGAAGGAGTAATCAAGACAAGCCTCTTCCCCACAGGAGGGAGTAATCGAGACAAGACTCCTCCCCTCAGGGGTGTGTAATCGAGACAAGACTCTTCACCACAGGAGAGAGTAAACGAGTCAGGACTCCTCCCCACAGCAGGAAATAATCGAGACAAGACTCCTCCCACAGGAGAGAGTAAACGAGTCAAGACTCCTCCCCACAGGAGGGAGTAATCGAGACAAGACTCTTCCCCACAGTGGGAGTAATCGAGACAAGACCGCTCCCCACAGGAAGGAGTAATCGAGACAAGATCCCTCCCCAAAGGTGGGAGTAATCAAGACAAGACTGCTCAACACAGGAGGAAGTGCTCGAGGCAAGACTCCTCCTGACAGGAGGGAGTAATCAAGACAAGACACCTCCCCAAAAGAGGGGGTAATGGAGACAAGACTCTTCCTCACAGGATGGAGTAATTGAGACAAGACTCCTCCTCATAGGCACGAGTAATCGAGACAAGACTCCTCCCCTCAGGAGTGAGTAATCGAGACAAGACTCTTCCCCACAGGAGGGAGTAATCGAGACAAGTCTCTTGCCCACAGGAGGGAGTAATCGAGACAAGACTCCTCCTCTCAGGGGTGAGTAATCAAGACAAGACTCTTCACCACAGGAGAGATTAAACAAGTCAAGACTCCTCCCCACAGGAGGAGGTAAGCGAGACAAGACTCCTCCCACAGGAGAGAGTAAACGAGTCAAGACTCCTCCCCACAGGAGGGAGTAATCGAGACAAGACTCCTCCCCACAGGAGGGAGTAATCGAGACAAGACACCTCCCCACAGGAGGAAGTAATCGAGACAAGATTCTTCCTCAAAGGGCGGAGTAATCGAGACAAGTCTTTTCCACACAGGAGGGAGTAATCAAGACAAGACTTCTCCTCACAGGTGTGAGTAATCGAGACAAGACTCCTCCCCTCAGGAGTGAGTAATCAAGACAAGACTCTTCCTCACAGGAGGGAGTAATCGAGACAAGACTCTTCGCCACAGCAGGGAGTAATCGAGACAAGACTCTTCCTTACAGGAGGGAGTAATCGAGACAAGTCTCCTCCCCACAGGAGGGAGTAATCGAGACAAGACTCCTCCACCCAGGAGGGAGTAATCGAGACAAGACTCCTCCCCACAGGAGGGAGTAATTGAGACAAGACCCCTCCCCACAGGAGGGAGTAATCGAGACAAGACTCTTCCCGAGAGGAGAGAGTGATGGAGACAAGACTCCTCCCCACAGGAAGGAGTATGCAAGACAAGACTCCTCCCCACAGGAAGGAGGGATCGAGACAAGACTGTTCCTCACAGGCGGGAGGAATTGAGAGAAGACTCCTCCCCACAGGAGGGAGTAATCGATACAAGACTAGTCCCCACAGGAGGGAGTAATTGAGACAAGATTCTTCCCCACAGGAGGGAGTAGTCGAGACAAGGCTCCTCCCCACAGGAAGGAGTAATCAAGACAAGACTCCTCCCCAAAGGAGGGGGTAATGGAGACAAGACTCTTCCTCACAGGATGGAGTAATTGAGACAAGACCCCTCCTCACAGGCACGAGTAATCGAGACAAAACTCCTCCCCTCAGGAGTGAGTAATCGAGACAAGTCTCTTCACCACAGGTGGGAGTAATTGAGTCAAGCCTCCTCCCCACTGGAGGGAGTAATTGAGACAAGACTCCTCCCCACAGGAGGGAGTAATCGAGACAAGACACTTCCCACAGGAGGAAGTAATCGAGACAAGATTCTTCCTCACAGGGCGGAGTAATTGAGACAAGTCTCTTCCAAACAGGAGGGCGTAATCAAGACAAGACTTCTCCTCACAGGTGTGAGTAATCGAGAAAAGACTCCTCCCCACAGGAGGGAGTAATCGAGACAAGACTCTTCGCCACAGGAGGCAGTGATAGAGACAAGATTCTTCCTCACAGGAGGGAGTGATCGAGACAAGACCTTCCCCACAGCGGGGAGTAATCGCGACAAGACTCTTCCCCACAGGAGGGAGTAATCGAGGCAAGACTCCTCCCCACAGGAGGGAGTATTCGAGGCAAGAATCCTCCAGACAGGAAGGAGGGATTGAGAAAAGACTGTTCCTCACAGGAGGGAGTAATCAAGACAAGACTCTTCCCTAGAGGAGAGAGTGATGGAGACAAGACTCCTCCCCAGAGGAAGGAGTAAGCAAGACAAGACTCTTCGCCACAGGAGGTAGTGATCGAGACAAGACTCTTCCCCACAGGAGGGAGTAATCGAGACAAGACTCCTCCCCACAGGAGGGAGTAATCGAGACAAGACTCCTGCCCTCTGGGGTGAGTAATCGAGACAAGACTCCTCCTCACAGGAGGGAGTAAGCAAGACAAGACTCTTCCGCACAGGAGGGAGTAATCGAGACAAGATTCTTCCTCACAGGAGGGAGTGATCGAGACAAGACTCTTCCGCACAGGAGGGAGTAATCGAGACAAGACTCTTCCCCACAGGAGGGAGTAATCGAGGCAAGACTCCTCCCCACAGGAGGGAGTATTCGAGGCAAGAATCCTCCAGACAGGAAGGAGGGATTGAGAAAAGACTGTTCCTCACAGGAGGGAGTAATCAAGACAAGACTCTTCCCTAGAGGAGAGAGTGATGGAGACAAGACTCCTCCCCAGAGGAAGGAGTAAGCAAGACAAGACTCTCCGCCACAGGAGGCAGTGATCGAGACAACACTCTTCCCCACAGGAGGGAGTAATCGAGACAAGACTCCTCCCCACAGGAGGGAGTAATCGAGACAAGACTCCTGCCCTTCGGGGTGAGTAATCGAGACAAGACTCCTCCTCACAGGAGGGAGTAAGCAAGACAAGACTCTTCCCCACAGGAGGGAGTAATCGAGACAAGATTCTTCCTCACAGGAGGGAGTGATCGAGACAAGACTCTTCCCCACAGGAGGGAGTAATCGAGACAAGACTCTTCCCCACAGGAGGGAGTAATCGAGACAAGACTGTTCCTCACAGGCAGGAGGAATTGAGAGAAGACTCCTCCCCACAGGAGGGAGTAATCGATACAAGACTAGTCCCCGCAGGATGGAGTAATTGAGACAAGTCTACTCCCCACTAGGAGGGAGTAATCGAGACAAGACTCCTCCTCAAATGAGAGAGTAATCGAGACAATACTCCTCCGCAACTGAGGGAGTAATCAAGACAAGAATCATCCCCACAGGAAGGAGTAATCGAGGCAACACTCTTCCCCACAGGAGGGAGTAGTCGAGACAAGGCTCCTCCCCACAGGAAGGAGTAATCAAGACAAGACTCCTCCCCAAAGGAGGGGGTAATGGAGACAAGACTCTTCCTCACAGGATGGAGTAATTGAGACAAGACCCCTCCTCACAGGCGCGAGTAATCGAGACAAGACTCCTCCACTCAGGAGTGAGTAATCGAGACAAGACTCTTCACCACAGGTGGGAGTAATTGAGTCAAGCCTCCTCCCCACTGGAGGGAGTAATTGAGACAAGACTCCTCCCCACAGGAGGGAGTAATCGAGACAAGTCTCTTGCCCACAGGAGGGAGTAATCGAGACAGGACTTCTCCTCACAGGTGTGAGTAATCGAGACAAGACTCCTCCCCTCAGGAGTGAATAATCGAGACAAGACTCTTCCTCACAGGAGGGAGTAATCGAGACAAGACTCTTCACCACAGCAGGGAGTAATCGAGACAAGACTCTTCCTTACAGGAGGGAGAATTCGAGACAAGACTCCTCCACCCAGGAGGGAGTAATCGAGACAAGACTCCTCCCCACTGGAGGGAGTAATCGAGACAAGACTCCTCCACACAGGAGGGAGAAATCGAGACATGACTCCTCCCCACAGGAGGGAGTATTCGAGACACGACTCTTCCCTAGAGGAGAGAGTGATGGAGACAAGACTCCACCCCACAGGAACGAGTAAGCAAGACAAGACTCCTCCCCACAGGAGGGAGTAATCGAGACAAGACTCTTCCCTAGAGGAGAGAGTGATGGAGACAAGACCCCTCCCCACAGGAAGGGGTACGCAAGACAAGAATCTTTGCCACAGGAGGCAGTGATCGAGACAAGACTCTTCCCCACAGGAGGGAGTAATCGAGACAAGACTCCTCCCCTCAGTGGTGAGTAATCGAGACAAGACTCCTCCCCACAGGAGGGAGTAATCAAGACAAGACTCTTCCCCACAGGAGGGAGTATTCGAGACAACATTCTTCATCACAGGTGGGATTGATCGAGACAAGACTCTTCCCCACAGGAGGAAGAAATCGAGACAAGACTCCTCACACAGGAGAGAGTAAACGAGTCAAGACTCCTCCCCACAGAAGGGAGTAATTGAGACAAGACTCCTCCCCACAGGAGGGAGTAATTGAGACAAGACTCCTCCCCACCGGAGGGAGCAATCGAGACAAGACTCTTCCTCACAGGATGGAGTAATTGAGACAAGACTCCTCCTCACAGGTGCGAGTAATCGGGACAAGACTCCTCCCCTCAGGAGTGAGTAATCGAGACAAGACACTTCACCACAGGTGGGAGTAATTGAGTCAAGACTCCTCCCTACTGGAGGGAGTAATTGAGTCAAGACACCTCCCCACTGGAGGGAGTAATCGAGACAAGACTCCTCCCCACAGGAGGGAGTAATCGAGACAAGACTCTTTGCCACAGCAGGGAGTAATCGAGACAAGACTCTTCCTTACAGGAGGGAGTTATCGAGACAAGACTCTTCCTTACAGGATGGAGTAATTGAGACAAGACTCCTCCTCACAGGTGTGAGTAATCGGGACAAGACTCCTCCCCTCAGGAGTGAGTAATCGAGACAAGACACTTCACCACAGGTGGGAGTAATTGAGTCAAGCCTCCTCCCCACTGGAGGGAGTAATTGAGACAAGACTCCTCCCCACAGGAGGGAGTAATCGAGACAAGACACCTCCCACAGGAGGAAGTAATCGAGACAAGATTCTTCCTCACAGGGCGGAGTAATTGAGACAAGTCTCTTCCAAACAGGAGGGAGTAATCAAGACAAGACTGCTCCTCACAGGTGTGAGTAATTGAGAAAAGACTCCTCCCCACAGGAGGGAGTAATCGAGACAAGACTCTTCGCCACAGGAGGCAGTGATAGAGACAAGATTCTTCCTCACAGGAGGGAGTGATCGAGACAAGACCTTCCCCACAGCGGGGAGTAATCGCGACAAGACTCTTCCCCACAGGAGGGAGTAATCGAGGCAAGACTCCTCCCCACAGGAGGGAGTATTCGAGGCAAGAATCCTCCAGACAGGAAGGAGGGATTGAGAAAAGACTGTTCCTCACAGGAGGGAGTAATCAAGACAAGACTCTTCCCTAGAGGAGAGAGTGATGGAGACAAGACTCCTCCCCAGAGGAAGGAGTAAGCAAGACAAGACTCTTCGCCACAGGAGGCAGTGATCGAGACAAGACTCTTCCCCACAGGAGGGAGTAATCGAGACAAGACTCCTCCCCACAGGAGGGAGTAATCGAGACAAGACTCCTGCCCTCTGGGGTGAGTAATCGAGACAAGACTCCTCCTCACAGGAGGGAGTAAGCAAGACAAGACTCTTCCGCACAGGAGGGAGTAATCGAGACAAGATTCTTCCTCACAGGAGGGAGTGATCGAGACAAGACTCTTCCGCACAGGAGGGAGTAATCGAGACAAGACTCTTCCCCACAGGAGGGAGTAATCGAGGCAAGACTCCTCCCCACAGGAGGGAGTATTCGAGGCAAGAATCCTCCAGACAGGAAGGAGGGATTGAGAAAAGACTGTTCCTCACAGGAGGGAGTAATCAAGACAAGACTCTTCCCTAGAGGAGAGAGTGATGGAGACAAGACTCCTCCCCAGAGGAAGGAGTAAGCAAGACAAGACTCTCCGCCACAGGAGGCAGTGATCGAGACAACACTCTTCCCCACAGGAGGGAGTAATCGAGACAAGACTCCTCCCCACAGGAGGGAGTAATCGAGACAAGACTCCTGCCCTTCGGGGTGAGTAATCGAGACAAGACGCCTCCTCACAGGAGGGAGTAAGCAAGACAAGACTCTTCCCCACAGGAGGGAGTAATCGAGACAAGATTCTTCCTCACAGGAGGGAGTGATCGAGACAAGACTCTTCCCCACAGGAGGGAGTAATCGAGACAAGACTCTTCCCCACAGGAGGGAGTAATCGAGACAAGACTGTTCCTCACAGGCAGGAGGAATTGAGAGAAGACTCCTCCCCACAGGAGGGAGTAATCGATACAAGACTAGTCCCCGCAGGATGGAGTAATTGAGACAAGTCTACTCCCCACTAGGAGGGAGTAATCGAGACAAGACTCCTCCTCAAATGAGAGAGTAATCGAGACAATACTCCTCCGCAACTGAGGGAGTAATCAAGACAAGAATCATCCCCACAGGAAGGAGTAATCGAGGCAACACTCTTCCCCACAGGAGGGAGTAGTCGAGACAAGGCTCCTCCCCACAGGAAGGAGTAATCAAGACAAGACTCCTCCCCAAAGGAGGGGGTAATGGAGACAAGACTCTTCCTCACAGGATGGAGTAATTGAGACAAGACCCCTCCTCACAGGCGCGAGTAATCGAGACAAGACTCCTCCACTCAGGAGTGAGTAATCGAGACAAGACTCTTCACCACAGGTGGGAGTAATTGAGTCAAGCCTCCTCCCCACTGGAGGGAGTAATTGAGACAAGACTCCTCCCCACAGGAGGGAGTAATCGAGACAAGTCTCTTGCCCACAGGAGGGAGTAATCGAGACAGGACTTCTCCTCACAGGTGTGAGTAATCGAGACAAGACTCCTCCCCTCAGGAGTGAATAATCGAGACAAGACTCTTCCTCACAGGAGGGAGTAATCGAGACAAGACTCTTCACCACAGCAGGGAGTAATCGAGACAAGACTCTTCCTTACAGGAGGGAGAATTCGAGACAAGACTCCTCCACCCAGGAGGGAGTAATCGAGACAAGACTCCTCCCCACTGGAGGGAGTAATCGAGACAAGACTCCTCCACACAGGAGGGAGAAATCGAGACATGACTCCTCCCCACAGGAGGGAGTATTCGAGACACGACTCTTCCCTAGAGGAGAGAGTGATGGAGACAAGACTCCACCCCACAGGAACGAGTAAGCAAGACAAGACTCCTCCCCACAGGAGGGAGTAATCGAGACAAGACTCTTCCCTAGAGGAGAGAGTGATGGAGACAAGACTCCTCCCCACAGGAAGGAGTACGCAAGACAAGACTCTTTGCCACAGGAGGCAGTGATCGAGACAAGACTCTTCCCCACAGGAGGGAGTAATCGAGACAAGACTCCTCCCCTCAGTGGTGAGTAATCGAGACAAGACTCCTCCCCACAGGAGGGAGTAATCAAGACAAGACTCTTCCCCACAGGAGGGAGTATTCGAGACAACATTCTTCATCACAGGTGGGATTGATCGAGACAAGACTCTTCCCCACAGGAGGAAGAAATCGAGACAAGACTCCTCACACAGGAGAGAGTAAACGAGTCAAGACTCCTCCCCACAGAAGGGAGTAATTGAGACAAGACTCCTCCCCACAGGAGGGAGTAATTGAGACAAGACTCCTCCCCACCGGAGGGAGCAATCGAGACAAGACCCTTCCTCACAGGATGGAGTAATTGAGACAAGACTCCTCCTCACAGGTGCGAGTAATCGGGACAAGACTCCTCCCCTCAGGAGTGAGTAATCGAGACAAGACACTTCACCACAGGTGGGAGTAATTGAGTCAAGACTCCTCCCTACTGGAGGGAGTAATTGAGTCAAGACACCTCCCCACTGGAGGGAGTAATCGAGACAAGACTCCTCCCCACAGGAGGGAGTAATCGAGACAAGACTCTTTGCCACAGCAGGGAGTAATCGAGACAAGACTCTTCCTTACAGGAGGGAGTTATCGAGACAAGACTCTTCCTTACAGGATGGAGTAATTGAGACAAGACTCCTCCTCACAGGTGTGAGTAATCGGGACAAGACTCCTCCCCTCAGGAGTGAGTAATCGAGACAAGACACTTCACCACAGGTGGGAGTAATTGAGTCAAGCCCCCTCCCCACTGGAGGGAGTAATTGAGACAAGACTCCTCCCCACAGGAGGGAGTAATCGAGACAAGACACCTCCCACAGGAGGAAGTAATCGAGACAAGATTCTTCCTCACAGGGCGGAGTAATTGAGACAAGTCTCTTCCAAACAGGAGGGAGTAATCAAGACAAGACTGCTCCTCACAGGTGTGAGTAATTGAGAAAAGACTCCTCCCCACAGGAGGGAGTAATCGAGACAAGACTCTTCGCCACAGGAGGCAGTGATAGAGACAAGATTCTTCCTCACAGGAGGGAGTGATCGAGACAAGACCTTCCCCACAGCGGGGAGTAATCGCGACAAGACTCTTCCCCACAGGAGGGAGTAATCGAGGCAAGACTCCTCCCCACAGGAGGGAGTATTCGAGGCAAGAATCCTCCAGACAGGAAGGAGGGATTGAGAAAAGACTGTTCCTCACAGGAGGGAGTAATCAAGACAAGACTCTTCCCTAGAGGAGAGAGTGATGGAGACAAGACTCCTCCCCAGAGGAAGGAGTAAGCAAGACAAGACTCTTCGCCACAGGAGGCAGTGATCAAGACAAGACTCTTCCCCACAGGAGGGAGTAATCGAGACAAGACTCCTCCCCACAGGAGGGAGTAATCGAGACAAGACTCCTGCCCTCTGGGGTGAGTAATCGAGACAAGACTCCTCCTCACAGGAGGGAGTAAGCAAGACAAGACTCTTCCCCACAGGAGGGAGTAATCGAGACAAGATTCTTCCTCACAGGAGGGAGTGATCGAGACAAGACTCTTCCGCACAGGAGGGAGTAATCGAGACAAGACTCTTCCCCACAGGAGGGAGTAATCGAGGCAAGACACCTCCCCACAGGAGGGAGTATTCGAGGCAAGAATCCTCCAGACAGGAAGGAGGGATTGAGAAAAGACTGTTCCTCACAGGAGGGAGTAATCAAGACAAGACTCTTCCCTAGAGGAGAGAGTGATGGAGACAAGACTCCTCCCCAGAGGAAGGAGTAAGCAAGACAAGACTCTTCGCCACAGGAGGCAGTGATCGAGACAAGACTCTTCCCCACAGGAGGGAGTAATCGAGACAAGACTCCTCCCCACAGGAGGGTGTAATCGAGACAAGACTCTTCCCCACAGTGGGAGTAATCGAGACAAGACCGCTCCCCACAGGAAGGAGTAATCGGAACAAGGTCCCTCCCCAAAGGTGGGAGTAATCAAGAAAAGACTGCTCAACACAGGAGGAAGTGCTCGAGGCAAGACTCCTCCTGACAGGAGGGAGTAATCAAGACAAGACTCCTCCCCAAAGGAGGGGGTAATGGAGACCAGACTCTTCCTCACAGGATGGAGTAATTGAGACAAGACTCCTCCTCACAGGCGCGAGTAATCGAGACAAGACTCCTCCCCTCAGGAGTGAGTAATCGAGACAAGACACTTCACCACAGGTGGGAGTAATTGAGTCAAGCCTCCTACCCACTGGAGGGAGTAATTGAGACAAGACTCCTCCCCACAGGAGGGAGTAATCGAGACAAGTCTCTTGCCCACAGGAGGAAGTAATCGAGACAAGACTCCTCCCACAGGAGAGAGTAACTGAGTCAAGACTCCTCCCCACAGGAGGGAGTAATCGAGACAAGACTCCTCCCCACAGGAGGGAGTAATCGAGATAAGACACCTCCCCACAGGAGGAAGTAATCGAGACAAGATTCTTCCTCACAGGGTGGAGTAATTGAGACAAGTCTCTTCCACACAGGAGGAAGTAATCAAGACAAGACTTCTCCTCACAGGTGTGAGTAATCGAGACAAGAATCCTCCCCTCAGGAGTGAGTAATCGAGACAAGACTCCTCCCCACAGGAGGGAGTAATCGAGACAAGACTCTTCCTTACAGGAGGGAGTAATCGAGACAAGTCTCCTCCCCACAGGAGGGAGTAATCGAGACAAGACTCCTCCACCCAGGAGGGAGTAATCGAGACAAGACTCCTCCCCACAGGAGGGAGTAATCGAGACAAGACTCCTCCCCACAGGAGGGAGTAATCGAGACAAGATTCTTCCCGAGAGGAGAGAGTGATGGAGACAAGACTCCTCCCCACAGGAAGGAGTAAGCAAGACAAGAATCTTCCCCACAGTGGGAGTAATCGAGACAAGACCGCTCCCCACAGGAAGGAGTAATCGAGACAAGATCCCTCCCCAAAGGTGGGAGTAATCAAGACAAGTCTGCTCAACACAGGAGGAAGTGCTCGAGGCAAGACTCCTCCTGACAGGAGGGAGTAATCAAGACAAGACTCCTCCCCAAAGGAGGGGGTAATGGAGACAAGACTCTTCCTCACAGGATGGAGTAATTGAGACAAGACTCCTCCTCACAGGCACGAGTAATCGAGACCAGACTCCTCCCCTCAGGAGTGAGTAATCGAGACAAGACTCTTCACCACAGGTGGGAGTAATTGAATCAAGCCTCCTCCCCACTGGAGGGAGTAGTCGAGACAAGACTCCTCCCCACAGGAGGGAGTAATTGAGACAAGTCTCTTGCCCACAGGAGGGAGTAATCGAGACAAGACTCCTCCCCACAGGAGGGAGCAATCGAGACAAATCTCTTGCCCACAGGAGGGAGTAATCGATACAAGACTCCTTACCTCAGGGGTGAGTAATCGAGACAAGAATCTTCAGCACAGGAGAGAGTGAACGAGTCAAGACTCCTCCCCACAGGAGGAAGTAATCGAGACAAGGCTCCTCTCACAGGAGAGAGTAAATGAGTCAAGACTCCTCCCCACAGGAGGGAGTAATCGAGACAAGACTCCTCCCCACAGGAGGGAGTAATTGAGACAAGACTCCTCCCCACAGGAGGGAGTAATCGAGACAAGACTCCTCCCCACATGAGGGAATAATCGAGACTAGGCACCTCCCCACAGGAGGGAGTAATCGAGGCAAGAAACTTGCTTACAGGGTGGAGTAATTGAGAAAAGTCTCTTACACACAGGAGGGAGTAATCGAGACAAGACTTCTCCTCACAGGTGTGAGTAATCGAGACAAGACTCCTCCCCTCAGGAGTGAGTAACCGAGACAAGACTCTTCCTCACAGGAGGGAGTAATCGAGCCAAGACTCTTCACCACAGCAGGGAGTAATCGAGACAAGACTCTCCCTTACAGGAGGGAGTAATCGAGACAAGATTCCTCCACACTGCAGGGAGTAATCGAGACAAGACTGCTCCCCACAGGAGGGAGTAATCGAGACATGACTCCTCCCCACAGGAGGGAGTAATCGAGACACGACTCTTCCCTAGAGGAGAGAGTGATGGAGACAAGACTCCTCCCCACAGGAGGGAGTAATTGAGACAAGACCCCTCCTCACAGGCGCGAGTAATCAAGACAAAAGTCCTCCCCTCAGGAGTGAGTAATCGAGACAAGACACTTCACCACAGGTGGGAGTAATTGAGTCAAGCCTCCTCCCCACTGGAGGGAGTAATTGAGACAAGACTCCTCCCCACAGAAGGGAGTAATCGAGACAAGACACCTCCTCACAGGAGGAAGTAATCGAGACAAGATTCTTCCTCACAGGGCGGAGTAATTGACACAAGTCTCTTCCACACAGGAGGGAGTAATCAAGACAAGTCTTCTCCTCACAGGTGTGAGTAATCAAGACAAGTCTCCTCCCCACAGGAGTGAGTAATCGAGACAAGACTCCTCCCCACAGGAGGGAGTAATCGAGACAAGACTCTTCCCGAGAGGAGAGAGTGATGGAGACAAGACTCCTCCCCACAGGAAGGAGTAAGCAAGACAAGACTCTTCGCCACAGGAGGCAGTGATCGAGACAAGACTCTTCCCCACAGGAGGGAGTAATCGAGACAAGACTCCTCCCCACAGGAGGGAGTAATCGAAACAAGACTCCTCCCCTCAGTGGTGAGTAATCGAGACAAGACTCCTCCCCACAGGAGGGAGTAAGCAAGACAAGGCTCTTCCCCACAGGAGGGAGTAATCAAGACAAGATTCTTCCTCACAGGAGGGAGTGATCGAGACAAGACTCTTCCCCACAGCGGGGAGTAATCGCGACAAGATTCTTCCCCACAGGAGGGAGTAATCGAGGCAAGGCTCCTCCCCACAGGAGGGAGTATTCGAGGCAAGACTCCTCCCCACAGGAAGGAGGGATCGAGACAAGACTGTTCCTCACAGGAGGGAGTAATCAAGACAAGACTCTTCCCTAGAGGAGAGAGTGATGGAGACAAGACACCTCCCCAGAGGAAGGAGTAAGCAAGACAAGACTCTTCGCCACAGGAGGCAGTGACCGAGACAAGACTCTTCCCCACAGGAGGGAGTAATCGAGACAAGACTCCTCCCCTCAGGGGTGAGTAATCGAGACAAGACACCTCCCCACAGGAGGGAGTAAGCAAGACAAGTCTCTTCCCCACAGGAGGGAGTAATCGAGACAAGATTCTTCCACACAGGAGGGAGTGATCGAGACAAGAGTCTTCCCCACAGGAGGGAGTAATCGAGACAAGACTCTTCCCCACAGGAGGGAGTAATCGAGACAAGACTCCTCCCCACAGGCGGGAGTATTCGAGGCAAGACTCCTCCCCACAGGAAGGAGGGATCGATACAAGACTGTTCCTCACAGGCGGGAGGAATTGAGAGAAGACTTCTCCCCACAGGAGGGAGTAATCGATGCAAGACTCGTCCCCGCAGGAGGGAGTAATCGAGACAAGACTCCTCCCCACAGGAGGGAGTAATCGAGACAAGACTCCTCCCCTCAGGGGTGAGTAATCGAGACAAGGCTCCTCCCCACAGGAGGGAGTAAGCAAGACAAGACTCTTCCCCACAGGAGGGAGCAATCGAGACAAGATTCTTCCTCACAGGAGGGAGTGATCGAGACAAGACTCTTCCCCACAGGAGGGAGTAATCGAGACAAGACTCTTCCCCACAGGAAGGAGTAATCGAGGCAAGACTCCTCCCCACAGGAGGGAGTATTCGAGGCAAGACTCCTCCCCACAGGAAGGAGGGATCGAGACAAGTCTGTTCCTCACAGGAGGGAGTAATCACGACAAGACTCTTCCCTAGAGGAGAGAATGATGGAGACAAGACTCCTCCCCACAGGAAGGAGTAAGCAAGACAAGACTGTTCGCCACAGGAGGCAGTGATCGAAACAAGACTCTTCCCCACAGGAGGGAGTAACCGAGACAAGACTCCTCCCCACAGGAGGGAGTAATCGAGACAAGACTCCTCCCCCCAGGCGGGAGTAAGCAAGACAAGACTCTTCCCCACAGGAGGGAGTAATCGAGACAAGATTCTTCCTCACAGGAGGGAGTGATCGAGACAAGAATCTTCCCCACAGTGGGGAGCAATCGAGACAAGACTCTTCCCCACAGGAGGGAGTAATCGAGGCAAGACTCCTCCCCACAGGAGGGAGTATTCAAGGCAAGACTCCTCCCCACAGGAAGGTGGGATCGAGACAAGACTGTTCCTCACAGGCGGGAAGAATTGAGAGAAGACTCCTCCCCACAGGAGGGAGTAATCAATACAAGACTACTCCCCGCAGGAGGGAGTAATTGAGACAAGTCTACTCCCCAGTAGGAGGGAGTAATCGAGACAAGACTCCTCCTCAAATGAGAGAGTAATCGAGACAATACTCCTCCGCACCTGAGGGAGTAATCAAGACAAGAATCGTCCCCACAGGAAGGAGTAATCGAGGCAACACTCTTCCCCACAGGAGGGAGTAATCGAGACAAGATTCTTCCCCACAGGAGGGAGTAGTCGAGACAAGGCTCCTCCCCACAGGAAGGAGTAATCGAGACAAGACTCCTCCCCACAGGAGGGAGTAATCGAGACAAGACTCCTCCCCACAGGAGAGAGTAATCAAGACAAGACACTGCCTCACAGGATGGAGTAATTGAGACAAGGCTCCACCTCACAGGTGCGAGTAATCGAGACAAGACTCCTCCACTCAGGAGTGAGTAATCGAGACAAGACACTTCACAGGTGGGAGTAATTGAGTCAAGACTCCTCCCCACTGGAGGGAGTAATTGAGTCAAGACTCCTCCCCACTGGAGGGAGTAATTGAGACAAGACTCCTCCCCACAGGAGGGGGTAATCGAGACAAGCCTCTTCCCCACAGGAGGGAGTAATCGAGACAAGACTCCTCCCCTCAGGGGTGAGTAATCGAGACAAGACTCTTCACCACAGGAGAGAGTAAACGAGTCAAGACTCCTCCCCACAGCAGGAAATAATCGAGACAAGATTCCTCCCACAGGAGAGAGTAAACGAGTCAAGACTCCTCCCCACAGGAGGGAGTAATTGAGACAAGACTCTTCCCCACAGTGGGAGTAATCGAGACAAGACCGCTCCCCACAGGAAGGAGTAATTGAGACAAGATCCCTCCCCAAAGGTGGGAGTAATCAAGACAAGACTGCTCAACACAGGAGGAAGTGCTCGAGGCAAGACTCCTCCTGACAGGAGGGAGTAATCAAGACAAGACTCCTCCCCAAAAGAGGGGGTAATGGAGACAAGACTCTTCCTCACAGGATGGAGCAATTGAGACAAGACTCCTCCTCACAGGCGCGAGTAATCGAGACAAGACTCCTCCCCTCAGGAGTGAGTAATCGAGACAAGACACTTCACCACAGGTGGGAGTAATTGAGTCAAGCCTCCTCCCCACTGGAGGGAGTAATTGAGACAAGACTCCTCCCCACAGGAGGGATTAATCGAGACAGGTCTCTTGCCCACAGGAGGAAGTAATCGAGACAAGACTCCTCCCACAGGAGAGAGTAAATGAGTCAAGACTCCTCCCCACAGGAGGGAGTAATCGAGACAAGACTCCTCCCCACAGGAGGGAGTCATCGAGACAAGACACCTCCCCACAGGAGGAAGTAATCGAGACAAGATTCTTCCTCACAGGGCGGAGTAATTGATACAAGTCTCTTCCACACAGGAGGGAGTAATCAAGACAAGACTTCTCCTCACAGGTGTGAGTAATCGAGACAAGACTCCTCCCCTCAGGAGTGAGTAATCGAGATAAGACTCTTCCTCACAGGAGGGAGTAATCGAGACAAGACTCTTCGCCACAGCAGGGAGTAATCGAGACAAGACTCTTCCTAACAGGAGGGAGTAATCGAGACAAGTCTCCTCCCCACAGGAGGGAGTAATCGAGACAAGACTCCTCCACCCAGGAGGGAGTAATCGAGACAGGACTCCTCCCCACAGGAGGGAGTAATTGAGACAAGACTCCTCCCCACAGGAGGGAGTAATCGAGACAAGACTCTTCCCGAGAGGAGAGAGTGATGGAGACAAGACTCCTCCCCACAGGAAGGAGTAAGCAAGACAAGACTCCTCGCCACAGGAGGCAGTGATCGAGACAAGACTCTTCCCCACAGGAGGGAGTAATCGAGACAAGACTCCTCCCCACAGGAGGGAGTAATCGAAACAAGACTCCTTCCCTCAGTGGTGAGTACTCGAGACAAGACTCCTCCCCACAGGAGGGAGTAAGCAAGACAAAACTCTTCCCCACAGGAGGGAGTAATCAAGACAAGATTCTTCCTCACAGGAGGGAGTGATCGAGACAAGACTCTTCCCCACAGCGGGGAGTAATCGAGACAAGACACTTCCCCACAGGAGGGAGTAATCGAGGCAAGACATCTCCCCACAGGAGGGAGTATTCGAGGCAGGACTCCTCCCCACAGGAAGGAGGGATCGAGACAAGACTGTTCCTCACAGGAGGGAGTAATCAAGACAAGACTCTTCCCTAGAGGAGAGAGTGATGGAGGCAAGACTCCTCCCCAGAGGAAGGAGTAAGCAAGACAAGACTCTTCACCACAGGAGGCAGTGATCAAGACAAGACTCTTCCCCACAGGAGGAAATAATCGAGACAAGACTCTTCCCCACAGGAGGGAGTAAGCAAGACAAGACTCTTCCCCACAGGAGGGAGGATTCGAGACAGGATTCTTCCTCACAGGAGGGAGTGATCGAGACAAGACTCTTCCCCACAGGAGGGAGTAATCGAGACAAGACTCTTCCCCACAGGAGGGAGTAATCGAGGCAAGACTCCTCCCCACAGGAGGGAGTATTCAAGGCAAGACTCCTCCCAACAGGAAGGAGGTATCGAGACAAGACTGTTCCTCACAGGCGGGAGGAATTGAGAGAAGACTCCTCCCCACAGGAGGGAGTAATCGATACAAGACTAGTCCCCACAGGAGGGAGTAATTGAGACAAGTCTACTCCCCTCTAGGAGGGAGTAATCGAGACAAGACTCTTCCTCAAATGAGAGAGTAATCGAGACAATACTCCTCCGCAACTGAGGGAGTAATCCAGACAAGAATCATCCCCACAGGAAGGAGTAATCAAGACAAGATTCTTCCCCACAGGTGGGAGCAGTCGAGACAAGGCTCCTCCCCACAGGAAGGAGTAATCAAGACAAGACTCCTCCCCAAAGGAGGGGGTAATGGAGACAAGTCTACTCCCCACTAGGAGGGAGTAATCAATACAAGACTACTCCCCGCAGGAGGGAGTAATTGAGACAAGTCTACTCCCCACTAGGAGGGAGTAATCGAGACAAGACTCCTCCGCACCTGAGGGAGTAATCAAGACAAGAATCGTCCCCACAGGAAGGAGTAATCGAGGCAACACTCTTCCCCACAGGAGGGAGTAATCGAGACAAGATTCTTCCCCACAGGAGGGAGTAGTCGAGACAAGGCTCCTCCCCACAGGAAGGAGTAATCGAGACAAGACTCCTCCCCACAGGAGGGAGTAATCGAGACAAGACTCCTCCCCACAGGAGAGAGTAATCAAGACAAGACACTTCCTCACAGGATGGAGTAATTGAGACAAGACTCCACCTCACAGGTGCGAGTAATCGAGACAAGACTCCTCCCCTCAGGAGTGAGTAATCGAGACAAGACACTTCACAGGTGGGAGTAATTGAGTCAAGACTCCTCCCCACTGGAGGGAGTAATTGAGTCAAGACTCCTCCCCACTGGAGGGAGTAATCGAGACAAGACTCCTCCCCACAGGAGGGAGTAATCGAGACAAGCCTCTTCCCCACAGGAGGGAGTAATCGCGACAAGACTCCTCCCCTCAGGGGTGTGTAATCGAGACAAGACTCTTCACCACAGGAGAGAGTAAACGAGTCAAGACTCCTCCCCACAGCAGGAAATAATCGAGACAAGACTCCTCCCACAGGAGAGAGTAAATGAGTCAAGACTCCTCCCCACAGGAGGGAGTAATCGAGACAAGACTCTTCCCCACAGTGGGAGTAATCGAGACAAGACCGCTCCCCACAGGAAGGAGTAATTGAGACAAGATCCCTCCCCAAAGGTGGGAGTAATCAAGACAAGACTGCTCAACACAGGAGGAAGTGCTCGAGGCAAGACTCCTCCTGACAGGAGGGAGTAATCAAGACAAGACTCCTCCCCAAAGGAGGGGGTAATGGAGACAAGACTCTTCCTCACAGGATGGAGTAATTGAGACAAGACTCCTCCTCATAGGCAGGAGTAATCGAGACAAGACTCCTCCCCTCAGGAGGGAGTAATCGAGACAAGTCTCTTGCCCACAGGAGGGAGTAATCGAGACAAGACTCCTCCTCTCAGGGGTGAGTAATCAAGACAAGACTCTTCACCACAGGAGAGATTAAACAAGTCAAGACTCCTCCCCACAGGAGGAAGTAAGCGAGACAAGACTCCTCCCACAGGGGAGAGTAAACGAGTCAAGACTCATCCCCACAGGAGGGAGTAATCGAGACAAGACTCCTCCCCACAGGAGGGAGTAATCGAGACAAGACACCTCCCCACAGGAGGAAGTAATCGAGACAAGATTCTTCCTCAAAGGGCGGAGTAATTGAGACAAGTCTCTTCCACACAGGAGGGAGTAATCAAGACAAGACTTCTCCTCACAGGTGTGAGTAATCGAGACAAGACTCCTCCCCTCAGGAGTGAGTAATCGAGACAAGATACTTCCTCACAGGAGGGAGTAATCGAGGCAAGACTCTTCGCCACAGCAGGGAGTAATCGAGACAAGACTCTTCCTTACAGGAGGGAGTAATCGAGACACGACTCCTCCACCCAGGAGGGAGTAATCGAGACAAGACTCCTCCCCACAGGAGGGAGTAATTCAGACAAGACTCCTCCCCACAGGAGGGAGTAATCGAGACAAGACTCTTCCCGAGAGGAGAGAGTGATGGAGACAAGACTCCTCCCCACAGGAAGGAGTAAGCAAGACAAGACTCCTCGCCACAGGAAGCAGTGATCGAGATAAGACTCTTCCCCACAGGAGGGAGTAATTGAGACAAGGCTCCTCCCCACAGGAGGGAGTGATCAAAACAAGACTCCTCCCCTCAGTGATGAGTAATCGAGACAAGGCTCCTCCCCACAGGAGGGAGTAAGCAAGACAAAATTCTTCCCCACAGGAGGGAGTAATCTAGACAAGATTCTTCCTCACAGGAGGGAGTGATCGAGACAAGACTCCTCCCCACACGGGGAGTAATCGAGACAAGACTCTTCCACACAGGAGGGAGTAATCGAGGCAAGACACCTCCCCACAGGAGGGAGTATTCGAGGCAAGACTCCTCCCCACAGGAAGGAGGGATCGAGACAAGACTGTTCCTCACAGGAGGGAGTAATCAAGACAAGACTCTTCCCTAGAGGAGAGAGTGATGGAGGCAAGACTCCTCCCCAGAGGAAGGAGAAAGCAAGACAAGACTCTTCACCACAGGAGGCAGTGATCGAGAGAAGACTCTTCCCCACAGGAGGGAGTAATCGAGACAAGACTCCTCCCCACAGGAGGGAGTAATCGAGACAAGACTCCTCCCCTCAGGGGTGAGTAATCGAGACAAGACTCCTCCCCACAGGAGGCAGTAAGCAAGACAAGACGCTTCCCCACAGGAGGGAGGATTCGAGACAGGATTCTTCCTCACAGGAGGGAGTGATCAAGACAAGACTCTTCCCCACAGGAGGGAGTAATCGAGACAAGACTCTTCCCCACAGGAGGGAGTAATCGAGGCAAGACTCCTCCCCACAGGAGGGAGTATTCGAGGCAAGACTCCTCCCCACAGGAAGGAGGTATCGAGACAAGACTGTTCCTCACAGGCGGGAGGAATTGAGAGAAGACTCCTCCCCACAGGAGGGAGTAATCGATACAAGACTAGTCCCCACAGGAAGGAGTAATTGAGACAAGTCTACTCCCCTCTAGGAGGGAGTAATCGAGACAAGACTCCTCCTCAAATGAGAGAGTAATTGAGACAATACTCCTCTGCAACTGAGGGAGTAATCAAGACAAGAATCATCCCCACAGGAAGGAGTAATCGAGACAAGATTCTTCCCCACAGGTGGGAGCAGTCGAGACAAGGCACCTCCCCACAGGAAGGAGTAATCAAGACAAGACTCCTCCCCAAAGGAGGGGGTAATGGAGACAAGACTCTTCCTCACAGGATGGAGTAATTGAGACAAGACCCCTCCTCACAGGCGTGAGTAATCGAGACAAAACTCCTCCCCTCAGGAGTGAGTAATCGAGGCAAGACTCTTCACCACAGGTGGGAGTAATTGAGTCAAGCCTCCTCCCCACTGGAGGGAGTAATCGAGACAAGACTCCTCCCCTCAGGCATGAGTAATCGAGACAAGACTCCTCCCCACAGGAGGGAGTAAGCAAGACAAGACTCTTCCCCACAGGAGGGAGTAATCGAGACAAGATTCTTCCTCACAGGAGGGAGTGATTGAGACAAGACTCTTCCCCACAGTGGGGAGCAATCGAGACAAGACTCTTCCCCACAGGAGGGAGTAATCGAGGCAAGACTCCTCCCAACAGGAGGGAGTATTCGAGGCAAGACTCCTCCCCACAGGAAGGAGGGATCGAGACAAGACTGTTCCTCACAGGCGGGACGAATTGAGAGAAGACTCCTCCCCACAGGAGGGAGTAATCAATACAAGACTACTCCCCGCAGGAGGGAGTAATTGAGACAAGTCTACTCCCCACTAGGAGGGAGTAATCGAGACAAGACTCCTCCTCAAATGAGAGAGTAATCGAGACAATATTCCTCCGCACCTGAGGGAGTAATCAAGACAAGAATCGTCCCCACAGGAAGGAGTAATCGAGGCAACACTCTTCCCCACAGGAGGGAGTAATTGAGACAAGATTCTTCCCCTCAGGAGGGAGTAGTCGAGACAAGGCTCCTCCCCACAGGAAGGAGTAATTGAGACAAGACTCCTCCCCACAGGAGGGAGTAATCGAGACAAGACTCCTCCCCACAGGAGAGAGTAATCAAGACAAGACACTTCCTCACAGGATGGAGTAATTGAGACAAGACTCCACCTCACAGGTGCGAGTAATCGAGACAAGACTCCTCCCCTCAGGAGTGAGTAATCGAGACAAGACACTTCACAGGTGGGAGTAATTGAGTCAAGACTCCTCCCCACTGGAGGGAGTAATTGAGTCAAGACTCCTCCCCACTGGAGGGAGTAATCGAGACAAGACTCCTCCCCTCAGGAGTGAGTAATCGAGACAAGATTCTTCCTCACAGGAGGGAGTAATCGAGGCAAGACTCTTCGCCACAGCAGGGAGTAATCGAGACAAGACTCTTCCTTACAGGAGGGAGTAATCGAGACAAGTCTCCTCCCCACAGGAGGGAGTAATTGAGACACGACTCCTCCACCCAGGAGGGAGTAATCGAGACAAGACTCCTCCCCACAGGAGGGAGTAATTCAGACAAGACTCCTCCCCACAGGAGGGAGTAATCGAGACAAGACTCTTCCCGAGAGGAGAGAGTGATGGAGACAAGACTCCTCCCCACAGGAAGGAGTAAGCAAGAAAAGACTCCTCGCCACAGGAGGCAGTGATCGAGACAAGACTCTTCCCCAGAGGAGGGAGTAATCGAGACAAGACTCCTCCCCACAGGAGGGAGTAATCGAAACAAGACACCTCCCCTCAGTGATGAGTAATCGAGACAAGACTCCTCCCCACAGGAGGGAGTAAGCAAGACAAAATTCTTCCCCACAGGAGGGAGTAATCGAGACAAGATTCTTCCTCACAGGAGGGAGTGATCGAGACAAGACTCTTCCCCACACGGGGAGTAATCGAGACAAGACTCTTCCCCACAGGAGGGAGTAATCGAGGCAAGACACCTCCCCACAGGAGGGAGTATTCGAGGCAAGACTCCTCCCCACAGGAAGGAGGGATCGAGACAAGACTGTTCCTCACAGGAGGGAGTAATCAAGACAAGACTCTTCCCTAGAGGAGAGAGTGATGGAGGCAAGACTCCTCCCCAGAGGAAGGAGTAAGCAAGACAAGACTCTTCGCCACAGGAGGCAGTGATCGAGAGAAGACTCTTCCCCACAGGAGGGAGTAATCGAGACAAGACTCCTCCCCACAGGAGGGAGTGATCGAGACAAGACTCTTCCCCACAGGAGGGAGTAATCGAGACAAGACTCTTCCCCACAGGAGGGAGTAATCGAGGCAAGACTCCTCCCCACAGGAGGGAGTATTCGAGGCAAGACTCCTCCCCAAAGGAAGGAGGTATCGAGACAAGACTGTTCCTCACAGGCGGGAGGAATTGAGAGAAGACTCCTCCCCACAGGAGGGAGTAATCGATAAAAGATTAGTCCCCACAGGAGGGTGTAATTGAGACAAGTCTACTCCCCTCTAGGAGGGAGTAATCGAGACAAGACTCCTCCTCAAATGAGAGAGTAATCGAGACAATACTCCTCCGCAACTGAGGGAGTAATCAAGACAAGAATCATCCCCACAGGAAGGCGTAATCGAGACAAGATTCTTCCCCACAGGTGGGAGCAGTCGAGACAAGGCTCCTCCACACACGAAGGAGTAATCAAGACAAGACTCCTCCCCAAAGGAGGGGGTAATGGAGACAAGACTCTTCCTCACAGGATGGAGTAATTGAGACAAGACTCCTCCCCTCAGGAGTGAGTAATCGAGGCAAGACTCTTCACCACAGGTGGGAGTAATTGAGTCAAGCCTCCTCCCCACTGGAGGGAGTAATTGAGACAAGACTTCTCCCCACAGGAGGGAGTAATCGAGTCAAGACACTTCCCCACAGGAGGAAGTAATCGAGACAAGTTTATTACTCACAGGGCGGAGTAATTGAGACAAGTCTCTTCCACACAGGAGGGAGTAATCAAGACAGGACTTCTCCTCACAGGTGTGAGTAATCGAGACAAGACTCCTCCCCACAGGAGGGAGTAATCGAGACAAGAGTCCTCCCCAGAGGAGGGAGTATTCGAGACAAGACTCCTCCCCTCAGGCATGAGTAATCGAGACAAGACTCCTCCCCACAGGAGGGAGTAATCGAGACAAGATTCTTCCTCACAGGAGGGAGTGATTGAGACAAGACTCTTCCCCACAGTGGGGAGCAATCGAGACAAGACTCTTCCCCACAGGAGGGAGTAATCGAGGCAAGACTCCTCCCCACAGGAGGGAGTGTTCGAGGCAAGACTCCTCCCCACAGGAAGGTGGGATCGAGACAAGACTGTTCCTCACAGGCGGGAAGAATTGAGAGAAGACTCCGCCCCACAGGAGGGAGTAATCAATACAAGACTACTCCCCGCAGGAGGGAGTAATTGAGACAAGTCTACTCCCCACTAGGAGGGAGTAATCGAGACAAGACTCCTCCTCAAATGAGAGAGTAATCGAGACAATACTCCTCCGCACCTGAGGGAGTAATCAAGACAAGAATCGTCCCCACAGGAAGGAGTAATCGAGGCAACACTCTTCCCCACAGGAGGGAGTAATCGAGACAAGATTCTTCCCCACAGGAGGGAGTAGTCGAGACAAGGCTCCTCCCCACAGGAAGGAGTAATCGAGACAAGACTCCTCCCCACAGGAAGGTGGGATCGAGACAAGACTGTTCCTCACAGGCGGGAAGAATTGAGAGAAGACTCCTCCCCACAGGAGGGAGTAATCAATACAAGACTACTCCCCGCAGGAGGGAGTAATTGAGACAAGTCTACTCCCCACTAGGAGGGAGTAATCGAGACAAGACTCCTCCTCAAATGAGAGAGTAATCGAGACAATACTCCTCCGCACCTGAGGGAGTAATCAAGACAAGAATCATCCCCACAGGAAGGAGTAATCGAGGCAACACTCTTCCCCACAGGAGGGAGTAATTGAGACACGATTCTTCCCCACAGGAGGGAGTAGTCGAGACAAGGCTCCTCCCCACAGGAAGGAGTAATCGAGACAAGACTCCTCCCCACAGGAGGGAGTAATCGAGACAAGACTCCTCCCCACAGGAGAGAGTAATCAAGACAAGACACTTCCTCACAGGATGGAGTAATTGAGACAAGACTCCACCTCACAGGTGCGAGTAATCGAGACAAGACTCCTCCCCTCAGGAGTGAGTAATCGAGACAAGACACTTCACAGGTGGGAGTAATTGAGTCAAGACTCCTCCCCACTGGAGGGAGTAATTGAGTCAAGACTCCTCCCCACTGGAGGGAGTAATCGAGACAAGACTCCTCCCCACAGGAGGGAGTAATCGAGACAAGCCTCTTCCCCACAGGAGGGAGTAATCGAGACAAGACTCCTCCCCTCAGGGGTGTGTAATCGAGACAAGACTCTTCACCACAGGAGAGAGTAAACGAGTCAAGACTCCTCCCCACAGCAGGAAATAATCGAGACAAGACTCCTCCCACAGGAGAGAGTAAACGAGCCAAGACTCCTCCCCACAGGAGGGAGTAATCGAGACAAGACTCTTCCCCACAGTGGGAGTAATCGAGTCAAGACCGCTCCCCACAGGAAGGAGTAATTGAGACAAGATCCCTCCCCAAAGGTGGGAGTAATCAAGACAACACTGCTCAACACAGGAGGAAGTGCTCGAGGCAAGACTCCTCCTGACAGGAGGGAGTAATCAAGACAAGACTCCTCCCCAAAGGAGGGGGTAATGGAGACAAGACTCTTCCTCACAGGATGGAGTAATTGAGACAAGACCCCTCCTCACAGGCGTGAGTAATCGAGACAAAACTCCTCCCCTCAGGAGTGAGTAATCGAGGCAAGACTCTTCACCACAGGAGGGAGTAATCGAGACAAGTCTCTTGCCCACAGGAGGGAATAATCGAGACAAGACTCCTCCTCTCAGGGGTGAGTAATCAAGACAAGACTCTTCACCACAGGAGAGATTAAACAAGTCAAGACTCCTCCCCACAGGAGGAAGTAAGGGAGACAAGACTCCTCCCACAGGAGAGAGTGAACGAGTCAAGACTCCTCCCCACAGGAGGGAGTAATCGAGACAAGACTCCTCCCCACAGGAGGGAGTAATCGAGACAAGACACCTCCCCACAGGAGGAAGTAATCGAGACAAGATTCTTCCTCAAAGGGCGGAGTAATTGAGACAAGTCTCTTCCACACAGGAGGGAGTAATCAAGACAAGACTTCTCCTCACAGGTGTGAGTAATCGAGACAAGACTCCTCCCCTCAGGAGTGAGTAATCGAGACAAGATTCTTCCTCACAGGAGGGAGTAATCGAGGCAAGACTCTTCGCCACAGCAGGGAGTAATCGAGACAAGACTCTTCCTTACAGGAGGGAGTAATCGAGACAAGTCTCCTCCCCACAGGAGGGAGTAATCGAGACACGACTCCTCCACCCAGGAGGGAGTAATCGAGACAAGACTCCTCCCCACAGGAGGGAGTAATTCAGACAAGACTCCTCCCCACAGGAGGGAGTAATCGAGACAAGACTCTTCCCGAGAGGAGAGAGTGATGGAGACAAGACTCCTCCCCACAGGAAGGAGTAGGCAAGACAAGACTCCTCGCCACAGGAGGCAGTGATCGAGACAAGACTCTTCCCCACAGGAGGGAGTAATCGAGACAAGACTCCTCCCCACAGGAGGGAGTAATCGAAACAAGACTCCTCCCCTCAGTGATGAGTAATCGAGACAAGACTCCTCCCCACAGGAGGGAGTAAGCAAGACAAAATTCTTCCCCACAGGAGGGAGTAATCGAGACAAGATTCTTCCTCACAGGAGGGAGTGATCGAGACAAGAATCTTCCCCACACGGGGAGTAATCGAGGCAAGACACCTCCCCACAGGAGGGAGTATTCGAGGCAAGACTCCTCCCCACAGGAAGGAGGGATCGAGACAAGACTGTTCCTCACAGGAGGGAGTAATCAAGACAAGACTCTTCCCTAGAGGAGAGAGTGATGGAGACAAGACTCCTCCCCAGAGGAAGGAGTAAGCAAGACAAGACTCTTCGCCACAGGAGGCAGTGATCGAGAGAAGACTCTTCCCCACAGGAGGTAGTAATCGAGACAAGACTCCTCCCCACAGGAGGGAGTAATCGAGACAAGACTCCTCCCCTCAGGGGTGAGTAATCGAGACAAGACTCCTCCCCACAGGAGGGAGTAAGCAGGACAAGACTCTTCCTCACAGGAGGGAGTGATCGAGACAAGACTCTTCCCCACAGGAGGGAGTAATCGAGACAAGACTCTTCCCCACAGGAGGGAGTAATCGAGGCAAGACTCCTCCCCACAGGAGGGAGTATTCGAGGCAAGACTGCTCCCCACAGGAAGGAGGTATCGAGACAAGACTGTTCCTCACAGGTGGGAGGAATTGAGAGAAGACTCCTCCCCACAGGAGGGAGTAATCGATACAAGACTAGTCCCCACAGGAGGGTGTAATTGAGACAAGTCTACTCCCCTCTAGGAGGGAGTAATCGAGACAAGACTCCTCCTCAAATGAGAGAGTAATCGAGTCAATACTCCTCCGCAACTGAGGGAGTAATCAAGACAAGAATCATCCCCACAGGAAGGAGTAATCGAGAAAAGATTCTTCCCCACAGGTGGGAGCAGTCGAGACAAGGCTCCTCCACACAGGAAGGAGTAATCAAGACAAGACTCCTCCCCAAAGGAGGGAGTAATTGAGTCAAGACTCCTCCCCACTGGATGGAGTAATCGAGACAAGACTCCTCCCCACAGGAGGGAGTAATCGAGACAAGCCTCTTCCCCACAGGAGGGAGTAATCGAGACAAGACTCCTCCCCTCAGGGGTGTGTAATCGAGACAAGACTCTTCACCACAGGAGAGAGTAAACGAGTCAAGACTCCTCCCCACAGCAGGAAATAATCGAGACAAGACTCCTCCCACAGGAGAGAGTAAACGAGTCAAGACTCCTCCCCACAGGAGGGAGTAATCGAGACAAGACTCTTCCCCACAGTGGGAGTAATCGAGACAAGACCGCTCCCCACAGGAAGGAGTAATTGAGACAAGATCCCTCCCCAAAGGTGGGAGTAATCAAGACAAGACTGCTCAACACAGGAGGAAGTGCTCGAGGCAAGACTCCTCCTGACAGGAGGGAGTAATCAAGACAAGACTCCTCCCCAATGGAGGGGGTAATGGAGACAAGACTCTTCCTCACAGGATGGAGTAATTGAGACAAGACTCCTCCTCATAGGCAGGAGTAATCGAGACAAGACTCCTCCCCTCAGGAGGGAGTAATCGAGACAAGTCTCTTGCCCACAGGAGGGAGTAATCGAGACAAGACTCCTCCTCTCAGGGGTGAGTAATCAAGACAAGACTCTTCACCACAGGAGAGATTAAACAAGTCAAGACTCCTCCCCACAGGAGGAAGTAAGCGAGACAAGACTCCTCCCACAGGGGAGAGGAAACGAGTCAAGACTCCTCCCCACAGGAGGGAGTAATCGAGACAAGACTCCTCCCCACAGGAGGGAGTAATCGAGACAAGACACCTCCCCACAGGAGGAAGTAATCGAGACAAGATTCTTCCTCAAAGGGCGGAGTAATTGAGACAAGTCTCTTCCACACAGGAGGGAGTAATCAAGACAAGACTTCTCCTCACAGGTGTGAGTAATCGAGACAAGACTCCTCCCCTCAGGAGTGAGTAATCGAGACAAGATACTTCCTCACAGGAGGGAGTAATCGAGGCAAGACTCTTCGCCACAGCAGGGAGTAATCGAGACAAGACTCTTCCTTACAGGAGGGAGTAATCGAGACACGACTCCTCCACCCAGGAGGGAGTAATCGAGACAAGACTCCTCCCCACAGGAGGGAGTAATTCAGACAAGACTCCTCCCCACAGGAGGGAGTAATCGAGACAAGACTCTTCCCGAGAGGAGAGAGTGATGGAGACAAGACACCTCCCCACAGGAAGGAGTAAGCAAGACAAGACTCCTCGCCACAGGAGGCAGTGATCGAGACAAGACTCTTCCCCACAGGAGGGAGTAATCGAGACAAGGCTCCTCCCCACAGGAGGGAGTAATCGAAACAAGACTCCTCCCCTCAGTGATGAGTAATCGAGACAAGACTCCTCCCCACAGGAGGGAGTAAGCAAGACAAAATTCTTCCCCACAGGAGGGAGTAATCGAGACAAGATTCTTCCTCACAGGAGGGAGTGATCGAGACAAGACTCCTCCCCACACGGGGAGTAATCGAGACAAGACTCTTCCCCACAGGAGGGAGTAATCGAGGCAAGACACCTCCCCACAGGAGGGAGTATTCGAGGCAAGACTCCTCCCCACAGGAAGGAGGGATCGAGACAAGACTGTTCCTCACAGGAGGGAGTAATCAAGACAAGACTCTTCCCTAGAGGAGAGAGTGATGGAGGCAAGACTCCTCCCCAGAGGAAGGAGAAAGCAAGACAAGACTCTTCACCACAGGAGGCAGTGATCGAGAGAAGACTCTTCCCCACAGGAGGGAGTAATCGAGACAAGAATCCTCCCCACAGGAGGGAGTAATCGAGACAAGACTCCTCCCCTCAGGGGTGAGTAATCGAGACAAGACTCCTCCCCACAGGAGGCAGTATGCAAGACAAGACTCTTCCCCACAGGAGGGAGGATTCGAGACAGGATTCTTCCTCACAGGAGGGAGTGATCAAGACAAGACTCTTCCCACAGGAGGGAGTAATCGAGACAAGACTCTTCCCCACAGGAGGGAGTAATCGAGGCAAGACTCCTCCCCACAGGAGGGAGTATTCGAGGCAAGACTCCTCCCCACAGGAAGGAGGTATCGAGACAAGACTGTTCCACACAGGCGGGAGGAATTGAGAGAAGACTCCTCCCCACAGGAGGGAGTAATCGATACAAGACTAGTCCCCACAGGAAGGAGTAATTGAGACAAGTCTACTCCCCTCTAGGAGGGAGTAATCGAGACAAGACTCCTCCTCAAATGAGAGAGTAATTGAGACAATACTCCTCTGCAACTGAGGGAGTAATCAAGACAAGAATCATCCCCACTGGAAGGAGTAATCGAGACAAGATTCTTCCCCACAGGTGGGAGCAGTCGAGACAAGGCTCCTCCCCACAGGAAGGAGTAATCAAGACAAGACTCCTCCCCAAAGGAGGGGGTAATGGAGACAAGACTCTTCCTCACAGGATGGAGTAATTGAGACAAGACCCCTCCTCACAGGCGTGAGTAATCGAGACAAAACTCCTCCCCTCAGGAGTGAGTAATCGAGGCAAGACTCTTCACCACAGGTGGGAGTAATTGAGTCAAGCCTCCTCCCCACTGGAGGGAGTAATCGAGACAAGACTCCTCCCCTCAGGCATGAGTAATCGAGACAAGACTCCTCCCCACAGGAGGGAGTAAGCAAGACAAGACTCTTCCCCACAGGAGGGAGTAATCGAGACAAGATTCTTCCTCACAGGAGGGAGTGATCGAGACAAGACTCTTCCCCACAGTGGGGAGCAATCGAGACAAGACTCTTCCCCACAGGAGGGAGTAATCGAGGCAAGACTCCTCCCAACAGGAGGGAGTATTCGAGGCAAGACTCCACCCCACAGGAAGGTGGGATCGAGACAAGACTGTTCCTCACAGGCGGGACGAATTGAGAGAAGACTCCTCCCCACAGGAGGGAGTAATCAATACAAGACTACTCCCCGCAGGAGGGAGTAATTGAGACAAGTCTACTCCCCACTAGGAGGGAGTAATCGAGACAAGACTCCTCCTCAAATGAGAGAGTAATCGAGACAATACTCCTCCGCACCTGAGGGAGTAATCAAGACAAGAATCGTCCCCACAGGAAGGAGTAATCGAGGCAACACTCTTCCCCACAGGAGGGAGTAATTGAGACAAGATTCTTCCCCACAGGAGGGAGTAGTCGAGACAAGGCTCCTCCCCACAGGAAGGAGTAATTGAGACAAGTCTCCTCCCCACAGGAGGGAGTAATCGAGACAAGACTCCTCCCCACAGGAGAGAGTAATCAAGACAAGACACTTCCTCACAGGATGGAGTAATTGAGACAAGACTCCACCTCACAGGTGCGAGTAATCGAGACAAGACTCCTCCCCTCAGGAGTGAGTAATCGAGACAAGACACTTCACAGGTGGGAGTAATTGAGTCAAGACTCCTCCCCACTGGAGGGAGTAATTGAGTCAAGACTCCTCCCCACTGGAGGGAGTAATCGAGACAAGACTCCTCCCCTCAGGAGTGAGTAATCGAGACAAGATTCTTCCTCACAGGAGGGAGTAATCGAGGCAAGACTCTTCGCCACAGCAGGGAGTAATCGAGACAAGACTCTTCCTTACAGGAGGGAGTAATCGAGACAAGTCTCCTCCCCACAGGAGGGAATAATTGAGACACGACTCCTCCACCCAGGAGGGAGTAATCGAGACAAGACTCCTCCCCACAGGAGGGAGTAATTCAGACAAGACTCCTCCCCACAGGAGGGAGTAATCGAGACAAGACTCTTCCCGAGAGGAGAGAGTGATGGAGACAAGACTCCTCCCCACAGGAAGGAGTAAGCAAGACAAGACTCCTCACCACAGGAGGCAGTGATCGAGACAAGACTCTTCCCCAGAGGAGGGAGTAATCGAGACAAGACTCCTCCCCACAGGAGGGAGTAATCGAAACAAGACTCCTCCCCTCAGTGATGAGTAATCGAGACAAGACTCCTCCCCACAGGAGGGAGTAAGCAAGACAAAATTCTTCCCCACAGGAGGGAGTAATCGAGACAAGATTCTTCCTCACAGGAGGGAGTGATCGAGACAAGACTCTTCCCCACACGGGGAGTAATCGAGACAAGACTCTTCCCCACAGGAGGGAGTAATCGAGGCAAGACACCTCCCCACAGGAGGGAGTATTCGAGGCAAGACTCCTCCCCACAGGAAGGAGGGATCGAGACAAGACTGTTCCTCACAGGAGGGAGTAATCAAGACAAGACTCTTCCCTAGAGGAGAGAGTGATGGAGGCAAGACTCCTCCCCAGAGGAAGGAGTAAGCAAGACAAGACTCTTCGCCACAGGAGGCAGTGATCGAGAGAAGACTCTTCCCCACAGGAGGGAGTAATCGAGACAAGACTCCTCCCCACAGGAGGGAGTAATCGAGACAAGACTCCTCCCCTCAGGGGTGAGTAATCGAGACAAGACTCCTCCCCACAGGAGGGAGTAAGCAAGACAAGACTCTTCCCCACAGGAGGGAGGGTTCGAGACAGGATTCTTCCTCACAGGAGGGAGTGATCGAGACAAGACTCTTCCCCACAGGAGGGAGTAATCGAGACAAGACTCTTCCCCACAGGAGGGAGTAATCAAGGCAAGACTCCTCCCCACAGGAGGGAGTATTCGAGGCAAGACTCCTCCCCACAGGAAGGAGGTATCGAGACAAGACTGTTCCTCACAGGTGGGAGGAATTGAGAGAAGACTCCTCCCCACAGGAGGGAGTAATCGATACAAGATTAGTCCCCACAGGAGGGTGTAATTGAGACAAGTCTACTCCCCTCTAGGAGGGAGTAATCGAGACAAGACTCCTCCTCAAATGAGAGAGTAATCGAGACAATACTCCTCCGCAACTGAGGGAGTAATCAAGACAAGAATCATCCCCACAGGAAGGCGTAATCGAGTCAAGATTCTTCCCCACAGGTGGGAGCAGTCGAGACAAGGCTCCTCCACACAGGAAGGAGTAATCAAGACAAGACTCCTCCCCAAAGGAGGGGGTAATGGAGACAAGACTCTTCCTCACAGGATGGAGTAATTGAGACAAGACCCCTCCTCACAGGCGTGAGTCATCGAGACAAAACTCCTCCCCTCAGGAGTGAGTAATCGAGGCAAGACTCTTCACCACAGGTGGGAGTAATTGAGTCAAGCCTCCTCCCCACTGGAGGGAGTAATTGAGACAAGACTTCTCCCCACAGGAGGGAGTAATCGAGTCAAGACACTTCCCCACAGGAGGAAGTAATCGAGACAAGTTTATTACTCACAGGGCGGAGTAATTGAGACAAGTCTCTTCCACACAGGAGGGAGTAATCAAGACAGGACTTCTCCTCACAGGTGTGA